>NC_092651.1:11255816-11566764 GCF_032118995.1 Asterias amurensis
AAGACATGATATAGGGTCATTCCGTTTCAAGTAAACCAATATTCTGAAATTGGGGACGAGTGAACTGACTTTATAGGGCTGGGTTTAATAGTGAAGTAAACATTCTGTCTTTGAAAGGGGTGTAATAATTCGCCCCTTTTGACTGAGCTGAGGGAAATTCATGACCTTACTCAATCAACAACGAATATATGGGTCATTCCATTACAACCAGTGCCAACTCAGTAGTTCAGTTCAGTTCAGTTTAGCCCACTTGTTGAACTGTAAATGGCTCTCTTTTAACATCAGTCTGTCAACTGTGTGATGAGACTCGACCGTTGTCAACTGTCAACACGGAGGGCTAAAGTTGAGTTCAGTTCAACTCACGTGAGTACGCTTTTGCTCATGAAATTCAGCCAGTACAATTGCTATGGAAGAAGAAGAAGAAGAACCAACTCAGCTTTCCTGAAGTTAATCTATTTATGGGACCAGCCCCCGATTTCACGAAGCGCTGCGACGCGTCGCAAGTGCAGGTTGCGACCGGTTACACATCGTAAGTTGCGAACTCGTCGCAGCCGCGACGTGTCTTACTAGGTCTGCGACGCATCGCAAACCCTACGATGCGTCGCTACTTGCGATGAGTTTCGTGAAATCGGGGGCGGGGAACTCAGGCCGTGTCCGAAACGGCGACTTCGGCTACAGCTACGGCTAGATCGCGCGCGTCTGCTATTCTTCAACACTGGTAGACGCGCTGATCTAGACGTAGCTGTAGCCGAAGTCGTCGTTTCGGACACGGCCTCAGTTTGCATTGATTGGATGGTAGTTAAGTTGTGAGAGTGTGTACGTGTACGACGTGCGCCCGGCCGGACCCCTGCCCCGCCCCCACCAAAACTCCAGGGCGCCCTCTAATAGTCGCGTATTCAGGAAAAACTAGTATCCATGCAGTAAAAGGCGGTGACGTTTCGGTCTCCCCTTTTTTCAAATTTTAACGAATTTTTTGTTTTTCTGGCTTTATCATTAGTTTTTTTCACAATTCTGAAAAACATATCACTGACCAAACTTAAAGGAGGAACTAGATTTTGTGGCTGCATGATTATTATGTAATTACATTATCCGCCAGTGCTGACCGAGCATAACCCAAAGTGAGCCCACGGAAGTTTCCATTGATCGCCACTATGATGATTAAAACCAGCGCTTTTTTGATTGTTTTATTGTTTTTTGGACGGAGTGATCGCATGCCCCCTTGGCTAATTTGAATGTGAATAACCCAGTTGTCAAAGTATTACAATAGTTTTTCTCCTCAATGCTCTAAGTAAGCACGTGTTTGAGTGGAAATTTCCGTTTACACAGCACGGTCGAGTTGACTCATCGCTATGCTACGGTTGGGAGTGCTTGTGTGCTGGCTGCAGTTTTTAGTCGAGAGTGTTTTGCCGTATTACCCTTTGCAACTTGTGATGTGCTTTGCTGTGCTTTGTGAGTACTGTTTTTTATCCAATATTTCACCATGCTTCCTTAGGACTCCCAGAACTATAAAAAATAATGTCTACAATACAAAGTAAATTCGTTCTGCTACATTTCAATAGCTATCGACCGTCTCATCGCACCTCTAAAACATATTGCCCTGCGTGGTTATGCACTGACCTGGATAGCCCTTTTTTGAAACTGGATCTCGCAAAATTAAGTTCGGAAAGTTATCCATAAGTTCTTTTTATATTGACCTCAGCGTGGGTCCAGAGAATACACCCAGTGAAAAAAAGAAAGAAAACAAAATTGCATAATAAATTCTCGCCGTTATTCAGAATCCTCGCCTTGGAAAAAAACAATGGCCGCCGACCTCAACATGGCCTCACAGCCTCTGCAAAATAAAGGATAAAAGTATCTAGATAAAGTTTACAAAATATGTTAAGTATATTAATTATAAAAAGTTTACAAAATATATAAAGTTTACAAAATAAAGTATAATAGTATATATCGCGTTTACAAAATAAAGTATTAAAGTATATATCAAGTTTACAAAATATGTTAATGCTATTAATTATAAAAAGTTTACAAAATATAAAAAGTTTACAAATTAAAGGATAAAAGTATATATCAAGTACACAAAATATATAAAAAAATATACAAAAATACACAAATTGTACAAACTAAAGTACAAAAGTATAAAGACAGTTTACAAAATATGTTAATTCTACGTATTATAAAAAGTGAACAAAATGTTAAAGGTTTACAAAATAAAGGAAAAGTGTAGATAAAGTTTACAAAATAGGTTAGTTGTATTAATTATAAAAAAAATTGCACAATAAAGTATAAAAGTGTATCATCAATTTACAAAATATGTTAATGCTATTAATTATAAAAAGTTTACAAAATATAAAAAAATTACAAATTAAAGTAAAAACGAATCGATCAAGTTTACAAAATATGTTCAATCTTTTAATTATAAAAAGTTTACAAAATATTACAAATTTACAACAAAAGTATAAAATTATAGATAAATTTTACAAAATGTGTTAATTCTATTATTTTTTAAAAAGTTTACAAAATAAAGTATAAAAGTATAGATTAAGTTAACAAAATAAAGTATAAAAGTATATATCAAGTTTACAAAAAAATATGTTAACTAAATTAATTTTATAAAAGCTTACACAATATGTCAATTCAATTAATTACAAAAAGTTTACAACATATAAATGTTTACAAAATAAAGGATAAAAGTAAAGATAAAGTTTACAAAATATGTTAAAAGTAAGTATTATAACAAATTTACAAAATGTTAAAAGTTTACAAATAAAGTAAAAAAGTATAAATTTTACAAAATATGTTCATTCTATTTTAATTATGAAAAATTTACAAATCATAAAAACTGGTATGAAGTTTAACACTAAAAAAAGTTTACAGATATATAAAGTTTATGAAATAAGGTCAATACAAAGTAAAGTTTACAAAATATAGTTTACAAAACATATAATGTTAAAAAAATTATAAAGTTTACAAATATATAATGTTTACACTAAATAAATAAAGTGTTGGCGAAACTATTGCACAGGGTTGCGCTCTTGTATTTGAGGATGAAACAAAATTTGAATTGGAACTAAATATTTAATGTGTATTTAAAATATTTATGTAAAAAAAAAAAAATTAAAGTGTTGGCAAATTTAAAGTTATGACACAAGATGGCGCTGCGCTAGCTCCCTCTGCATGCATGGGCGTCAAGAAGGTTCGAGCAAACAAAAACCGAAGAAGTCTTGACATTTCCCCTGCATTACTTGTTCAAGCTACCTCCCCGCCCGAGCTTTGGTTGCAGTAGTATAAGTGTGCGCGTGATACGTTGCCTTGGAGGAATTTAGGTGGTCAGGTGACTGTACTACCTGACCAATAAAGGGCCAAGAGGAGGATGCCTGAGGACCACATCCCAGAGGGTGCCTGTCTCCATTGTGGACGAGAAGATGCATTTCTGTCTAAAGGATGAAACAACAGATGTAGCTGGTAAAGTGGAGATTAATTCTATATAAATGTTCAAACATGTTGGTGAAAAGTAGGGATTGAACTCAATTTTTGAGCAAATTTGTTTTATTTTGAATGGAACAAGACTGTTTTGCTCTTCTGAATTTAGTGATTTTAAGAAAAATAAACACTCTGGTACATAAATGTGCCATATAAACCTTGCAACATGAATATTATTCTACATTGAAAAGTATTTGACTAGAATAATAATATTAATGACTTGATTGACATATATTTCAGGAATCTGCAGTTCTGCGTGGGATGTGGTGTACTACCTGACGAAGAACCACTAGGACAACATCCCAGAGGGTGCCTGAAGACGACATCCCAGAGAGTGCCTGAGGACGATATCCCAGAGGGTGCCTGAGGACGACATCCCAGAGGGTGCCTGAGGACAACATCCCAGAGGGTGCCTGAGGACGACATCCCAGAGGGTGCCTGAGGACGACATCCCAGAGGGTGCCTGAGGACGACATCCCAGAGGGTTCCTGAGGACGACATCCCAGAGGATGCTTGAGGACGACATCCCAGAGGGTGCCTGATGAGGACAATTCCCAGAGGGTGCCTGCCTCCATTGTGGATGAGAAGTTGGCGTTTCTGTCTAATGGATGAAACAACAGATGTAGCTGGTATACTGGAGATTAATTCTATATATGTTCAAACATGTTGGTGAAAAGTAGCGATTGAACTCAATTTTGCTCTAATGAATTTAGTATTTGAAAGAAAAAAAACTGGTACATAAATGTGCCAAATATAAACCTTGCAACATGAATATTATTTTACATTGAAAAGTATTTGACGAGATTAATAATATCAATGACTTGATTGACATATATATTTCAGGAGTCTGCAGTTCTGCGTGGGATGTGGTATACTACCTGACCAAGGGCCACGAGGATGACATCCCAGAGGGTGCCTTAGGACGACATCCCAGAGGGTGCCTGAGGATGACATCCCAGAGGGTGCCTGAGGACGACATCCCAGAGGGTGCCTGAGGACCACATCCCAGAGGGTCCCTGAGGACGACATCCCAGAGGGTGCCTGAGGACGACATCCCAGAGGGTACCTGACGTCGACCTCCAAGAGGGTGCCTGAGGACGACATCCCAGAGGGTGCCTGAGGACGACATCCCAGAGGGTGCCTGAGGACCACATCCCAGAGGGTGCCTGCCTCCATTGTGGATGAGAAGATGGATTTCTGTCTAATGGATGAAACAACAGATGTAGCTGGTAAATTGGAGATTAAGTCTATATATTTTCAAACATGTTGGTGAAAAGAAGCGATTGAACTCAATTTTGGAGCAAATTTATTTTATTTTGAATGGAACATAACTGTTTTGCTCGTCTGAATTTAGTGATTTGAAGAAGAAAAAAACACCCTGGTACATAAATGTGCCAAATATAAGACTTGCAACATGAATATTATTCTACATTGAAAAGTATTTGACGAGAATAATGTTATTAATGACTTGATTGATATATATTTCAGGAGTCTGCAGTTCTGCGTGGGATGTGGTGTACTACCTGACCAAGGGCCATGAGGACGACATCCCAGAGGGTGCCTGAGGACGACATCCCAGAGGGTGCCTGATGAGGAAGACATCACAGAGGGTGCCTGAGGACGACATCCCAGAGGGTCCCTGAGGACGACATCCCAGAGGGTGCCTGCCTCCACTGTGGACGAGAAGTTGCGTTTTTGTCTAATGGATGAAACAACAGATGTAGCTGGTAAAGTGGAGTTTAATTCTAATTATTTTCAAACATAATGGTGAAAAGTAGCGATTGAACTCATTTTGGAGCAAATTTGTTTTATTTTGGGTGAAACATAACTGTTTTGCTCTTCTGGATTTAGTGATTTGAAAAACAAAAACACTCTGGTACTTAAATATGCCAAATATAAACCTTGCAACATGAATATTATTCTACATTGAAAAGAATTTGATGAGAATAATATTAATGACTTGATTTACATATATTTCAGGAGTCTGCAGTTCTGCGTGTGATGTGGTATACTACCTGACGAAGGGCCACTAGGAGGACATCCCAGAGGGTGCCTGAGGACGACGTCACAGAGGGTGCCTGAGGACGACGTCACAGAGGGTGCCTGAGGACGACATCCCAGAGGGTGCCTGAGGACGACATCCCAGAGGGTGCCTCTGAACAACATCCCAGAGGGTGCCTGAGGACGACATCCCAGAGGGTGCCTGAGGACGACATCCCAGAGGGTGCCTGAGGACGACATCCCAGAGGGTGCCTGAGAACGACATCCCAGAGGGTGCCTGAGGACGACATCCTAGAGGGTGCCTGAGGACGACATCCCAGAGGGTGCCTGAGGACGACATCCCAGAGGGTGCCTGAGGACGACATTCCAGAGGGTGCCTGAGGACGACATCCCAGATTGTGCCTGAGGACGACATCCCAGAGGGTGCCTGAGGACGACATCCCAGAGGGTGCCTGAGGAAGACATCCCAGAGGGTGCCTGAGGACGACATCCCAGAGGGTGCCTGAGGACGCCATCCCAGAGGGTGCCTGAGGACGCCATCCCAGAGGGTGCCTGAGGACGACATCCCATGATGCGTTTTTGTTGAATGAGGTAGCTGGTAATGTTAAGACTAATTCTAATTATTTTCTTGTGAATTAAGTCTTGTTTGCATGAGAAACCCAAACAGTTTTTACGCATGAAT
Organism: Asterias amurensis; assembly: GCF_032118995.1. Lineage (NCBI taxonomy): Eukaryota > Metazoa > Echinodermata > Asteroidea > Forcipulatida > Asteriidae > Asterias > Asterias amurensis. Next base: position 11,261,980 of record NC_092651.1, read on the forward strand.
TTAACGGACTGTTCAAGGTATTTATTGTGTTCATCTTTTTTTCATCGTTTTTTAATGCAAAATCCCCAATCTTTAAAATCTGTAAACTGAAACTTTTCAAATATCATCTGTAAACAGGTGATGTCATGAGGAAAAAATTTGTTATTTTATCTCTTGACCAAGTTCAGCAGAAAATATTGCTACACAGTTTTCTGCTAAGCAAAAAACAGCAGGATACTAGTCATTGTACATGTGACATATTTTTGGCATAACCCTTTTGTGCTTGGCTCCTTTTTGTGCTTAAGCAGATTTTGAAATTAAGCCCCCATGATATATATTTGTCTTTATATGGTTTGTACTGATGTCAGTACATTGTAATTTTCTTTCAGATGATTGTGACGACTGCTTTTCTGCCCTCCGTCAATATGGACCATGAAGATGTGACATCACAGTACAAAGAGAGATACATCATGGCTTGAGGAGATAGACTTCAAGTATTTCTCAGCTGCATACCAGGGTCCCAAATTTAACTTGAAGGTAAGATCTCTTTAAGCTAAGCTTGAGTTTAGAGTTTAGAAATCCATTAAAGTGCAGAAAATAGACTTTTTTTTGGTCTCATAATTCAAACATAGTCCTATATACCTTGCACGAATACTGTATGTTAAAGCGCCAGGAGCGTCACTGAGTTAGGAATATGCATGCTTTATAAAAGGCCATTATTGTTATAATTATACGCACATATTCAACCTTTAAATCCAAATCTCAATCTAACTGGGTTTTTTTCTTGTTTGATTATATCACAGATGCTGAGCCACCTACTGCAGTACCAATAACACTCTTGCTTCACCACCTCATCTTAGGCGTCATGACAACAGATGGACCCATTGTGCAACAGAATGAACCCCAAGAACACGAACAAGACGAAGAGTTACCAAGTTGCGTTGGATGGATGACATCGGAGAATTTGGAAGCGTCACTTGGATGCGACAAGCGCAAGAACGATAAAGGTGGAATGGTGAAGGGGCCTTCCTTCTGCAGTATGGAGCGACATAGGCAAGATAGATAGATATTTTGCCATTTAAAATAACACACATAAGTTTTTGTGAAAATAAATATTCTTATTTCGTTTCAAATGAAGTTTACTTCATTCACAATTATTGTCAACATATTTGTAACAAGGTACCATTACAAGTATGTGGGGCAGAATACATGTTAACTTGTTACTTATACAAAATCATGTATTCAAACACAAAAATTGCATGTTTGTAATGAGGTACTTTATTACACTCATGCAGTTAAAACATCCTTGCAAGTATGTAAAAGTTTCGTGCGCGTAATGAAGTACCGCCATTACAAACATGAACCAAGATACGTTAATTTGTAATGCAGTTTACAAATTACAAAGTACGAAACAACACAAGGTTAATTGTAAAAGTAACTCATTACTAATCAAAGGGATTGTAAACATTAAGTAGTTATTTATGTAATTAAGTTTTGTATTGTTACTACTTAATTTGAATAATGAATTAAATATGAATAAACTTTTATTATGTGTCACTGTCTTCCAATTATTTATTAGTCTAATTATTGTTTACATGGTATCGGTTTGGGTACCCTCACATGGTGGCCACCATGTTTTTTTTTAATAATAGTTACTATATGAGGATACCTAACTCTTGTTAAAGTTATGTCAAAGGTCAAGACAGTGTCAATTGCGTTGTATTTATTACTCATTAACAAGGTTATTTATTTACAAAGGTCATGACTTTGTCTATTGTGATAATTAATAGGGTTTGAGTACTCATTAAAGAGGTTATTTAATTACAAAGGTAATGACATTGTCACTGGCTATTAATAGGGTTTGTGTACTCATTAACGAGGTTGTTTAATTACCAAGGTAATGACATTGTCATTGTGTTTATTAATAGGGCTTGAGTACTCATTAAAGAGGATATTTAATTACTAAGGTAATGACATTGTCATTGTGTTTATTAATAGGGCTTGAGTACTCATTAACTAGGTTATTTAATTACAATGGTAATGACATTGTCATTGTGTTTATTAATAGGGCTTGAGTACTCATTAAATAGGATATTTAATTACAATGGTAATGACATTGTCATTGTGTTTATTAATAGGGCTTGAGTACTCACTAAAGAGGTTATTTAATTACTAAGGTAATGACATTGTCATTGTGTTTATTCATAGGGTTTGAGAACTCATTAACTAGGTTATTTAATTACAAAGGTAATGACATTGTCATTGTGTTTTATGAGGTTTTTGAGTACTCATTCATAAAGTTATTTAATTACAAGGTTTTTTGTTTATTTATGGTGTTGAGTACTCATTAAGGATGTATTAAGATCTGTTTAACTGTTAATTGTGGGGTGGGAGATGACAACCTTCACGTGGTCCACCCTGTTGTTAACTAATTGTCATCAAACAATATAGCTATATGAGTTTATGAGTACTCATTAATAAGGTTATTTAATTACAAGGTTTATTGTTTATTTATGGTGTTGAGTACTCATTAACAATGTATTTAGATCTTTGTTCCTGTTAATTGTGGGGTGGGAGATCCTTCACGTGGTCCACCCTGTTGTAAACTAATTGTCATCAAACAATATAGCTATAATATTTATGAGTACAAGGTTTGTTGTTTATTTATGGTGTTTAGTACCCATTAACGATGTATTAAGATCTCTTTTACTGTTAATTGTGGGGTGGGAGATGACAACCTTCACGTGGTCCACCCTGTTGTAAACTAATTGTCATCATTAGAGCTATATATATGTTTATAAAGCTCTACATTAAACCAATTTAAATGTTTAAGAATGTTAATGATCAGTCTATGACCATTCATTAACAGTTCATAACACACTGTTTCATCCATTCAATTCATGAATATTTTATGGACTTTGATAAAGTTCATGTATACTCATGGAAGTCCATCTAAGCTTTCTTTGCAGTTTTATTCATACCTCAACTCTGTATCAACTCCCTTTTTTCAAATTGGTATAATTATTCTTCCAACTTAATTATTTCCAGTATCTGTATTTCATTGCTAGAAGTGCTCATTAACATAATTTTAATCACTTTACTTTTACTAGTTTTCTTTTGCCCTAGGTGCTGTATAGTGAGTTTAGAAAAGGAACATTTCTTTGGCCAGGTTTTACATTATACATTTTACATGTATGACTTTAGTATGAAATAAATACATTGATCATGTGCAACAAGAAACAACTGTGTGATGTAGAATTATCATTGTAACTTAATAGAATTACCCCCGCCATGTAAAACAACTGTGCATTGTTTGGTCAAAGGAAAATGTGCCTGGGTGAATTGTGTTCACCTAAAAAAACTTGCGCAAAATCCTGAGGTCTTTGGCTTAATATATCCCGCTTCAGTCGATTTTGCTTTGTTCAACCCATGAATCGTTTACAATTTTCCCAGTCCGTTTCCCTTGATGGATTTGAACCTTTGCCCGTTGGAGGTATAATATTAAAGATGTATTGCGGTACTGTAACACAGTCAATCTGTTCTGAAACTTTGTTCTGCGGTGGGGGGGGGGGGGGGGGGGTTAAGGTATTACCCTTTTTATACCCGTACCAAGAAGTGAAATGTTTCTCAATATGCATTGTACTTCTCAAAGCTGCTTCACTTCTTACCGCATGAGTTTGTATTGCCAATATATTTCAGAGTTGAATATTATGTCCAATTAGGAAGAATATTCCCCATAGGAATATTTATACCCGTACCAAGAAGTGAAATGTTTTTCAATATGCATTTTACTTCTCAAAGCTGCTTCACTTCTTACCGCATGAGTTTGTATTGCCAATATATTTCAGAGTTGAATATTATGTCTAATTAGGAAGAATATTCCCTATAGGAATCGATCTGATCAGCGTTATACCTCGATAACGCTTCTTATGTTTGTCTGGAGGGGGGGGGTTAAGAGTGTTACCCTTTGTTCCTGTATGTAAGAAGTGAAATTTTTTCTCAAATTGCATTGTACTATCAAAAGCTGCTTTATTTCTTATGTTGCTCAAACGAAAAAAGAATAACGACCAAATAATAGAAGACTATATTTCGGAACAAAAATAGTCGGGTATACACATTTTGCGGGTGATGACACCCAACAAGCGGTACGAGTCCACGGCATCGTCGAAAATGCCGCAAGAATTATTTTTGGAGACCGTTAATTGTAAATAGCGCAATCTGTTGACGAATTGTTGGGCTTTTAAATAAACCCAGTCTATAATTATGTTAGTTTTTACTGTAGGCTTTAAAGCAATTATTTCCCAACAGACCAAAGAATGCATAAATTAGTGTTATTCAATCGTGAGCAACAATTGTGTCACTCCCAGACAATCGTTGGCGTCTTAGATTTAATTGTGTACAATTTTTTTTTACGTAACCTGCAATCTTTGAGTTTACTGTGGATACATGCCTTGTGATAGGAGGGGCTTTCATACGACAATATTATTTCTTTTTAGAAGTCGGATAAACTGACTTGTTTTAGTTTCGCCCTTATGTGATCATAAATTATTTGTTTGATCATTATACGTATTTGGCATAGTTATATTAATACAAAAGATCGTACGTAGAATGGGTACGAATTGTAAATCTCACTTTAAGTATAGTGAAAAACAAAAAGTATACTTTTTGTGGTTTATTAGTCGAGTTCAAAATTACTCGACAATGAGGCTATAAACATACGTGTTTATTTATTTATTTTAAGAAAACGGCAGAGACATCTGTCAAGTGGAACAACTAGATAGCTCTCATGAATAGTATTCATTTAAACAAGATCAATTAATCATTTAAAATGTCAAATGAATGTTATTACCCCATAAAGAAATAATGATTTTTAAGGTCTTCTCTTGCCTTTTTAAACACAACAATTTGTCCTTTTGAGATAGGGTGGCTGAAAGCAGTGTACTCATTTGGATTGGGCGTTTAATACAGGCAGATTTACCAAGTTGTCCACCATTATTGTTCAACATGCATTCAATACCCAATACCTATTCAACATCCAAAAAGCTAACGACGACATTTTGCACACCTTGACATTCCTTTAATTACATTCCTTTACATTTTTGTTTTTCTGGTATGCAAATTAGGAGAACTTGACATCAAGCCAAAGTTTTGCGGTCACCCACGTGTGTGTATAAGATGTGATAGCAAAAGTGATAGGCTGGGCGGGGCTTATTTTCCACTTGCCAGTCTAAGCATTCGATTGGCCGAAATTTGACCTTCCAGCGCGTCAATCACTTTTTGGAGAAGGGCGATGCCATTTCCAGACAAATCTCAGCACAACAACTAGAGGGCGTGTGGTGGCCGGCTGTGCTTTAAACGCACGTGGACAAAGTGCTGGGTTTGCTCTTCAGAGAAAATTCAATTTAATGTGACTTGGACTGCAGCTGTACCACCCTTCCACCGGCCAGGGGACATTTTCATACTATTTGGAATTAATCTGTGGCTCGAATTTGGGAGAAATTTTCAGAGTTTGCAACCGGCTTTTGAGAGTTCTACACGAAGTCGGCAGCGACCTTTACCTGAGAACAACATCACGTCTGCAACTTAAACTTGCAAAATGAATTGTCAACTTCATTGTTGTGGAACCTTTGGCTGTGCGAATTCCACTGAGTTTAGCCTGACGACTGTAGCCAACAGTTGACTAACTTCATTGGCAGAGTAACCACAGTGGAACCATCTATTTTCTACTCTTTGGAAAACATTTGGGTGACAATTCGATGCGGAGTTTGCAACCGGCTTTGACGAGTTCCACTGAGTTTCACCCTGAAGACCGTAACACTGGCCAGGGGAGCACGGAAGCACAGAGACTGACGACATGACCGGGCAGGAGAAGAGCATGACGGGGAGAGAGAAGCCAAACACACGGCATGCATTCAGCCACGCACACAGGGCCTCCGGAGACGGGGAAATCAGTTGCAACTAGACACAGTCGCATGCGACGGTGTTAAAAGCAAGGGCAAGTATGTACCTTCAAGCAGACTTTTTCCCAAATATCATATTAATGAAAGCTATAAATAAACATGAATTTCAAATACTTTTGAAGATAAATATTAGAGTGTGTAATATTTTGTCTTATGAGCGATAGGCCTATGTCAAGAAGGAAGTGTTCAACTTCAACAAGCAAGAAATCTTCAATGAAAATTAACAAAGTGGTGGCGTGATACTGAAACCTTTCACCTTTTTTTTAACAATAGAACTCTCTAATACCTAACAAGTAAATGTGAATTGAACTTATTTTTGAACTCTAAATTATTAAACCCTTCAAATATTGCTATATGAACCAAGGGTATGCGAACCGAACTGAACTTCGTTTTTATTTATTTATTTATTTATTTTACTTTTTTTTTTATGAGTGCTTAAATTGAACTTGAACGTTTGTGCACGACTAGGATATGTTCATTTGTGTTTAAACTGAACAGCTAAAATCTCAGTGAATAAACTTTATTGCCTCAATCAAGGAAAGGTGTAAGGGGTCTGAAATGCACTTGTTGTTTTTAACTGAACTCTTCTAAAGCCTGGGTATACTGTGAAAGATGTTGACTGAATTTCCTTATTTTTTTTTACTGAATTCTTCAAACCTTGGTATATTATGAACTTTAGTGCCCGACCATGAAGTGGACTGAATTGCACTAGGCTTATTTTTTTTAAACTGAACTCTTCAACAGTGTACTGTCCTTTTAAGTAAGTTTAGTTTACAAAACGGCTTTCAATATGACTACCTATTTATCATCATGTTTATAGATGACTCTCCCCACTGTGTGTGATGATGATACTGCCAGTCCTCCCAAGAGCTAAAGATATGAATAACTCAAGACCCTGATAAATCTCCACAAGTTGGACTCTCTCATAATGATGCAGAAGATGGAGTGTCATAGAGACAACCAAAGTTGATCACCTCTAGTTACCAAAGCCCTGGATCTGCTTGGAAGGTAAAGTACACCATTCACCAATAGATGGATTGCACATGACATCATTGACCTCCAACCTTGATGAAACGTGCACGCGTAAAAAGGCTATCATTGGCTGAGAGTTGTGTGCAGCTCAGACACATGTGTGTTTACTTTTCCATTGTTTATTATCAAGTATGGCAGTCGTTAACGCTGTGTGCAATCCATCTTTCGACCACTCTCGGATGATGTCACTATTACTGATCAGACCAAGAATAACCATTGCGACTACCGTCATTTTACTATAAATAATGAAATTATAAAAATACATTCATGGATTTCAATTGTCATTATACATCCGTACTGTGATCAAAGTTTGTGACCACGTGCGTTCATTGGTGAGACTCGGTGTATACATAACACCAGAGACCGACCGCGCAGCCGTCGTGTATCTTCACCTTTGACCTACATTCATTTCATAATGGGTGCGTTCAATTAGCTGCCCTGTGTCGACCCCGGTGTGCTCATCCGGGTGGTGCTTATTTTTTTTTTTTTTTTTAGGACGAATGTAGGCAGATAACCCCACATTCGTCCTGGAAAAGTTGCCTATTCCATTTTTTTCAGGCCAAACGTGTGCAAAAAAATCACTCATCCTTCTCGTGGTGACATCAGTGCAACTCGGGCCAGCCCCAGCGACCTGATCCACCAGCAGGGCACTTGGGGCTGGCCGGAGGTGCAATGATGTCACCACGAGAATGGTAAATGATTTTTTTTTTCCAGGAAGAACTTGGGTAATTATCTACACACCTTTCGCCCTGGGAAAAGAAAATAAAAATTCCAGGACGAACATGGGGTAATTATCTGCCTACATTTGCCCTTAGAAAAGAATGCGCCCCCCTGGGTCGACCTGGGGAAGCTAATCAAACGCATCCATAGTTATACGCAGTCAAATTCTGTACCAACATTGCATGCAATTAGTACATTATGCACACATGCAAGCAATGTATACAATACACACTTATGTGGACACAGCATGCAAGCTTTCCATGTGTTTTGATTGGTCGTCCGAGGTGACTTCAGACCAATCAAAACAAACACAGATAGTCTCTGCATTTATCCAATGATATCACTGTATCCAATGGTCACTGGATATGAATAGCAGGTACCTCTTTTTATCCTTGCGGATACAGGGACCCAGTCTAGCGCTCAACTTATCATCAATCTGGCATCAACCTGCCTGACAAATTGATTCAAGGCTTGAGATTTTGCACTTTGATATAAATTCATGTTGTCTTCATTATTTTGTCTAATTCCACAGGGCTTGAACAGGAGTCAGGGCAGCCAACCTGTTCTCCATCCAAATGGCGGCATTAAGAATGGCAAGGCCAAGCAAGAAAGACCATACAACCAAAGTCAGAAGAACTCGGTGAGTTCAGCTAGGGTAAGTCAAACATAATTCTTACCATCAGGTGACAAAAACTGCCATGAATCACATGCATTGATTTGAAGGAACCACCAAAACATCTCAAAAATCATTACCCTTGAATCTTTGGAGCATGATGACCATTATGGTTGTTTGAGACCAATCAAAAGCAGACAAGGCCAGGGTTTGATGAACATTATGAGAATTTGGGTCAAAGAGATTTCTCAACTAAAATTCCACAGAAGTTCCAGCTAGAAACTAGTTTGAATTCTACTCTTAAAGACCCTGGACAATATTGGTAACTGTCAAAGACCAGTGTTCTCACTTGGTGTATCTCAACATATGCATAAAATTACTTACCTGTGAAAATTTGAGCTCAGTTGGTCGTCGAAGTTGCGAGATAATAATTAAAGAAAAAACACCTTGTCACACGAAGTTGTGTGCTTTCAGATTCTTGATTTCGAGACCTCAAATTTTAAATCTAATCTCGAGATTGAATTCGAGGAAAATTTCCTCTTTCTTGAAAACTATGTTACTTCAGAGGGAGCCGTTTCTCACAATGTTTTATACTATCAACCTCTCCCCATACTCATTACAAAGTACGCTTTTTAGCTAAGAATTACTTTGAGTAATTACCAACAGTGGCCACTGCCTTTACAGTTTATAAAATCTATTTATCAGGAGAGTGGAAAAAATACTACAATTATCATGTTTGTGTAATTGACCTATAGTGAAGAAAGGGGAATCATTTTAGAGACACTAGTCACAGGAATTGGTACTTATATTAAAAGTAAAACCACTGGATCAGGAAACATGAGGATAGAAATGAATTTAGTCTTCCAGGAATCAACAGTATATGGGAGACTTTTGGATGGTCCTTTTTTCACAGATAGTGCGCGTGCTCAGACCTATACGTGCAATACCGAGCATGTGTGTGCATACTCAGAGCTGAAAATAGGACTGTTAAGTTTGTTTGTTTGTTTGTTTGTTTGTTTGTTCGTTTGTTGGCAGGCAGCATCTCAAAAGTCCCTCATTGTCCCTTTAAATAAATTTAGTTTCAAAAACGGCTTTGAAAACTACTTAATAGATGACTCTCTCTGTGTGATGAGGACCCTGCCAGGCAAGAGTACTTTCCTGAGTCTTGTTAAAAAATTGCAGGCATCTTACTTGGGTGTGATTTGAATCCACGACCCTTGCAATTCTAGAGCAGTGTCTTACCAACTACATGTAGACCGCCAAGATTGCCTGTAAATAGTAAGGCAGTTCGAATCCTATGTCTTTACTTAAAGTCCCTGATCATTATTCTGCATAGAGTGGCATCTGTGGCAGCCTTCCTTAAATTGTAGTTCGGGGCTCATTCCTTAGGTAGCTGCCATTACCTATTCTCAGCTGGCCTGTGGAAACACATTTTCGCAAAGAACAGAATAGTATTGCATAGCAGAAAACGAGTTGCCAGCAAAAGTTAGTTGAAGTTTTCATTGCTGTGGCTGGTGCCCGACTCAACTTTTGCTTGTAGAAACAACAATTGCCAAGCAGTATTGAACAGCTTTATCGGGGCCCAGTCCACTTTGTCCCAAACACATTGTGTTCTAGCCATGAACTTTCCAAGATTTTGAGACACTGGTATTTGTATCCTCAAACAAAGATAACAGTTTTTGAACTAAATGAAATTAAAGGACAACCACTAGTAGCTTAAATGAAAAGGATTTAGGTTGGTGAGATTAAATCATAGTTTCTTCTACTTGCAGAGGATTGACTTGGACCTGTGTTGCCATGGATATCAGAAACAGAAGGTTACCTCCTCAAGCTGTGTTGAAGCCTGAATATGGACCATCTGCTGGGCATCCACTTTGACTTTGAGATATATGATCTTGAAAGCATCATACTGAAGATAAAGGTACTTTTTATGTCACGATGACAAACTTGCTATATATACTTTATTAAGAATTAAGGAGATCTAGGTGACTTTTTGCTTCACCTCTTTTAACAAACGCCTAACAACAGGGATAATCCATAAGTTCTGTTCAGCCATCCAGCATTTTGTGTCAGAGTTTCAGATGGGCCTTAACAATACCTTAGGTCAATTGGCCTATTTGATCTGAGGTATGTTTGTTGAGCAGCCATCATTCCAGAAGTATTAATGCCTTCCTGGACCTTTTATAGATTCTCGCAGTCCTATCAAAGTCTCCCTTCCTTTGATTCTCCAGGCCAAGTTTCACTCTCCAAGGCTTCAACCAAGGTGGCAACTACCACAATGGACAAATTTCATAAAGTCTGTAACCGCAAAAACTTGCGAAGCACAGAATGCTTTGCAGGAACACAGTACCAGCCAAAACTACTTTAGGTATGCATTGGTGTGATTGGTGCCCTACTCAATTTATCTTTAGCGAAGCAGTATCTTCTGCAACTAACACTTCGGAGTGAGTTCCTTTTACTGTCAATTAAGTCTGGGGTGGATTTCACAAAGAGTCAGAACTAGTCTTATCTCGAGTTAGGACCAGTTACTCGCCAAACTTAGGACTATCCATGCAATTTGTACATCTCCTAGGACTAGTCCTCCTAACTCTTTGTGAAATCGACCCCTACGTCACATACGATGGAAATAGATTGGAGTAAGATTGGGCTTTGGGTTTTCTTACCAAGAACCAATTTCCATCCAGAGGAACTGAAGTCAATTTTATCTATTCCGGAGGACAGACTCTGTAAGCAGACTGTAAGCAGTTGTTCGTCACCCCCTCCCCCCCCCCCCATCGAAGAGCAAGATACATTAATAAATACCTCAGACAGTTTCGCTATTCCTATTGGTGGAGAGCGCGTCACGTGGGTGTGTATAAACCTTTGTTTATGACCGATAAAAAGTGTTAATTCATGGGCGTGACACATGACCTTGCACCTGTTCTTTTAAGACAGTTTCTTCATTTCTATTGGTCGAGAGCAACGGCTGAAACAGTTGTGCCACATCACGCGATATGCGCGACACACACAGCATTCCCTTATAAGGAGTTGTTTACCCGAGGGCGGCGGAGGGCTTTACCATTTCATAGCTGGAGGGGTGTTGTGTTTAAAGAAATCATTGAACAATTATAATTTATTTTATTTTTTGACCAAAAAGGGATGATGTTTTTGACCGAAAAGGTATTTATGAATGGGAATAAAAGTGTGTTGAATCGGTTTTCAACTAGTGGTTTAAACCCACCAAGGCCTGGTTCTTTATAATTTACCTCGACTTCGTCTCGGTAAAATTATCAAGAACCAGGCCTCGTTGGGATTAAACCACTAGTTGAAAACCTCTTCACCATGCACACATTGATTCCCTTAATCACTTGTTGGTTCATGGAAGTAATTTGGGCATCATCCGGGGAAGACTGGCCATCCTAACCAGGAATTTCAATATGTGCTCATAAAGCTAGAGTCATGACCACATTATTGGCCTTCCGTAGAGGGGTCCCTATCAATGACATCTTGCTCTATGAATTTTACTTTTAGTCTGAAAGAGGGGCTAAAACTTTTACATCCATCTCACATTTCGCCTGCCGGCCAAATTGATCCAAGGTTTGAGGTTTCTCGAAATGCATTGATAGAGTTTACTTTTATATTTTATCTCAGGTTGTCACATTATATTACTATTATTTGTATTTCTAGTTTCCAGAAAGCGTGAACGGTAGCCAGGGTAGCCAACCAGTTCTCCAATCAAACAATGGTTCTAAGAATGGCAAGGCCAAGCAGTAAGACCATACAACCAAAGTCAGAAGAACTCCTCGATTTCAGCTTGGGTAAAGTCAGAATTAATTATTACCGTCAGATGAAAAAAAAAAACGCCCCTGCTTCACATGCATCGGTTATGAAAGAACCACCAAAATCCTTTGTTTTGTGAAGTTGTAGGTGAATTTGTCAACTCACAATAATGACATTAATTTCATCATTCAGCTGCAATCCCTGCCATATCTCGTTGGGCCCCATGCTCCCTTTTAATGTTGGCTCTCCTTGCTCTCATTTTTTACCCAAAACACAACTTCACAAAATGCTCAAAATATCTCAAACTTTGACTCATTCATTGTACACCCAATCTGTGCTGATGAAAAGTCTTCAATAGTTCTGTATCATTTGAAACAATAAAGTCACCAAACATTTTTTTGACCCAAAATCGGGGGAAATCCCTATAGGGCCTACTGACATTGCCAGATTTTTCTGAATTCTGACTAAATACTAAACTTCACAAAATCTCAATGTATCTTAAACTTTGGTTAATTTACCCAATCCACACAGGTAAAACGCTTTAGTAGTCCGTTCTGTATCCATAAAATCACTGAAAATGGTTTGACCCAAAATCTGAAAATTTTCCCCCAAAATTCAATTCACAAAATTCTCAATAAATATTAAACTTGTTCTCATATACCCAGTCCGCACAGATAAAATGTCCTCAGTAGTCCGTTCTGTTTCATTTGAAAACCAGCCCCACACCACTGATGGGTGACTGAATTTCACCGGCCGCAGCTCAAAAGTTCTTGGGTCTGCATGCATTACGATTTCCCCTGATCTCATCAGCTAGTTGACCTTTTAAGAGACAAGCAGTATCTCTGTTTCACTGGAAACATTTAGATGACTCGTACAGTGTGTAGACTGTAATGTGAAATTAAATTGGTACAAGAAGTATTGTTAAACCTCGGACACAAATTGTGAAGTTTGATTGGCCCTCGTGACAGGCAACAAAAATGCATGTACCACGACACGGCGGGTAACATGAATTTCGTTAACCAATGTACATTACCTTGATCATTGCTATACTCTTATATACTCGTCATAAATCATGTTTGAAGATGACGACAGAACTTTGAGAAGAGGACAAATCATGTGACCATGGTATAACAAAACAATTGTTGCACAATGTAATTGGGGTCCATGGGTTTTGTATACCCTCCAGGGAAAATGGCACCCTCGGCTTCGCCTCGGATGTATTTCCCCCCTCGGGTGTACAAAACGCCATGGACCCCTTCACAACGTGCAACAATTGAGACTATTACTTAAGACTACTACACATGCAGTTTATTCTGAGCTGTTTAATAACACTGTGTTAGGTAATTTTTCCTCCAAACTGCAGGTGAAAGCCGAGACAGGACAGTTGCCACCTCTACACCCTACGCCTCTTCCTCCCGCCCTGCAATCTTACCTGCACCATTCCACTTGTACTACTTGCTGCTCTCCATAGTCCAGGAGTCACTGCACCTCAGATGATGCATACGTTGTACAGGACAGTTGAGGCCTCTACACCCTACGCCTCTTCTTCTCGCCTTGCAATCTTACCTGCACCATTCTACTTGTACTACTTGCTGCTCTCCATAGTCCAAGAGTCACTGCACCTCAGATGATGCATACGTTGTACAGGCCTAAGGTAAACTGCAGGTGAAAGCTGAGACACCCTACGCCTCTTCTTCTCGCCTTGCAATCTTGCCTGCACCATTCTACTTGTACTACTTGCTGCTCTCCATAGTCCAAGAGTCACTGCGCCTCAGATGATGCAAAAGGTAATCCATGTTTACTGTTTGCTTGCTCTGCTAGTATCCTTATATATGCACATGTAATAACTCTTTCTCCCCATAAAAAGCAGAATTCTTCGTTTCATTTGAAGCCATAAAATCACCAACAATTGTTTGACCCAAAATCTGAAATCTGGACACTGTTTGCTGATTTTTGACTAAAAACTCAACTAAAATGTGTTCAGTAGTCGTTTCTGTATTATTTGAATCCATAAAATCACCCAAAATTTGTTGACCCAAAATCTGAAAGTTTTATGATGCCGGCATCACAGCTTTTTGTTTTTTACTTTGGACCAAAAATCCAAACTAACAAAATTCTCAATAAATCTCAAACTTTTGCTTGTTTACCAATCCCTCACGGATACATTGTGTTCAGTAGTAACCCAAACTTACAAAATTCTCAATAAATCTCAAACTTTTGCTTGTTTACCAATCCCTCACGGATACATTGTGTTCAGTAGTCTCCCAAACTTACAAAATTCTTAATAAATCTCAAACTTTTGCTCGTTTACCCATCCCACACAGATAAATGTTGTTCAGTAGTCATTCATGTATCATTTGAAGCCATAAAATCACCCAAAAATGTTTGACCCGAAATCTGAAAATTTTGTGATGCCGGCATCACAGATTTTTTAAATTTTCGACCAAAAACCCAAGCTTACAAAATTCTCAATAAATCTCCCACACAGATAAAATGTGTTCAGTAGTCCTTCCTGTATCATTTGAAGCCATAAAATCACCCAAAACTTTTTTGACCCGAAATCTTAAAATTTTGTGATGCCGGCATCACAGATTTTTAACATTTTGGACCAAAAACCCAAACTTACAAAATTCTCAATAAATCTCAAACTTTTGCTCGTTTACCCATCCCACACGGATAAATGTTGTTCAGTAGTCCTTCCTGTATCATTTGAAGCAATAAAATCACCCAAAAATTTTTTGACCCGAAATCTGAAATTTTTGTGATGTCGGCATCACAGTGTTTTTTAATTTTCGACCAAAAACCAAAGCTTACAAAATTCTCAATAAATCTCAAACTTTTGCTTGTTTACCCATCCCACACAGATAAATATTGTGCAGTAGTCTTTCCTGTATCATTTGAAGCAATAAAATCACCCAAAAATTTGATGACCCGAAATTTTAAAATTTTGTGATGCCGGCATCACAGATTTTTTTAATTTTCGACCAAAAACCCAAACTTACAAAATTCTCAATAAATCTCAAACTGTTGCTCGTTTACCCATCCCACACAGATAAATATTGTGCAGTAGTCTTTCCTGTATCATTTGAAGCAATAAAATCACCCAAAAATTTGTTGACCCGAAATCTTAAAATTTTGTGATGCCGGCATCAAAGGTTTTTTAACTTTTGGACCAAAAACCCAAATTACAAAATTCTCAATAAATCTCAAACTTTTGCTCGTTTACCCATCCCACACGGATAATTGTCGTTCAGTAGTCCTTCCTGTATCATTTGAAGCCATAAAATCACCCAAAAATTTTTGACCCGAAATCTGAAAATTTTGTGATGCCGGCATCACAGATTTTTTAAATTTTCGACCCAAAACCCCAAACTTACAAAATTCTCAATAAATCTCAAACTTTTGCTCGATTACCCGTCCCACACTGATAAAATGTGTTCAGTAGTCCTTTCTGTATCATTTGAAACCATAAAATCACCGAAAATTTGTTGACCCGAAATCTGAAATTTTTGTGATGCTGGCATCACAGATTTTTTTAATTTTGACCCAAAACCCCAAACTTACAAAATGCTCAATTAATCTCAAACTTTTGCTCGATTACCCATCCCACACTGATAAAATGTGTTCAGTAGTCCTTTCTGTATCATTTGAAACCATAAAATCACCAAAAACTTGTTGACCCGAAATCTGAAAATTTTGTGATGCTGGCATCACAGATTTTTTTAATTTTGACCCAAAACCCCAAACTTACAAAATGCTCAATTAATCTCAAACTTTTGCTCGTTTACCCATTCCACACTGATAAAATGTGTTCAGTAGTCCTTTCTGTATCATTTGAAACCATAAAATCATCCAAAATTTGTTGACCCGAAATCTGAAAATTTTGTGATGCCGGCATCACAGATTTTTTTAATTTTAGCCAAAAAACCCAAACTTACAAAATGCTCAATAAATCTCAAACTTTTGCTCGATTACCCGTCCCACACTGATAAAATGTGTTCAGTAGTCCTTTCTGTATCATTTGAAACCATAAAATCATCCAAAATTTGTTGACCCGAAATCTGAAAATTTTGTGATGCCGGCATCACAGATTTTTTTAATTTTGGCCCAAAAACCCAAACTTACAAAATGCTCAATAAATCTCAAACTTTTGCTCGATTACCCGTCCCACACTGATAAAATGTGTTCAGTAGTCCTTTCTGTATCATTTGAAACCATAAAATCACCGAAAATTTGTTGACCCGAAATCTGAAAATTTTGTGATGCCGGCATCACAGATTTTTTTACACTTTTGGCCCAAAACCCCAAACTTACAAAATGCTCAATAAATCTCAAACTTTTGCTCGTTTACCCATCCCACACTGATAAAATGTGTTCAGTAGTCCTTTCTGTATCATTTGAAACCATGAAATCATCCAAAATTTGTTGACCCGAAATCTGAAAATTTTGTGATGCCGGCATCACAGATTTTTTTAATTTTGGCCCAAAAACCCAAACTTACAAAATGCTCAATAAATCTCAAACTTTTGCTCGATTACCCATCCCACACTGATAAAATGTGTTCAATAGTCCTTTCTGTATCATTTGAAACCATAAAATCCCCGAAAATTTGTTGACCCGAAATCTGAAAATTTTGTGATGCCGGCATCACAGATTTTTTAAATTTTGGCCCAAAAACCGAAACTTACAGAATGCTCAATAAATCTCAAACTTTTGCTCGATTACCCATCCCACACTGATAAAATGTGTTCAGTAGTCCGTCCTGTATCGTTTGAAACCATAAAATCCCCGAAAATTTGTTGACCCGAAATCTGAAAATTTTGTGATTTTTTTAAATTTTGGCCCAAAAACTCAAACTTACAAAATGCTCAATAAATCTCAAACTTTTGCTCAATTAGCTATCCCACACTGATAAAATGTGTTCAGTAGTCCTTTCTGTATCATTTGAAACTATAAAATCACTGAAAATTTGTTGACCCGAAATCTGAAAATTTTGTGATGCTGGCATCACAGATTTTTTAAATTTTGGCCCAAAAACCCAAACTTACAAAATGCTCAATAAATCTCAAACTTTTGCTCGATTACCCGTCCCACACTGATAAAATGTGTTCAGTAGTCCTTTCTGTATCATTTGAAACCATAAAATCACCGAAAATTTGTTGACCCGAAATCTGAAAATTTTGTGATGCTGGCATCACAGATTTTTTTAATTTTGACCCAAAACCCCAAACTTACAAAATGCTCAATTAATCTCAAACTTTTGCTCGATTACCCATCCCACACTGATGAAATGTGTTCAGTAGTCCTTTCTGTATCATTTGAAACCATAAAATCACCCAAAATTTGTTGACCCGAAATCTGAAAATTTTGTGATGCCGGCTTCACAGATTTTTTAAATTTTGGCCCAAAAACCGAAACTTACAGAATGCTCAATAAATCTCAAACTTTTGCTCGATTACCCATCCCACACTGATAACATGTGTTCAGTAGTCCTTTCTGTATCATTTGAAACCATAAAATCACCGAAAATTTGTTGACCCGAAATCTGAAAATTTTGTGATTTTTTTAAATTTTGGCCCAAAAACTCAAACTTACAAAATGCTCAATAAATCTCAAACTTTTGCTCAATTAGCTTTTCCACACTGATAAAATGTGTTCAGTAGTCCTTTCTGTATCATTTGAAACCATAAAATCACCGAAAATTTGTTGACCCGAAATCTGAAAATTTTGTGATGCCGGCATCACAGATTTTTTTAATTTTGGCCCAAAACCCCAAACTTACAAAATGCTCAATAAATCTCAAACTTTTGCTCGATTACCCATCCCACACTGATGAAATGTGTTCAGTAGTCCTTTCTGTATCATTTGAAACCATAAAATCACCAAAAATTTGTTGACCCGAAATCTGAAAATTTTGTGATGCCGGCATCACAGATTTTTTAAATTTTGGCCCAAAAAACCCAAACCTCCAAAATGCTCAATAAATCTCAAACTTTTGCTCGATTACCCATCCCACACTGATGAAATGTGTTCAGTAGTCCTTTCTGTATCATTTGAAACCATAAAATCACCCAAAATTTGTTGACCCGAAATCTGAAAATTTTGTGATGCCGGCATCACAGATTTTTTTATAATTTTGGCCCAAAACCCCAAACTTACAAAGTGCTCAATAAATCTCAAACTTTTGCTCGTTTACCCATCCCCCACTGATAAAATGTGTTCAGTAGTCCTTTCTGTATCATTTGAAACCATAAAATCACCCAAAATTTGTTGACCCGAAATCTGAAAATTTTGTGATGCCGGCATCACAGATTTTTTATAATTTTGGCCCTAAAACCCAAACTTAAAAAATGCTCAATAAATCTCAAACTTTTGCTCGATTAGCTATCCCACACTAATAAAATGTGTTCAGTAGTCCTTTCTGTATCATTTGAAACCATAAAATCATCCAAAATTTGTTGACCCGAAATCTGAAAATTTTGTGATGCCGGCATCACAGATTTTTTTATAATTTTGGCCCAAAAACCCAAACTTACAAAATGCTCAATAAATCTCAAACTTTTGCTCGTTTACCCATTCCACACTGATAAAATGTGTTCAGTAGTCCTTTCTGTATCATTTGAAACCATAAAATCATCCAAAATTTGTTGACCCGAAATCTGAAAATTTTGTGATGCCGGCATCACAGATTTTTTTAATTTTAGCCCAAAAACCCAAACTTACAAAATGCTCAAAAAAATCTCAAACTTTTGCTCGATTACCCGTCCCACACTGATAAAATGTGTTCAGTAGTCCTTTCTGTATCATTTGAAACCATAAAATCATCCAAAATTTGTTGACCCGAAATCTGAAAATTTTGTGATGCCGGCATCACAGATTTTTTTAATTTTGGCCCAAAAACCCAAACTTACAAAATGCTCAATAAATCTCAAACTTTTGCTCGATTACCCATCCCACACTGATGAAATGTGTTCAGTAGTCCTTTCTGTATCATTTGAAACCATAAAATCACCAAAAATTTCTTGACCCGAAATCTGAAAATTTTGTGATGCCGGCATCACAGATTTTTTAAATTTTGGCCCAAAAACCCAAACCTCCAAAATGCTCAATAAATCTCAAACTTTTGCTCGATTACCCATCCCACACTGATGAAATGTGTTCAGTAGTCCTTTCTGTATCATTTGAAACCATAAAATCACCCAAAATTTGTTGACCCGAAATCTGAAAATTTTGTGATGCCGGTATCACAGATTTTTTTATAATTTTGGCCCAAAACCCCAAACTTACAAAGTGCTCAATAAATCTCAAACTTTTGCTCGTTTACCCATCCCCCACTGATAAAATGTGTTCAGTAGTCCTTTCTGTATCATTTGAAACCATAAAGTCACCCAAAATTTGTTGACCCGCAATCTGAAAGTTTTGTGATGCCGGCATCACAGATTTTTTTATAATTTTGGCCCTAAAACCCAAACTTAAAAAATGCTCAATAAATCTCAAACTTTTGCTCGATTAGCTATCCCACACTGATAAAATGTGTTCAGTAGTCCTTTCTGTATCATTTGAAACCATAAAATCATCCAAAATTTGTTGACCCGAAATCTGAAAATTTTGTGATGCCGGCATCACAGATTTTTTAAATTTTGGCCCAAAAACCCAAACTTACATTATGCTCAATAAATCTCAAACTTTTGCTCGATTACCCATCCCACACTGATGAAATGTGTTCAGTAGTCCTTTCTGTATCATTTGAAACCATAAAATCACCAAAAATTTGTTGACCCGAAATCTGAAAATTTTGTGATGCCGGCATCACAGATTTTTTAAATTTTGGCCCAAAAACCCAAACCTCCAAAATGCTCAATAAATCTCAAACTTTTGCTCGATTACCCATCCCACACTGATGAAATGTGTTCAGTAGTCCTTTCTGTATCATTTGAAACCATAAAATCACCCAAAATTTGTTGACCCGAAATCTGAAAATTTTGTGATGCCGGCATCACAGATTTTTTTATAATTTTGGCCCAAAACCCCAAACTTACAAAGTGCTCAATAAATCTCAAACTTTTGCTCGTTTACCCATCCCCCACTGATAAAATGTGTTCAGTAGTCCTTTCTGTATCATTTGAAACCATAAAATCACCCAAAATTTGTTGACCCGAAATCTGAAAATTTTGTGATGCCGGCATCACAGATTTTTTATAATTTTGGCCCTAAAACCCAAACTTAAAAAATGCTCAATAAATCTCAAACTTTTGCTCGATTAGCTATCCCACACTAATAAAATGTGTTCAGTAGTCCTTTCTGTATCATTTGAAACCATAAAATCATCCAAAATTTGTTGACCCGAAATCTGAAAATTTTGTGATGCCGGCATCACAGATTTTTTTATAATTTTGGCCCAAAAACCCAAACTTACAAAATGCTCAATAAATCTCAAACTTTTGCTCGTTTACCCATTCCACACTGATAAAATGTGTTCAGTAGTCCTTTCTGTATCATTTGAAACCATAAAATCATCCAAAATTTGTTGACCCGAAATCTGAAAATTTTGTGATGCCGGCATCACAGATTTTTTTAATTTTAGCCCAAAAACCCAAACTTACAAAATGCTCAAAAAAATCTCAAACTTTTGCTCGATTACCCGTCCCACACTGATAAAATGTGTTCAGTAGTCCTTTCTGTATCATTTGAAACCATAAAATCATCCAAAATTTGTTGACCCGAAATCTGAAAATTTTGTGATGCCGGCATCACAGATTTTTTTAATTTTGGCCCAAAAACCCAAACTTACAAAATGCTCAATAAATCTCAAACTTTTGCTCGATTACCCATCCCACACTGATGAAATGTGTTCAGTAGTCCTTTCTGTATCATTTGAAACCATAAAATCACCAAAAATTTCTTGACCCGAAATCTGAAAATTTTGTGATGCCGGCATCACAGATTTTTTAAATTTTGGCCCAAAAACCCAAACCTCCAAAATGCTCAATAAATCTCAAACTTTTGCTCGATTACCCATCCCACACTGATGAAATGTGTTCAGTAGTCCTTTCTGTATCATTTGAAACCATAAAATCACCCAAAATTTGTTGACCCGAAATCTGAAAATTTTGTGATGCCGGTATCACAGATTTTTTTATAATTTTGGCCCAAAACCCCAAACTTACAAAGTGCTCAATAAATCTCAAACTTTTGCTCGTTTACCCATCCCCCACTGATAAAATGTGTTCAGTAGTCCTTTCTGTATCATTTGAAACCATAAAGTCACCCAAAATTTGTTGACCCGCAATCTGAAAGTTTTGTGATGCCGGCATCACAGATTTTTTTATAATTTTGGCCCTAAAACCCAAACTTAAAAAATGCTCAATAAATCTCAAACTTTTGCTCGATTAGCTATCCCACACTGATAAAATGTGTTCAGTAGTCCTTTCTGTATCATTTGAAACCATAAAATCATCCAAAATTTGTTGACCCGAAATCTGAAAATTTTGTGATGCCGGCATCACAGATTTTTTAAATTTTGGCCCAAAAACCCAAACTTACATTATGCTCAATAAATCTCAAACTTTTGCTCGATTACCCATCCCACACTGATAAAATGTGTTCAGTAGTCCGTCCTGTATCATTTGAAACCATAAAATCCCCGAAAATTTGTTGACCCGAAATCTGAAAATTTTGTGATGCCGGCATCACAGATTTTTTAAATTTTGGCCCAAAAACCCAAACCTCCAAAATGCTCAATAAATCTCAAACTTTTGCTCGATTACCCGTCCCACACTGATAAAATGTGTTCAGTAGTCCTTTCTGTATCATTTGAAACCATAAAATCACCCAAAATTTGTTGACCCGAAATCTGAAAATTTTGTGATGCCGGCATCACAGATTTTTTTAATTTTAGCCCAAAAACCCAAACTTACAAAATGCTCAATAAATCTCAAACTTTTGCTCGATTACCCGTCCCACACTGATAAAATGTGTTCAGTAGTCCTTTCTGTATCATTTGAAACCATAAAATCACCGAAAATTTGTTGACCCGAAATCTGAAAATTTTGTGATGCCGGCATCACAGATTTTTTTAATTTTGGCCCAAAACCCCAAACTTACAAAATGCTCAATAAATCTCAAACTTTTGCTCCATTACCCATCCCACACTGATAAAATGTGTTCAGTAGTCCTTTCTGTATCATTTGAAACCATAAAATCACCCAAAATTTGTTGACCCGAAATCTGAAAATTTTGTGATGCCGGCATCACAGATTTTTTAAGTTTTGGCCCAAAAACCCAAACCTCCAAAATGCTCAATAAATCTCAAACTTTTGCTCGATTACCCATCCCACACTGATGAAATGTGTTCAGTAGTCCTTTCTGTATCATTTGAAACCATAAAATCACCCAAAATTTGTTGACCCGAAATCTGAAAATTTTGTGATGCCGGCATCACAGATTTTTTTATAATTTTTGCCCAAAAACCCAAACTTAAAAAATGCTCAATAAATCTCAAACTTTTGCTCGATTAGCTATCCCACACTGATAAAATGTGTTCAGTAGTCCTTTCTGTATCATTTGAAACCATAAAATCATCCAAAATTTGTTGACCCGAAATCTGAAAATTTTGTGATGCCGGCATCACAGATTTTTTAAATTTTGGCCCAAAAACCCAAACTTACAAAATGCTCAATAAATCTCAAACTTTTGCTCGATTACCCATCCCACACTGATAAAATGTGTTCAGTAGTCCGTCCTGTATCATTTGAAACCATAAAATCCCCGAAAATTTGTTGACCCGAAATCTGAAAATTTTGTGATGCCGGCATTACAGATTTTTTAAATTTTGGCCCAAAAACCCAAACCTCCAAAATGCTCAATAAATCTCAAACTTTTGCTCGATTAGCTATCCCACACTGATAAAATGTGTTCAGTAGTCCTTTCTGTATCATTTGAAACCATAAAATCCCCGAAAATTTGTTGACCCGAAATCTGAAAATTTTGTGATGCCGGCATCACAGATTTTTTATAATTTTGGCCCTAAAACCCAAACTTAAAAAATGCTCAATAAATCTCAAACTTTTGCTCGATTAGCTATCCCACACTGATAAAATGTGTTCAGTAATCCTTTCTGTATCATTTGAAACCATGAAATCCCCGAAAATTTGTTGACCCGAAATCTGAAAATTTTGTGATGCCGGCATCACAGATTTTTTTATAATTTTGGCCAAAAACCCCAAACTTACAAAATGCTCAATGAATCTCAAACTTTTGCTCGTTTACCCATCCCACACTGATAAAATGTGTTCAGTAGTCCTTTCTGTATCATTTGAAACCATAAAATCACCAAAAATTTGTTGACCCGAAATCTGAAAATTTTGTGATGCCGGCATCACAGATTTTTAAAATTTTGGCCCAAAAACCCAAACCTCCAAAATGCTCAATAAATCTCAAACCTTTGCTCGATTACCCATCCCACACTGATGAAATGTGTTCAGTAGTCCTTTCTGTATCATTTGAAACCATAAAATCACCCAAAATTTGTTGACCCGAAATCTGAAAATTTTGTGATGCCGGCATCACAGATTTTTTTATAATTTTGACCCAAAACCCCAAACTTACAAAGTGCTCAATAAATCTCAAACTTTTGCTCGTTTACCCATCCCACACTGATAAAATGTGTTCAGTAGTCCTTTCTGTATCATTTGAAACCATAAAATCACCCAAAATTTGTTGACCCGAAATCTGAAAATTTTGTGATGCCGGCATCACAGATTTTTTATAATTTTGGCCCTAAAACCCAAACTTAAAAAATGCTCAATAAATCTCAAACTTTTGCTCGATTAGCTATCCCACACTGATAAAATGTGTTCAGAAGTCCTTTCTGTATCATTTGAAACCATAAAATCATCCAAAATTTGTTGACCCGAAATCTGAAAATTTTGTGATGCCGGCATCACAGATTTTTTATAATTTTGGCCCTAAAACCCAAACTTAAAAAATGCTCAATAAATCTCAAACTTTTGCTCGATTAGCTATCCCACACTGATAAAATGTGTTCAGTAGTCCTTTCTGTATCATTTGAAACCATAAAATCACTGAAAATTTGTTGACCCGAAATCTGAAAATTTTGTGATGCCGGCATCACAGATTTTTTATAATTTTGGCCCTAAAACCCAAACTTAAAAAATGCTCAATAAATCTCAAACTTTTGCTCGATTAGCTATCCCACACTGATAAAATGTGTTCAGTAGTCCTTTCTGTATCATTTAAAACCATAAAATCATCCAAAATTTGTTGACCCGAAATCTGAAAATTTTGTGATGCCGGCATCACAGATTTTTTTAATTTTGGCCCAAAAACCCAAACTTACAAAATGCTCAATAAATCTCAAACTTTTGCTCGATTACCCATCCCACACTGATAATATGTGTTCAGTAGTCCGTCCTGTATCATTTGAAACCATAAAATCATCCAAAATTTGTTGACCCGAAATCTGAAAATTTTGTGATGCCGGCATCACAGATTTTTTAAATTTTGGCCCAAAAACCCAAACCTCCAAAATGCTCAATAAATCTCAAAATTTTGCTCGATTAGCTATCCCACACTGATAAAATGTGTTCAGTAGTCCTTTCTGTATCATTTGAAACCATAAAATCCCCGAAAATTTGTTGACCCGAAATCTGAAAATTTTGTGATGCCGGCATCACAGATTTTTTATAATTTTGGCCCTAAAACCCAAACTTAAAAAATGCTCAATAAATCTCAAACTTTTGCTCGATTAGCTATCCCACACTGATAAAATGTGTTCAGTAATCCTTTCTGTATCATTTGAAACCATGAAATCCCCGAAAATTTGTTGACCCGAAATCTGAAAATTTTGTGATGCCGGCATCACAGATTTGTTTATAATTTTGGCCAAAAACCCCAAACTTACAAAATGCTCAATAAATCTCAAACTTTTGCTCGTTTACCCATCCCACACTGATAAAATGTGTTCAGTAGTCCTTTCTGTATCATTTGAAACCATAAAATCATCCAAAATTTGTTGACCCGAAATCTGAAAATTTTGTGATGCCGGCATCACAGATTTTTTATAATTTTGGCCCTAAAACCCAAACTTAAAAAATGCTCAATAAATCTCAAACTTTTGCTCGATTACCCATCCCACACTGATAAAACGTGTTCAGTAGTCCTTTTATTATCATTTGAAACCATAAAATCACCCAAAATTTGTTGACCCGAAATTTGAAAATTTTGTGATGCCGGCATCACAGATTTTTTTTATAATTTTGGCCCAAAAACCGAAACTTACAGAATGCTCAATAAATCTCAAACTTTTGCTCGTTTACCCATCCCACACTGATAAAATGTGTTCAGTAGTCCTTTCTGTATCATTTGAAACCATAAAATCATCCAAAATTTGTTGACCCGAAATCTGAAAATTTTGTGATGCCAGCATCACAGATTTTTTTAATTTTAGCCCAAAAACCCAAACTTACAAAATGCTCATAAAAATCTCAAACTTTTGCTCGATTACCCGTCCCACACTGATAAAATGTGTTCAGTAGTCCTTTCTGTATCATTTGAAACCATAAAATCATCCAAAATTTGTTGACCCGAAATCTGAAAATTTTGTGATGCCGGCATCACAGATTTTTTAAATTTTGGCCCAAAAACCCAAACCTCCAAAATGCTCAATAAATCTCAAACTTTTGCTCGATTAGCTATCCCACACTGATAAAATGTGTTCAGTAGTCCTTTCTGTATCATTTGAAACCATAAAATCCCCGAAAATTTGTTGACCCGAAATCTGAAAATTTTGTGATGCCGGCATCACAGATTTTTTATAATTTTGGCCCTAAAACCCAAACTTAAAAAATGCTCAATAAATCTCAAACTTTTGCTCGATTAGCTATCCCACACTGATAAAATGTGTTCAGTAATCCTTTCTGTATCATTTGAAACCATGAAATCCCCGAAAATTTGTTGACCCGAAATCTGAAAATTTTGTGATGCCGGCATCACAGATTTGTTTATAATTTTGGCCAAAAAACCCAAACTTACAAAATGCTCAATAAATCTCAAACTTTTGCTCGTTTACCCATTCCACACTGATAAAATGTGTTCAGTAGTCCTTTCTGTATCATTTGAAACCATAAAATCATCCAAAATTTGTTGACCCGAAATCTGAAAATTTTGTGATGCCGGCATCACAGATTTTTTTAATTTTAGCCCAAAAACCCAAACTTACAAAATGCTCAAAAAAATCTCAAACTTTTGCTCGATTACCCGTCCCACACTGATAAAATGTGTTCAGTAGTCCTTTCTGTATCATTTGAAACCATAAAATCATCCAAAATTTGTTGACCCGAAATCTGAAAATTTTGTGATGCCGGCATCACAGATTTTTTTAATTTTGGCCCAAAAACCCAAACTTACAAAATGCTCAATAAATCTCAAACTTTTGCTCGATTACCCATCCCACACTGATGAAATGTGTTCAGTAGTCCTTTCTGTATCATTTGAAACCATAAAATCACCAAAAATTTCTTGACCCGAAATCTGAAAATTTTGTGATGCCGGCATCACAGATTTTTTAAATTTTGGCCCAAAAACCCAAACCTCCAAAATGCTCAATAAATCTCAAACTTTTGCTCGATTACCCATCCCACACTGATGAAATGTGTTCAGTAGTCCTTTCTGTATCATTTGAAACCATAAAATCACCCAAAATTTGTTGACCCGAAATCTGAAAATTTTGTGATGCCGGTATCACAGATTTTTTTATAATTTTGGCCCAAAACCCCAAACTTACAAAGTGCTCAATAAATCTCAAACTTTTGCTCGTTTACCCATCCCCCACTGATAAAATGTGTTCAGTAGTCCTTTCTGTATCATTTGAAACCATAAAGTCACCCAAAATTTGTTGACCCGCAATCTGAAAGTTTTGTGATGCCGGCATCACAGATTTTTTTATAATTTTGGCCCTAAAACCCAAACTTAAAAAATGCTCAATAAATCTCAAACTTTTGCTCGATTAGCTATCCCACACTGATAAAATGTGTTCAGTAGTCCTTTCTGTATCATTTGAAACCATAAAATCATCCAAAATTTGTTGACCCGAAATCTGAAAATTTTGTGATGCCGGCATCACAGATTTTTTAAATTTTGGCCCAAAAACCCAAACTTACATTATGCTCAATAAATCTCAAACTTTTGCTCGATTACCCATCCCACACTGATAAAATGTGTTCAGTAGTCCGTCCTGTATCATTTGAAACCATAAAATCCCCGAAAATTTGTTGACCCGAAATCTGAAAATTTTGTGATGCCGGCATCACAGATTTTTTAAATTTTGGCCCAAAAACCCAAACCTCCAAAATGCTCAATAAATCTCAAACTTTTGCTCGATTACCCGTCCCACACTGATAAAATGTGTTCAGTAGTCCTTTCTGTATCATTTGAAACCATAAAATCACCGAAAATTTGTTGACCCGAAATCTGAAAATTTTGTGATGCCGGCATCACAGATTTTTTTAATTTTGGCCCAAAACCCCAAACTTACAAAATGCTCAATAAATCTCAAACTTTTGCTCCATTACCCATCCCACACTGATAAAATGTGTTCAGTAGTCCTTTCTGTATCATTTGAAACCATAAAATCACCCAAAATTTGTTGACCCGAAATCTGAAAATTTTGTGATGCCGGCATCACAGATTTTTTAAGTTTTGGCCCAAAAACCCAAACCTCCAAAATGCTCAATAAATCTCAAACTTTTGCTCGATTACCCATCCCACACTGATGAAATGTGTTCAGTAGTCCTTTCTGTATCATTTGAAACCATAAAATCACCCAAAATTTGTTGACCCGAAATCTGAAAATTTTGTGATGCCGGCATCACAGATTTTTTTATAATTTTGGCCCAAAAACCCAAACTTAAAAAATGCTCAATAAATCTCAAACTTTTGCTCGATTAGCTATCCCACACTGATAAAATGTGTTCAGTAGTCCTTTCTGTATCATTTGAAACCATAAAATCATCCAAAATTTGTTGACCCGAAATCTGAAAATTTTGTGATGCCGGCATCACAGATTTTTTAAATTTTGGCCCAAAAACCCAAACTTACAAAATGCTCAATAAATCTCAAACTTTTGCTCGATTACCCATCCCACACTGATAAAATGTGTTCAGTAGTCCGTCCTGTATCATTTGAAACCATAAAATCCCCGAAAATTTGTTGACCCGAAATCTGAAAATTTTGTGATGCCGGCATTACAGATTTTTTAAATTTTGGCCCAAAAACCCAAACCTCCAAAATGCTCAATAAATCTCAAACTTTTGCTCGATTAGCTATCCCACACTGATAAAATGTGTTCAGTAGTCCTTTCTGTATCATTTGAAACCATAAAATCCCCGAAAATTTGTTGACCCGAAATCTGAAAATTTTGTGATGCCGGCATCACAGATTTTTTTATAATTTTGACCCAAAACCCCAAACTTACAAAGTGCTCAATAAATCTCAAACTTTTGCTCGTTTACCCATCCCACACTGATAAAATGTGTTCAGTAGTCCTTTCTGTATCATTTGAAACCATAAAATCACCCAAAATTTGTTGACCCGAAATCTGAAAATTTTGTGATGCCGGCATCACAGATTTTTTATAATTTTGGCCCTAAAACCCAAACTTAAAAAATGCTCAATAAATCTCAAACTTTTGCTCGATTAGCTATCCCACACTGATAAAATGTGTTCAGAAGTCCTTTCTGTATCATTTGAAACCATAAAATCATCCAAAATTTGTTGACCCGAAATCTGAAAATTTTGTGATGCCGGCATCACAGATTTTTTATAATTTTGGCCCTAAAACCCAAACTTAAAAAATGCTCAATAAATCTCAAACTTTTGCTCGATTAGCTATCCCACACTGATAAAATGTGTTCAGTAGTCCTTTCTGTATCATTTGAAACCATAAAATCACTGAAAATTTGTTGACCCGAAATCTGAAAATTTTGTGATGCCGGCATCACAGATTTTTTATAATTTTGGCCCTAAAACCCAAACTTAAAAAATGCTCAATAAATCTCAAACTTTTGCTCGATTAGCTATCCCACACTGATAAAATGTGTTCAGTAGTCCTTTCTGTATCATTTAAAACCATAAAATCATCCAAAATTTGTTGACCCGAAATCTGAAAATTTTGTGATGCCGGCATCACAGATTTTTTTAATTTTGGCCCAAAAACCCAAACTTACAAAATGCTCAATAAATCTCAAACTTTTGCTCGATTACCCATCCCACACTGATAATATGTGTTCAGTAGTCCGTCCTGTATCATTTGAAACCATAAAATCATCCAAAATTTGTTGACCCGAAATCTGAAAATTTTGTGATGCCGGCATCACAGATTTTTTAAATTTTGGCCCAAAAACCCAAACCTCCAAAATGCTCAATAAATCTCAAACTTTTGCTCGATTAGCTATCCCACACTGATAAAATGTGTTCAGTAGTCCTTTCTGTATCATTTGAAACCATAAAATCCCCGAAAATTTGTTGACCCGAAATCTGAAAATTTTGTGATGCCGGCATCACAGATTTTTTATAATTTTGGCCCTAAAACCCAAACTTAAAAAATGCTCAATAAATCTCAAACTTTTGCTCGATTAGCTATCCCACACTGATAAAATGTGTTCAGTAATCCTTTCTGTATCATTTGAAACCATGAAATCCCCGAAAATTTGTTGACCCGAAATCTGAAAATTTTGTGATGCCGGCATCACAGATTTGTTTATAATTTTGGCCAAAAACCCCAAACTTACAAAATGCTCAATAAATCTCAAACTTTTGCTCGTTTACCCATCCCACACTGATAAAATGTGTTCAGTAGTCCTTTCTGTATCATTTGAAACCATAAAATCATCCAAAATTTGTTGACCCGAAATCTGAAAATTTTGTGATGCCGGCATCACAGATTTTTTATAATTTTGGCCCTAAAACCCAAACTTAAAAAATGCTCAATAAATCTCAAACTTTTGCTCGATTACCCATCCCACACTGATAAAACGTGTTCAGTAGTCCTTTTATTATCATTTGAAACCATAAAATCACCCAAAATTTGTTGACCCGAAATTTGAAAATTTTGTGATGCCGGCATCACAGATTTTTTTTATAATTTTGGCCCAAAAACCGAAACTTACAGAATGCTCAATAAATCTCAAACTTTTGCTCGTTTACCCATCCCACACTGATAAAATGTGTTCAGTAGTCCTTTCTGTATCATTTGAAACCATAAAATCATCCAAAATTTGTTGACCCGAAATCTGAAAATTTTGTGATGCCAGCATCACAGATTTTTTTAATTTTAGCCCAAAAACCCAAACTTACAAAATGCTCAAAAAAATCTCAAACTTTTGCTCGATTACCCGTCCCACACTGATAAAATGTGTTCAGTAGTCCTTTCTGTATCATTTGAAACCATAAAATCATCCAAAATTTGTTGACCCGAAATCTGAAAATTTTGTGATGCCGGCATCACAGATTTTTTAAATTTTGGCCCAAAAACCCAAACCTCCAAAATGCTCAATAAATCTCAAACTTTTGCTCGATTAGCTATCCCACACTGATAAAATGTGTTCAGTAGTCCTTTCTGTATCATTTGAAACCATAAAATCCCCGAAAATTTGTTGACCCGAAATCTGAAAATTTTGTGATGCCGGCATCACAGATTTTTTATAATTTTGGCCCTAAAACCCAAACTTAAAAAATGCTCAATAAATCTCAAACTTTTGCTCGATTAGCTATCCCACACTGATAAAATGTGTTCAGTAATCCTTTCTGTATCATTTGAAACCATGAAATCCCCGAAAATTTGTTGACCCGAAATCTGAAAATTTTGTGATGCCGGCATCACAGATTTGTTTATAATTTTGGCCAAAAACCCCAAACTTACAAAATGCTCAATAAATCTCAAACTTTTGCTCGTTTACCCATCCCACACTGATAAAATGTGTTCAGTAGTCCTTTCTGTATCATTTGAAACCATAAAATCATCCAAAATTTGTTGACCCGAAATCTGAAAATTTTGTGATGCCGGCATCACAGATTTTTTATAATTTTGGCCCTAAAACCCAAACTTAAAAAATGCTCAATAAATCTCAAACTTTTGCTCGATTACCCATCCCACACTGATAAAACGTGTTCAGTAGTCCTTTTATTATCATTTGAAACCATAAAATCACCCAAAATTTGTTGACCCGAAATTTGAAAATTTTGTGATGCTGGCATCACAGATTTTTTTTATAATTTTGGCCCAAAAACCGAAACTTACAGAATGCTCAATAAATCTCAAACTTTTGCTCGTTTACCCATCCCACACTGATAAAATGTGTTCAGTAGTCCTTTCTGTATCATTTGAAACCATAAAATCATCCAAAATTTGTTGACCCGAAATCTGAAAATTTTGTGATGCCGGCATCACAGATTTTTTTAATTTTAGCCCAAAAACCCAAACTTACAAAATGCTCA
The DNA here is from genome assembly GCF_032118995.1 of Asterias amurensis. NCBI lineage: Eukaryota > Metazoa > Echinodermata > Asteroidea > Forcipulatida > Asteriidae > Asterias > Asterias amurensis. The sequence continues at coordinate 11,293,555 of NC_092651.1, forward strand.
ATAAATCTCAAACTTTTGCTCGATTACCCGTCCCACACTGATAAAATGTGTTCAGTAGTCCTTTCTGTATCATTTGAAACCATAAAATCATCCAAAATTTGTTGACCCGAAATCTGAAAATTTTGTGATGCCGGCATCACAGATTTTTTATAATTTTGGCCCTAAAACCCAAACTTAAAAAATGCTCAATAAATCTCAAACTTTTGCTCGATTAGCTATCCCACACTGATGAAATGTGTTCAGTAGTCCTTTCTGTATCATTTGAAACCATAAAATCACCAAAAATTTGTTGACCCGAAATCTGAAAATTTTGTGATGCCGGCATCACAGATTTTTTAAATTTTGGCCCAAAAACCCAAACCTCCAAAATGCTCAATAAATCTCAAACTTTTGCTCGATTACCCGTCCCACACTGATAAAATGTGTTCAGTAGTCCTTTCTGTATCATTTGAAACCATAAAATCACCGAAAATTTGTTGACCCGAAATCTGAAATTTTTGTGATGCCGGCATCACAGATTTTTTTAATTTTAGCCCAAAAACCCAAACTTACAAAATGCTCAATAAATCTCAAACTTTTGCTCGATTACCCGTCCCACACTGATAAAATGTGTTCAGTAGTCCTTTCTGTATCATTTGAAACCATAAAATCACCGAAAATTTGTTGACCCGAAATCTGAAAATTTTGTGATGCCGGCATCACAGATTTTTTTAATTTTGGCCCAAAACCCCAAACTTACAAAATGCTCAATAAATCTCAAACTTTTGCTCCATTACCCATCCCACACTGATAAAATGTGTTCAGTAGTCCTTTCTGTATCATTTGAAACCATAAAATCACCCAAAATTTGTTGACCTGAAATCTGAAAATTTTGTGATGCCGGCATCACAGATTTTTTAAATTTTGGCCCAAAAACCCAAACCTCCAAAATGCTCAATAAATCTCAAACTTTTGCTCGATTACCCATCCCACACTGATGAAATGTGTTCAGTAGTCCTTTCTGTATCATTTGAAACCATAAAATCACCCAAAATTTGTTGACCCGAAATCTGAAAATTTTGTGATGCCGGCATCACAGATTTTTTTATAATTTTGGCCCAAAAACCCAAACTTACAAAATGCTCAATAAATCTCAAACTTTTGCTCGTTTACCCATTCCACACTGATAAAATGTGTTCAGTAGTCCTTTCTGTATCATTTGAAACCATAAAATCATCCAAAATTTGTTGACCCGAAATCTGAAAATTTTGTGATGCCGGCATCACAGATTTTTTTAATTTTAGCCCAAAAACCCAAACTTACAAAATGCTCAAAAAAATCTCAAACTTTTGCTCGATTACCCGTCCCACACTGATAAAATGTGTTCAGTAGTCCTTTCTGTATCATTTGAAACCATAAAATCATCCAAAATTTGTTGACCCGAAATCTGAAAATTTTGTGATGCCGGCATCACAGATTTTTTTAATTTTGGCCCAAAAACCCAAACTTACAAAATGCTCAATAAATCTCAAACTTTTGCTCGATTACCCATCCCACACTGATGAAATGTGTTCAGTAGTCCTTTCTGTATCATTTGAAACCATAAAATCACCAAAAATTTCTTGACCCGAAATCTGAAAATTTTGTGATGCCGGCATCACAGATTTTTTAAATTTTGGCCCAAAAACCCAAACCTCCAAAATGCTCAATAAATCTCAAACTTTTGCTCGATTACCCATCCCACACTGATGAAATGTGTTCAGTAGTCCTTTCTGTATCATTTGAAACCATAAAATCACCCAAAATTTGTTGACCCGAAATCTGAAAATTTTGTGATGCCGGTATCACAGATTTTTTTATAATTTTGGCCCAAAACCCCAAACTTACAAAGTGCTCAATAAATCTCAAACTTTTGCTCGTTTACCCATCCCCCACTGATAAAATGTGTTCAGTAGTCCTTTCTGTATCATTTGAAACCATAAAGTCACCCAAAATTTGTTGACCCGCAATCTGAAAGTTTTGTGATGCCGGCATCACAGATTTGTTTATAATTTTGGCCCTAAAACCCAAACTTAAAAAATGCTCAATAAATCTCAAACTTTTGCTCGATTAGCTATCCCACACTGATAAAATGTGTTCAGTAGTCCTTTCTGTATCATTTGAAACCATAAAATCATCCAAAATTTGTTGACCCAAAATCTGAAAATTTTGTGATGCCGGCATCACAGATTTTTTTAATTTTGGCCCAAAAACCCAAACTTACATTATGCTCAATAAATCTCAAACTTTTGCTCGATTACCCATCCCACACTGATAAAATGTGTTCAGTAGTCCGTCCTGTATCATTTGAAACCATAAAATCCCCGAAAATTTGTTGACCCGAAATCTGAAAATTTTGTGATGCCGGCATCACAGATTTTTTAAATTTTGGCCCAAAAACCCAAACCTCCAAAATGCTCAATAAATCTCAAACTTTTGCTCGATTACCCGTCCCACACTGATAAAATGTGTTCAGTAGTCCTTTCTGTATCATTTGAAACCATAAAATCACCCAAAATTTGTTGACCCGAAATCTGAAAATTTTGTGATGCCGGCATCACAGATTTTTTTAATTTTAGCCCAAAAACCCAAACTTACAAAATGCTCAATAAATCTCAAACTTTTGCTCGATTACCCGTCCCACACTGATAAAATGTGTTCAGTAGTCCTTTCTGTATCATTTGAAACCATAAAATCACCGAAAATTTGTTGACCCGAAATCTGAAAATTTTGTGATGCCGGCATCACAGATTTTTTTAATTTTGGCCCAAAACCCCAAACTTACAAAATGCTCAATAAATCTCAAACTTTTGCTCCATTACCCATCCCACACTGATAAAATGTGTTCAGTAGTCCTTTCTGTATCATTTGAAACCATAAAATCACCGAAAATTTGTTGACCCGAAATCTGAAAATTTTGTGATGCCGGCATCACAGATTTTTTAAGTTTTGGCCCAAAACCCAAACCTCCAAAATGCTCAATAAATCTCAAACTTTTGCTCGATTACCCATCCCACACTGATGAAATGTGTTCAGTAGTCCTTTCTGTATCATTTGAAACCATAAAATCACCCAAAATTTGTTGACCCGAAATCTGAAAATTTTTTGATGCCGGCATCACAGATTTTTTTATAATTTTGGCCCAAAAACCCAAACTTAAAAAATGCTCAATAAATCTCAAACTTTTGCTCGATTAGCTATCCCACACTGATAAAATGTGTTCAGTAGTCCTTTCTGTATCATTTGAAACCATAAAATCATCCAAAATTTGTTGACCCGAAATCTGAAAATTTTGTGATGCTGGCATCACAGATTTTTTAAATTTTGGCCCAAAAACCCAAACTTACAAAATGCTCAATAAATCTCAAACTTTTGCTCGATTACCCATCCCACACTGATAAAATGTGTTCAGTAGTCCGTCCTGTATCATTTGAAACCATAAAATCCCCGAAAATTTGTTGACCCGAAATCTGAAAATTTTGTGATGCCGGCATTACAGATTTTTTAAATTTTGGCCCAAAAACCCAAACCTCCAAAATGCTCAATAAATCTCAAACTTTTGCTCGATTAGCTATCCCACACTGATAAAATGTGTTCAGTAGTCCTTTCTGTATCATTTGAAACCATAAAATCCCCGAAAATTTGTTGACCCGAAATCTGAAAATTTTGTGATGCCGGCATCACAGATTTTTTATAATTTTGGCCCTAAAACCCAAACTTAAAAAATGCTCAATAAATCTCAAACTTTTGCTCGATTAGCTATCCCACACTGATAAAATGTGTTCAGTAATCCTTTCTGTATCATTTGAAACCATGAAATCCCCGAAAATCTGTTGACCCGAAATCTGAAAATTTTGTGATGCCGGCATCACAGATTTTTTTATAATTTTGGCCAAAAACCCCAAACTTACAAAATGCTCAATGAATCTCAAACTTTTGCTCGTTTACCCATCCCACACTGATAAAATGTGTTCAGTAGTCCTTTCTGTATCATTTGAAACCATAAAATCACCAAAAATTTGTTGACCCGAAATCTGAAAATTTTGTGATGCCGGCATCACAGATTTTTTAAATTTTGGCCCAAAAACCCAAACCTCCAAAATGCTCAATAAATCTCAAACTTTTTCTCGATTACCCATCCCACACTGATGAAATGTGTTCAGTAGTCCTTTCTGTATCATTTGAAACCATAAAATCACCCAAAATTTGTTGACCCGAAATCTGAAAATTTTGTGATGCCGGCATCACAGATTTTTTTATAATTTTGGCCCAAAACCCCAAACTTACAAAGTGCTCAATAAATCTCAAACTTTTGCTCTTTTACCCATCCCACACTGATAAAATGTGTTCAGTAGTCCTTTCTGTATCATTTGAAACCATAAAATCACCCAAAATTTGTTGACCCGAAATCTGAAAATTTTGTGATGCCGGCATCACAGATTTTTTATAATTTTGGCCCTAAAACCCAAACTTAAAAAATGCTCAATAAATCTCAAACTTTTGCTCGATTACCCATCCCACACTGATAAAATGTGTTCAGTAGTCCGTCCTGTATCATTTGAAACCATAAAATCCCCGAAAATTTGTTGACCCGAAATCTGAAAATTTTGTGATGCCGGCATTACAGATTTTTTAAATTTTGGCCCAAAAACCCAAACCTCCAAAATGCTCAATAAATCTCAAACTTTTGCTCGATTAGCTATCCCACACTGATAAAATGTGTTCAGTAGTCCTTTCTGTATCATTTGAAACCATAAAATCCCCGAAAATTTGTTGACCCGAAATCTGAAAATTTTGTGATGCCGGCATCACAGATTTTTTATAATTTTGGCCCTAAAACCCAAACTTAAAAAATGCTCAATAAATCTCAAACTTTTGCTCGATTAGCTATCCCACACTGATAAAATGTGTTCAGTAATCCTTTCTGTATCATTTGAAAGCATGAAATCCCCGAAAATTTGTTGACCCGAAATCTGAAAATTTTGTGATGCCGGCATCACAGATTTTTTTATAATTTTGGCCAAAAACCCCAAACTTACAAAATGCTCAATGAATCTCAAACTTTTGCTCGTTTACCCATCCCACACTGATAAAATGTGTTCAGTAGTCCTTTCTGTATCATTTGAAACCATAAAATCACCAAAAATTTGTTGACCCGAAATCTGAAAATTTTGTGATGCCGGCATCACAGATTTTTTAAATTTTGGCCCAAAAACCCAAACCTCCAAAATGCTCAATAAATCTCAAACTTTTGCTCGATTACCCATCCCACACTGATGAAATGTGTTCAGTAGTCCTTTCTGTATCATTTGAAACCATAAAATCACCCAAAATTTGTTGACCCGAAATCTGAAAATTTTGTGATGCCGGCATCACAGATTTTTTTATAATTTTGGCCCAAAACCCCAAACTTACAAAGTGCTCAATAAATCTCAAACTTTTGCTCGTTTACCCATCCCACACTGATAAAATGTGTTCAGTAGTCCTTTCTGTATCATTTGAAACCATAAAATCACCCAAAATTTGTTGACCCGAAATCTGAAAATTTTGTGATGCCGGCATCACAGATTTTTTATAATTTTGGCCCTAAAACCCAAACTTAAAAAATGCTCAATAAATCTCAAACTTTTGCTCGATTAGCTATCCCACACTGATAAAATGTGTTCAGTAGTCCTTTCTGTATCATTTGAAACCATAAAATCACTGAAAATTTGTTGACCCGAAATCTGAAAATTTTGTGATGCCGGCATCACAGATTTTTTATAATTTTGGCCCTAAAACCCAAACTTAAAAAATGCTCAATAAATCTCAAACTTTTGCTCGATTAGCTATCCCACACTGATAAAATGTGTTCAGAAGTCCTTTCTGTATCATTTGAAACCATAAAATCATCCAAAATTTGTTGACCCGAAATCTGAAAATTTTGTGATGCCGGCATCACAGATTTTTTATAATTTTGGCCCTAAAACCCAAACTTAAAAAATGCTCAATAAATCTCAAACTTTTGCTCGATTAGCTATCCCACACTGATAAAATGTGTTCAGTAGTCCTTTCTGTATCATTTGAAACCATAAAATCACTGAAAATTTGTTGACCCGAAATCTGAAAATTTTGTGATGCCGGCATCACAGATTTTTTATAATTTTGGCCCTAAAACCCAAACTTAAAAAATGCTCAATAAATCTCAAACTTTTGCTCGATTAGCTATCCCACACTGATAAAATGTGTTCAGTAGTCCTTTCTGTATCATTTGAAACCATAAAATCATCCAAAATTTGTTGACCCGAAATCTGAAAATTTTGTGATGCCGGCATCACAGATTTTTTTAATTTTGGCCCAAAAACCCAAACTTACAAAATGCTCAATAAATCTCAAACTTTTGCTCGATTACCCATCCCACACTGATAATATGTGTTCAGTAGTCCGTCCTGTATCATTTGAAACCATAAAATCATCCAAAATTTGTTGACCCGAAATCTGAAAATTTTGTGATGCCGGCATCACAGATTTTTTATAATTTTGGCCCTAAAACCCAAACCTCCAAAATGCTCAATAAATCTCAAACTTTTGCTCGATTAGCTATCCCACACTGATAAAATGTGTTCAGTAGTCCTTTCTGTATCATTTGAAACCATAAAATCCCCGAAAATTTGTTGACCCGAAATCTGAAAATTTTGTGATGCCGGCATCACAGATTTTTTATAATTTTGGCCCTAAAACCCAAACTTACAAAATGCTCAATAAATCTCAAACTTTTGCTCGATTAGCTATCCCACACTGATAAAATGTGTTCAGTAATCCTTTCTGTATCATTTGAAACCATGAAATCCCCGAAAATTTGTTGACCCGAAATCTGAAAATTTTGTGATGCCGGCATCACAGATTTGTTTATAATTTTGGCCAAAAACCCCAAACTTACAAAATGCTCAATAAATCTCAAACTTTTGCTCGTTTACCCATACCACACTGATAAAATGTGTTCAGTAGTCCTTTCTGTATCATTTGAAACCATAAAATCATCCAAAATTTGTTGACCCGAAATCTGAAAATTTTGTGATGCCGGCATCACAGATTTTTTATAATTTTGGCCCTAAAACCCAAACTTAAAAAATGCTCAATAAATCTCAAACTTTTGCTCGATTACCCATCCCACACTGATAAAACGTGTTCAGTAGTCCTTTTATTATCATTTGAAACCATAAAATCACCCAAAATTTGTTGACCCGAAATTTGAAAATTTTGTGATGCCGGCATCACAGATTTTTTTTATAATTTTGGCCCAAAAACCCAAACCTCCAAAATGCTCAATAAATCTCAAACTTTTGCTCGATTACCCGTCCCACACTGATAAAATGTGTTCAGTAGTCCTTTCTGTATCATTTCAAACCATAAAATCACCCAAAATTTGTTGACCCGAAATCTGAAAATTTTGTGATGCCGGCATCACAGATTTTTTTAATTTTAGCCCAAAAACCCAAACTTACAAAATGCTCAATAAATCTCAAACTTTTGCTCGATTACCCGTCCCACACTGATAAAATGTGTTCAGTAGTCCTTTCTGTATCATTTGAAACCATAAAATCACCGAAAATTTGTTGACCCGAAATCTGAAAATTTTGTGATGCCGGCATCACAGATTTTTTTAATTTTGGCCCAAAACCCCAAACTTACAAAATGCTCAATAAATCTCAAACTTTTGCTCCATTACCCATCCCACACTGATAAAATGTGTTCAGTAGTCCTTTCTGTATCATTTGAAACCATAAAATCACCCAAAATTTGTTGACCCGAAATCTGAAAATTTTGTGATGCCGGCATCACAGATTTTTTAAATTTTGGCCCAAAAACCCAAACCTCCAAAATGCTCAATAAATCTCAAACTTTTGCTCGATTACCCATCCCACACTGATGAAATGTGTTCAGTAGTCCTTTCTGTATCATTTGAAACCATAAAATCACCCAAAATTTGTTGACCCGAAATCTGAAAATTTTGTGATGCCGGCATCGCAGATTTTTTTATAATTTTGGCCCAAAAACCCAAACTTACAAAATGCTCAATAAATCTCAAACTTTTGCTCGTTTACCCATTCCACACTGATAAAATGTGTTCAGTAGTCCTTTCTGTATCATTTGAAACCATAAAATCATCCAAAATTTGTTGACCCGAAATCTGAAAATTTTGTGATGCCGGCATCACAGATTTTTTTAATTTTAGCCCAAAAACCCAAACTTACAAAATGCTCAAAAAAATCTCAAACTTTTGCTCGATTACCCGTCCCACACTGATAAAATGTGTTCAGTAGTCCTTTCTGTATCATTTGAAACCATAAAATCATCCAAAATTTGTTGACCCGAAATCTGAAAATTTTGTGATGCCGGCATCACAGATTTTTTTAATTTTGGCCCAAAAACCCAAACTTACAAAATGCTCAATAAATCTCAAACTTTTGCTCGATTACCCATCCCACACTGATGAAATGTGTTCAGTAGTCCTTTCTGTATCATTTGAAACCATAAAATCACCAAAAATTTCTTGACCCGAAATCTGAAAATTTTGTGATGCCGGCATCACAGATTTTTTAAATTTTGGCCCAAAAACCCAAACCTCCAAAATGCTCAATAAATCTCAAACTTTTGCTCGATTACCCATCCCACACTGATGAAATGTGTTCAGTAGTCCTTTCTGTATCATTTGAAACCATAAAATCACCCAAAATTTGTTGACCCGAAATCTGAAAATTTTGTGATGCCGTCATCACAGATTTGTTTATAATTTTGGCCCAAAACCCCAAACTTACAAAATGCTCAATAAATCTCAAACTTTTGCTCGTTTACCCATCCCACACTGATAAAATGTGTTCAGTAGTCCTTTCTGTATCATTTGAAACCATAAAATCATCCAAAATTTGTTGACCCGAAATCTGAAAATTTTGTGATGCCGGCATCACAGATTTTTTATAATTTTGGCCCTAAAACCCAAACTTAAAAAATGCTCAATAAATCTCAAACTTTTGCTCGATTACCCATCCCACACTGATAAAACGTGTTCAGTAGTCCTTTTATTATCATTTGAAACCATAAAATCACCCAAAATTTGTTGACCCGAAATTTGAAAATTTTGTGATGCCGGCATCACAGATTTTTTTTATAATTTTGGCCCAAAAACCGAAACTTACATTATGCTCAATAAATCTCAAACTTTTGCTCGTTTACCCATCCCACACTGATAAAATGTGTTCAGTAGTCCTTTCTGTATCATTTGAAACCATAAAATCATCCAAAATTTGTTGACCCGAAATCTGAAAATTTTGTGATGCCAGCATCACAGATTTTTTTAATTTTAGCCCAAAAACCCAAACTTACAAAATGCTCAAAAAAATCTCAAACTTTTGCTCGATTACCCGTCCCACACTGATAAAATGTGTTCAGTAGTCCTTTCTGTATCATTTGAAACCATAAAATCATCCAAAATTTGTTGACCCGAAATCTGAAAATTTTGTGATGCCGGCATCACAGATTTTTTAAATTTTGGCCCAAAAACCCAAACCTCCAAAATGCTCAATAAATCTCAAACTTTTGCTCGATTAGCTATCCCACACTGATAAAATGTGTTCAGTAGTCCTTTCTGTATCATTTGAAACCATAAAATCTCCGAAAATTTGTTGACCCGAAATCTGAAAATTTTGTGATGCCGGCATCACAGATTTTTTATAATTTTGGCCCTAAAACCCAAACTTAAAAAATGCTCAATAAATCTCAAACTTTTGCTCGATTAGCTATCCCACACTGATAAAATGTGTTCAGTAATCCTTTCTGTATCATTTGAAACCATGAAATCCCCGAAAATTTGTTGACCCGAAATCTGAAAATTTTGTGATGCCGGCATCACAGATTTGTTTATAATTTTGGCCAAAAACCCCAAACTTACAAAATGCTCAATAAATCTCAAACTTTTGCTCGTTTACCCATCCCACACTGATAAAATGTGTTCAGTAGTCCTTTCTGTATCATTTGAAACCATAAAATCATCCAAAATTTGTTGACCCGAAATCTGAAAATTTTGTGATGCCGGCATCACAGATTTTTTATAATTTTGGCCCTAAAACCCAAACTTAAAAAATGCTCAATAAATCTCAAACTTTTGCTCGATTACCCATCCCACACTGATAAAACGTGTTCAGTAGTCCTTTTATTATCATTTGAAACCATAAAATCACCCAAAATTTGTTGACCCGAAATTTGAAAATTTTGTGATGCCGGCATCACAGATTTTTTTTATAATTTTGGCCCAAAAACCGAAACTTACAGAATGCTCAATAAATCTCAAACTTTTGCTCGTTTACCCATCCCACACTGATAAAATGTGTTCAGTAGTCCTTTCTGTATCATTTGAAACCATAAAATCATCCAAAATTTGTTGACCCGAAATCTGAAAATTTTGTGATGCCAGCATCACAGATTTTTTTAATTTTAGCCCAAAAACCCAAACTTACAAAATGCTCAAAAAAATCTCAAACTTTTGCTCGATTACCCGTCCCACACTGATAAAATGTGTTCAGTAGTCCTTTCTGTATCATTTGAAACCATAAAATCATCCAAAATTTGTTGACCCGAAATCTGAAAATTTTGTGATGCCGGCATCACAGATTTTTTAAATTTTGGCCCAAAAACCCAAACCTCCAAAATGCTCAATAAATCTCAAACTTTTGCTCGATTAGCTATCCCACACTGATAAAATGTGTTCAGTAGTCCTTTCTGTATCATTTGAAACCATAAAATCCCCGAAAATTTGTTGACCCGAAATCTGAAAATTTTGTGATGCCGGCATCACAGATTTTTTATAATTTTGGCCCTAAAACCCAAACTTAAAAAATGCTCAATAAATCTCAAACTTTTGCTCGATTAGCTATCCCACACTGATAAAATGTGTTCAGTAATCCTTTCTGTATCATTTGAAACCATGAAATCCCCGAAAATTTGTTGACCCGAAATCTGAAAATTTTGTGATGCCGGCATCACAGATTTGTTTATAATTTTGGCCAAAAACCCCAAACTTACAAAATGCTCAATAAATCTCAAACTTTTGCTCGTTTACCCATCCCACACTGATAAAATGTGTTCAGTAGTCCTTTCTGTATCATTTGAAACCATAAAATCATCCAAAATTTGTTGACCCGAAATCTGAAAATTTTGTGATGCCGGCATCACAGATTTTTTATAATTTTGGCCCTAAAACCCAAACTTAAAAAATGCTCAATAAATCTCAAACTTTTGCTCGATTACCCATCCCACACTGATAAAACGTGTTCAGTAGTCCTTTTATTATCATTTGAAACCATAAAATCACCCAAAATTTGTTGACCCGAAATTTGAAAATTTTGTGATGCTGGCATCACAGATTTTTTTTATAATTTTGGCCCAAAAACCGAAACTTACAGAATGCTCAATAAATCTCAAACTTTTGCTCGTTTACCCATCCCACACTGATAAAATGTGTTCAGTAGTCCTTTCTGTATCATTTGAAACCATAAAATCATCCAAAATTTGTTGACCCGAAATCTGAAAATTTTGTGATGCCGGCATCACAGATTTTTTTAATTTTAGCCCAAAAACCCAAACTTACAAAATGCTCAATAAATCTCAAACTTTTGCTCGATTACCCGTCCCACACTGATAAATTGTGTTCAGTAGTCCTTTCTGTATCATTTGAAACCATAAAATCATCCAAAATTTGTTGACCCGAAATCTGAAAATTTTGTGATGCCGGCATCACAGATTTTTTATAATTTTGGCCCTAAAACCCAAACTTAAAAAATGCTCAATAAATCTCAAACTTTTGCTCGATTAGCTATCCCACACTGATGAAATGTGTTCAGTAGTCCTTTCTGTATCATTTGAAACCATAAAATCACCAAAAATTTGTTGACCCGAAATCTGAAAATTTTGTGATGCCGGCATCACAGATTTTTTAAATTTTGGCCCAAAAACCCAAACCTCCAAAATGCTCAATAAATCTCAAACTTTTGCTCGATTACCCGTCCCACACTGATAAAATGTGTTCAGTAGTCCTTTCTGTATCATTTGAAACCATAAAATCACCCAAAATTTGTTGACCCGAAATCTGAAAATTTTGTGATGCCGGCATCACAGATTTTTTTAATTTTGGCCCAAAACCCCAAACTTACAAAATGCTCAATAAATCTCAAACTTTTGCTCGATTACCCGTCCCACACTGATAAAATGTGTTCAGTAGTCCTTTCTGTATCATTTGAAACCATAAAATCACCGAAAATTTGTTGACCCGAAATCTGAAAATTTTGTGATGCCGGCATCACAGATTTTTTTAATTTTGGCCCAAAACCCCAAACTTACAAAATGCTCAATAAATCTCAAACTTTTGCTCCATTACCCATCCCACACTGATAAAATGTGTTCAGTAGTCCTTTCTGTATCATTTGAAACCATAAAATCACCCAAAATTTGTTGACCCGAAATCTGAAAATTTTGTGATGCCGGCATCACAGATTTTTTAAGTTTTGGCCCAAAAACCCAAACCTCCAAAATGCTCAATAAATCTCAAACTTTTGCTCGATTACCCATCCCACACTGATGAAATGTGTTCAGTAGTCCTTTCTGTATCATTTGAAACCATAAAATCACCCAAAATTTGTTGACCCGAAATCTGAAAATTTTGTGATGCCGGCATCACAGATTTTTTTATAATTTTGGCCCAAAAACCCAAACTTAAAAAATGCTCAATAAATCTCAAACTTTTGCTCGATTAGCTATCCCACACTGATAAAATGTGTTCAGTAGTCCTTTCTGTATCATTTGAAACCATAAAATCATCCAAAATTTGTTGACCCGAAATCTGAAAATTTTGTGATGCTGGCATCACAGATTTTTTAAATTTTGGCCCAAAAACCCAAACTTACAAAATGCTCAATAAATCTCAAACTTTTGCTCGATTACCCATCCCACACTGATAAAATGTGTTCAGTAGTCCGTCCTGTATCATTTGAAACCATAAAATCCCCGAAAATTTGTTGACCCGAAATCTGAAAATTTTGTGATGCCGGCATTACAGATTTTTTAAATTTTGGCCCAAAAACCCAAACCTCCAAAATGCTCAATAAATCTCAAACTTTTGCTCGATTAGCTATCCCACACTGATAAAATGTGTTCAGTAGTCCTTTCTGTATCATTTGAAACCATAAAATCCCCGAAAATTTGTTGACCCGAAATCTGAAAATTTTGTGATGCCGGCATCACAGATTTTTTATAATTTTGGCCCTAAAACCCAAACTTAAAAAATGCTCAATAAATCTCAAACTTTTGCTCGATTAGCTATCCCACACTGATAAAATGTGTTCAGTAATCCTTTCTGTATCATTTGAAACCATGAAATCCCCGAAAATTTGTTGACCCGAAATCTGAAAATTTTGTGATGCCGGCATCACAGATTTTTTTATAATTTTGGCCAAAAACCCCAAACTTACAAAATGCTCAATGAATCTCAAACTTTTGCTCGTTTACCCATCCCACACTGATAAAATGTGTTCAGTAGTCCTTTCTGTATCATTTGAAACCATAAAATCACCAAAAATTTGTTGACCCGAAATCTGAAAATTTTGTGATGCCGGCATCACAGATTTTTTAAATTTTGGCCCAAAAACCCAAACCTCCAAAATGCTCAATAAATCTCAAACTTTTGCTCGATTACCCATCCCACACTGATGAAATGTGTTCAGTAGTCCTTTTTGTATCATTTGAAACCATAAAATCACCCAAAATTTGTTGACCCGAAATCTGAAAATTTTGTGATGCCGGCATCACAGATTTTTTTATAATTTTGGCCCAAAACCCCAAACTTACAAAGTGCTCAATAAATCTCAAACTTTTGCTCGTTTACCCATCCCACACTGATAAAATGTGTTCAGTAGTCCTTTCTGTATCATTTGAAACCATAAAATCACCCAAAATTTGTTGACCCGAAATCTGAAAATTTTGTGATGCCGGCATCACAGATTTTTTATAATTTTGGCCCTAAAACCCAAACTTAAAAAATGCTCAATAAATCTCAAACTTTTGCTCGATTAGCTATCCCACACTGATAAAATGTGTTCAGTAGTCCTTTCTGTATCATTTGAAACCATAAAATCACTGAAAATTTGTTGACCCGAAATCTGAAAATTTTGTGATGCCGGCATCACAGATTTTTTTGTAATTTTGGCCCTAAAACCCAAACTTAAAAAATGCTCAATAAATCTCAAACTTTTGCTCGATTAGCTATCCCACACTGATAAAATGTGTTCAGAAGTCCTTTCTGTATCATTTGAAACCATAAAATCATCCAAAATTTGTTGACCCGAAATCTGAAAATTTTGTGATGCCGGCATCACAGATTTTTTATAATTTTGGCCCTAAAACCCAAACTTAAAAAATGCTCAATAAATCTCAAACTTTTGCTCGATTAGCTATCCCACACTGATAAAATGTGTTCAGTAGTCCTTTCTGTATCATTTGAAACCATAAAATCACTGAAAATTTGTTGACCCGAAATCTGAAAATTTTGTGATGCCGGCATCACAGATTTTTTATAATTTTGGCCCTAAAACCCAAACTTAAAAAATGCTCAATAAATCTCAAACTTTTGCTCGATTAGCTATCCCACACTGATAAAATGTGTTCAGTAGTCCTTTCTGTATCATTTAAAACCATAAAATCATCCAAAATTTGTTGACCCGAAATCTGAAAATTTTGTGATGCCGGCATCACAGATTTTTTTAATTTTGGCCCAAAAACCCAAACTTACAAAATGCTCAATAAATCTCAAACTTTTGCTCGATTACCCATCCCACACTGATAATATGTGTTCAGTAGTCCGTCCTGTATCATTTGAAACCATAAAATCATCCAAAATTTGTTGACCCGAAATCTGAAAATTTTGTGATGCCGGCATCACAGATTTTTTAAATTTTGGCCCAAAAACCCAAACCTCCAAAATGCTCAATAAATCTCAAACTTTTGCTCGATTAGCTATCCCACACTGATAAAATGTGTTCAGTAGTCCTTTCTGTATCATTTGAAACCATAAAATCCCCGAAAATTTGTTGACCCGAAATCTGAAAATTTTGTGATGCCGGCATCACAGATTTTTTATAATTTTGGCCCTAAAACCCAAACTTACAAAATGCTCAATAAATCTCAAACTTTTGCTCGATTAGCTATCCCACACTGATAAAATGTGTTCAGTAATCCTTTCTGTATCATTTGAAACCATGAAATCCCCGAAAATTTGTTGACCCGAAATCTGAAAATTTTGTGATGCCGGCATCACAGATTTGTTTATAATTTTGGCCAAAAACCCCAAACTTACAAAATGCTCAATAAATCTCAAACTTTTGCTCGTTTACCCATCCCACACTGATAAAATGTGTTCAGTAGTCCTTTCTGTATCATTTGAAACCATAAAATCATCCAAAATTTGTTGACCCGAAATCTGAAAATTTTGTGATGCCGGCATCACAGATTTTTTATAATTTTGGCCCTAAAACCCAAACTTAAAAAATGCTCAATAAATCTCAAACTTTTGCTCGATTACCCATCCCACACTGATAAAACGTGTTCAGTAGTCCTTTTATTATCATTTGAAACCATAAAATCACCCAAAATTTGTTGACCCGAAATTTGAAAATTTTGTGATGCCGGCATCACAGATTTTTTTTATAATTTTGGCCCAAAAACCCAAACCTCCAAAATGCTCAATAAATCTCAAACTTTTGCTCGATTACCCGTCCCACACTGATAAAATGTGTTCAGTAGTCCTTTCTGTATCATTTCAAACCATAAAATCACCCAAAATTTGTTGACCCGAAATCTGAAAATTTTGTGATGCCGGCATCACAGATTTTTTTAATTTTAGCCCAAAAACCCAAACTTACAAAATGCTCAATAAATCTCAAACTTTTGCTCGATTACCCGTCCCACACTGATAAAATGTGTTCAGTAGTCCTTTCTGTATCATTTGAAACCATAAAATCACCGAAAATTTGTTGACCCGAAATCTGAAAATTTTGTGATGCCGGCATCACAGATTTTTTTAATTTTGGCCCAAAACCCCAAACTTACAAAATGCTCAATAAATCTCAAACTTTTGCTCCATTACCCATCCCACACTGATAAAATGTGTTCAGTAGTCCTTTCTGTATCATTTGAAACCATAAAATCACCCAAAATTTGTTGACCCGAAATCTGAAAATTTTGTGATGCCGGCATCACAGATTTTTTAAATTTTGGCCCAAAAACCCAAACCTCCAAAATGCTCAGTAAATCTCAAACTTTTGCTCGATTACCCATCCCACACTGATGAAATGTGTTCAGTAGTCCTTTCTGTATCATTTGAAACCATAAAATCACCCAAAATTTGTTGACCCGAAATCTGAAAATTTTGTGATGCCGGCATCACAGATTTTTTTATAATTTTGGCCCAAAAACCCAAACTTACAAAATGCTCAATAAATCTCAAACTTTTGCTCGTTTACCCATTCCACACTGATAAAATGTGTTCAGTAGTCCTTTCTGTATCATTTGAAACCATAAAATCATCCAAAATTTGTTGACCCGAAATCTGAAAATTTTGTGATGCCGGCATCACAGATTTTTTTAATTTTAGCCCAAAAACCCAAACTTACAAAATGCTCAAAAAAATCTCAAACTTTTGCTCGATTACCCGTCCCACACTGATAAAATGTGTTCAGTAGTCCTTTCTGTATCATTTGAAACCATAAAATCATCCAAAATTTGTTGACCCGAAATCTGAAAATTTTGTGATGCCGGCATCACAGATTTTTTTAATTTTGGCCCAAAAACCCAAACTTACAAAATGCTCAATAAATCTCAAACTTTTGCTCGATTACCCATCCCACACTGATGAAATGTGTTCAGTAGTCCTTTCTGTATCATTTGAAACCATAAAATCACCAAAAATTTCTTGACCCGAAATCTGAAAATTTTGTGATGCCGGCATCACAGATTTTTTAAATTTTGGCCCAAAAACCCAAACCTCCAAAATGCTCAATAAATCTCAAACTTTTGCTCGATTACCCATCCCACACTGATGAAATGTGTTCAGTAGTCCTTTCTGTATCATTTGAAACCATAAAATCACCCAAAATTTGTTGACCCGAAATCTGAAAATTTTGTGATGCCGGTATCACAGATTTTTTTATAATTTTGGCCCAAGACCCCAAACTTACAAAGTGCTCAATAAATCTCAAACTTTTGCTCGTTTACCCATCCCCCACTGATAAAATGTGTTCAGTAGTCCTTTCTGTATCATTTGAAACCATAAAGTCACCCAAAATTTGTTGACCCGCAATCTGAAAGTTTTGTGATGCCGGCATCACAGATTTTTTTATAATTTTGGCCCTAAAACCCAAACTTAAAAAATGCTCAATAAATCTCAAACTTTTGCTCGATTAGCTATCCCACACTGATAAAATGTGTTCAGTAGTCCTTTCTGTATCATTTGAAACCATAAAATCATCCAAAATTTGTTGACCCGAAATCTGAAAATTTTGTGATGCCGGCATCACAGATTTTTTTAATTTTGGCCCAAAAACCCAAACTTACATTATGCTCAATAAATCTCAAACTTTTGCTCGATTACCCATCCCACACTGATAAAATGTGTTCAGTAGTCCGTCCTGTATCATTTGAAACCATAAAATCCCCGAAAATTTGTTGACCCGAAATCTGAAAATTTTGTGATGCCGGCATCACAGATTTTTTAAATTTTGGCCCAAAAACCCAAACCTCCAAAATGCTCAATAAATCTCAAACTTTTGCTCGATTACCCGTCCCACACTGATAAAATGTGTTCAGTAGTCCTTTCTGTATCATTTGAAACCATAAAATCACCCAAAATTTGTTGACCCGAAATCTGAAAATTTTGTGATGCCGGCATCACAGATTTTTTTAATTTTAGCCCAAAAACCCAAACTTACAAAATGCTCAATAAATCTCAAACTTTTGCTCGATTACCCGTCCCACACTGATAAAATGTGTTCAGTAGTCCTTTCTGTATCATTTGAAACCATAAAATCACCAAAAATTTGTTGACCCGAAATCTGAAAATTTTGTGATGCCGGCATCACAGATTTTTTTAATTTTGGCCCAAAACCCCAAACTTACAAAATGCTCAATAAATCTCAAACTTTTGCTCCATTACCCATCCCACACTGATAAAATGTGTTCAGTAGTCCTTTCTGTATCATTTGAAACCATAAAATCACCCAAAATTTGTTGACCCGAAATCTGAAAATTTTGTGATGCCGGCATCACAGATTTTTTTATAATTTTGGCCCAAAAACCCAAACTTACAAAATGCTCAATAAATCTCAAACTTTTGCTCGTTTACCCATTCCACACTGATAAAATGTGTTCAGTAGTCCTTTCTGTATCATTTGAAACCATAAAATCATCCAAAATTTGTTGACCCGAAATCTGAAAATTTTGTGATGCCGGCATCACAGATTTTTTTAATTTTAGCCCAAAAACCCAAACTTACAAAATGCTCAAAAAAATCTCAAACTTTTGCTCGATTACCCGTCCCACACTGATAAAATGTGTTCAGTAGTCCTTTCTGTATCATTTGAAACCATAAAATCATCCAAAATTTGTTGACCCGAAATCTGAAAATTTTGTGATGCCGGCATCACAGATTTTTTTAATTTTGGCCCAAAAACCCAAACTTACAAAATGCTCAATAAATCTCAAACTTTTGCTCGATTACCCATCCCACACTGATGAAATGTGTTCAGTAGTCCTTTCTGTATCATTTGAAACCATAAAGTCACCCAAAATTTGTTGACCCGCAATCTGAAAGTTTTGTGATGCCGGCATCACAGATTTTTTTAATAATTTTGGCCCAAAAACCGAAACTTACAGAATGCTCAATAAATCTCAAACTTTTGCTCGATTAGCTATCCCACACTGATAAAATGTGTTCAGTAGTCCTTTCTGTATCATTTGAAACCATAAAATCATCCAAAATTTGTTGACCCGAAATCTGAAAATTTTGTGATGCCGGCATCACAGATTTTTTTAATTTTGGCCCAAAAACCCAAACTTACATTATGCTCAATAAATCTCAAACTTTTGCTCGATTACCCATCCCACACTGATAAAATGTGTTCAGTAGTCCGTCCTGTATCATTTGAAACCATAAAATCCCCGAAAATTTGTTGACCCGAAATCTGAAAATTTTGTGATGCCGGCATCACAGATTTTTTAAATTTTGGCCCAAAAACCCAAACCTCCAAAATGCTCAATAAATCTCAAACTTTTGCTCGATTACCCGTCCCACACTGATAAAATGTGTTCAGTAGTCCTTTCTGTATCATTTGAAACCATAAAATCACCCAAAATTTGTTGACCCGAAATCTGAAAATTTTGTGATGCCGGCATCACAGATTTTTTTAATTTTAGCCCAAAAACCCAAACTTACAAAATGCTCAATAAATCTCAAACTTTTGCTCGATTACCCGTCCCACACTGATAAAATGTGTTCAGTAGTCCTTTCTGTATCATTTGAAACCATAAAATCACCGAAAATTTGTTGACCCGAAATCTGAAAATTTTGTGATGCCGGCATCACAGATTTTTTTAATTTTGGCCCAAAACCCCAAACTTACAAAATGCTCAATAAATCTCAAACTTTTGCTCCATTACCCATCCCACACTGATAAAATGTGTTCAGTAGTCCTTTCTGTATCATTTGAAACCATAAAATCACCCAAAATTTGTTGACCCGAAATCTGAAAATTTTGTGATGCCGGCATCACAGATTTTTTAAGTTTTGGCCCAAAAACCCAAACCTCCAAAATGCTCAATAAATCTCAAACTTTTGCTCGATTACCCATCCCACACTGATGAAATGTGTTCAGTAGTCCTTTCTGTATCATTTGAAACCATAAAATCACCCAAAATTTGTTGACCCGAAATCTGAAAATTTTGTGATGCCGGCATCACAGATTTTTTTATAATTTTGGCCCAAAAACCCAAACTTAAAAAATGCTCAATAAATCTCAAACTTTTGCTCGATTAGCTATCCCACACTGATAAAATGTGTTCAGTAGTCCTTTCTGTATCATTTGAAACCATAAAATCATCCAAAATTTGTTGACCCGAAATCTGAAAATTTTGTGATGCCGGCATCACAGATTTTTAAAATTTTGGCCCAAAAACCCAAACTTACAAAATGCTCAATAAATCTCAAACTTTTGCTCGATTACCCATCCCACACTGATAAAATGTGTTCAGTAGTCCGTCCTGTATCATTTGAAACCATAAAATCCCCGAAAATTTGTTGACCCGAAATCTGAAAATTTTGTGATGCCGGCATTACAGATTTTTTAAATTTTGGCCCAAAAACCCAAACCTCCAAAATGCTCAATAAATCTCAAACTTTTGCTCGATTAGCTATCCCACACTGATAAAATGTGTTCAGTAGTCCTTTCTGTATCATTTGAAACCATAAAATCCCTGAAAATTTGTTGACCCGAAATCTGAAAATTTTGTGATGCCGGCATCACAGATTTTTTATAATTTTGGCCCTAAAACCCAAACTTAAAAAATGCTCAATAAATCTCAAACTTTTGCTCGATTAGCTATCCCACACTGATAAAATGTGTTCAGTAATCCTTTCTGTATCATTTGAAACCATGAAATCCCCGAAAATTTGTTGACCCGAAATCTGAAAATTTTGTGATGCCGGCATCACAGATTTTTTTATAATTTTGGCCAAAAACCCCAAACTTACAAAATGCTCAATGAATCTCAAACTTTTGCTCGTTTACCCATCCCACACTGATAAAATGTGTTCAGTAGTCCTTTCTGTATCATTTGAAACCATAAAATCACCAAAAATTTGTTGACCCGAAATCTGAAAATTTTGTGATGCCGGCATCACAGATTTTTTAAATTTTGGCCCAAAAACCCAAACCTCCAAAATGCTCAATAAATCTCAAACTTTTGCTCGATTACCCATCCCACACTGATGAAATGTGTTCAGTAGTCCTTTCTGTATCATTTGAAACCATAAAATCACCCAAAATTTGTTGACCCGAAATCTGAAAATTTTGTGATGCCGGCATCACAGATTTTTTTATAATTTTGGCCCAAAACCCCAAACTTACAAAGTGCTCAATAAATCTCAAACTTTTGCTCCATTACCCATCCCACACTGATAAAATGTGTTCAGTAGTCCTTTCTGTATCATTTGAAACCATAAAGTCACCCAAAATTTGTTGACCCGCAATCTGAAAGTTTTGTGATGCCGGCATCACAGATTTTTTTATAATTTTGGCCCTAAAACCCAAACTTAAAAAATGCTCAATAAATCTCAAACTTTTGCTCGATTAGCTATCCCACACTGATAAAATGTGTTCAGTAGTCCTTTCTGTATCATTTGAAACCATAAAATCATCCAAAATTTGTTGACCCGAAATCTGAAAATTTTGTGATGCCGGCATCACAGATTTTTTTTATTTTGGCCCAAAAACCCAAACTTACATTATGCTCAATAAATCTCAAACTTTTGCTCGATTACCCATCCCACACTGATAAAATGTGTTCAGTAGTCCGTCCTGTATCATTTGAAACCATAAAATCCCCGAAAATTTGTTGACCCGAAATCTGAAAATTTTGTGATGCCGGCATCACAGATTTTTTAAATTTTGGCCCAAAAACCCAAACCTCCAAAATGCTCAATAAATCTCAAACTTTTGCTCGATTACCCGTCCCACACTGATAAAATGTGTTCAGTAGTCCTTTCTGTATCATTTGAAACCATAAAATCACCCAAAATTTGTTGACCCGAAATCTGAAAATTTTGTGATGCCGGCATCACAGATTTTTTTAATTTTAGCCCAAAAACCCAAACTTACAAAATGCTCAATAAATCTCAAACTTTTGCTCGATTACCCGTCCCACACTGATAAAATGTGTTCAGTAGTCCTTTCTGTATCATTTGAAACCATAAAATCACCGAAAATTTGTTGACCCGAAATCTGAAAATTTTGTGATGCCGGCATCACAGATTTTTTTAATTTTGGCCCAAAACCCCAAACTTACAAAATGCTCAATAAATCTCAAACTTTTGCTCCATTACCCATCCCACACTGATAAAATGTGTTCAGTAGTCCTTTCTGTATCATTTGAAACCATAAAATCACCCAAAATTTGTTGACCCGAAATCTGAAAATTTTGTGATGCCGGCATCACAGATTTTTTAAGTTTTGGCCCAAAAACCCAAACCTCCAAAATGCTCAATAAATCTCAAACTTTTGCTCGATTACCCATCCCACACTGATGAAATGTGTTCAGTAGTCCTTTCTGTATCATTTGAAACCATAAAATCACCCAAAATTTGTTGACCCGAAATCTGAAAATTTTGTGATGCCGGCATCACAGATTTTTTTATAATTTTGGCCCAAAAACCCAAACTTAAAAAATGCTCAATAAATCTCAAACTTTTGCTCGATTAGCTATCCCACACTGATAAAATGTGTTCAGTAGTCCTTTCTGTATCATTTGAAACCATAAAATCATCCAAAATTTGTTGACCCGAAATCTGAAAATTTTGTGATGCCGGCATCACAGATTTTTTAAATTTTGGCCCAAAAACCCAAACTTACAAAATGCTCAATAAATCTCAAACTTTTGCTCGATTACCCATCCCACACTGATAAAATGTGTTCAGTAGTCCGTCCTGTATCATTTGAAACCATAAAATCCCCGAAAATTTGTTGACCCGAAATCTGAAAATTTTGTGATGCCGGCATTACAGATTTTTTAAATTTTGGCCCAAAAACCCAAACCTCCAAAATGCTCAATAAATCTCAAACTTTTGCTCGATTAGCTATCCCACACTGATAAAATGTGTTCAGTAGTCCTTTCTGTATCATTTGAAACCATAAAATCCCCGAAAATTTGTTGACCCGAAATCTGAAAATTTTGTGATGCCGGCATCACAGATTTTTTATAATTTTGGCCCTAAAACCCAAACTTAAAAAATGCTCAATAAATCTCAAACTTTTGCTCGATTAGCTATCCCACACTGATAAAATGTGTTCAGTAATCCTTTCTGTATCATTTGAAACCATGAAATCCCCGAAAATTTGTTGACCCGAAATCTGAAAATTTTGTGATGCCGGCATCACAGATTTTTTTATAATTTTGGCCAAAAACCCCAAACTTACAAAATGCTCAATGAATCTCAAACTTTTGCTCGTTTACCCATCCCACACTGATAAAATGTGTTCAGTAGTCCTTTCTGTATCATTTGAAACCATAAAATCACCAAAAATTTGTTGACCCGAAATCTGAAAATTTTGTGATGCCGGCATCACAGATTTTTTAAATTTTGGCCCAAAAACCCAAACCTCCAAAATGCTCAATAAATCTCAAACTTTTGCTTGATTACCCATCCCACACTGATGAAATGTGTTCAGTAGTCCTTTCTGTATCATTTGAAACCATAAAATCACCCAAAATTTGTTGACCCGAAATCTGAAAATTTTGTGATGCCGGCATCACAGATTTTTTTATAATTTTGGCCCAAAACCCCAAACTTACAAAGTGCTCAATAAATCTCAAACTTTTGCTCGTTTACCCATCCCACACTGATAAAATGTGTTCAGTAGTCCTTTCTGTATCATTTGAAACCATAAAATCACCCAAAATTTGTTGACCCGAAATCTGAAAATTTTGTGATGCCGGCATCACAGATTTTTTATAATTTTGGCCCTAAAACCCAAACTTAAAAAATGCTCAATAAATCTCAAACTTTTGCTCGATTAGCTATCCCACACTGATAAAATGTGTTCAGTAGTCCTTTCTGTATCATTTGAAACCATAAAATCACTGAAAATTTGTTGACCCGAAATCTGAAAATTTTGTGATGCCGGCATCACAGATTTTTTATAATTTTGGCCCTAAAACCCAAACTTAAAAAATGCTCAATAAATCTCAAACTTTTGCTCGATTAGCTATCCCACACTGACAAAATGTGTTCAGAAGTCCTTTCTGTATCATTTGAAACCATAAAATCATCCAAAATTTGTTGACCCGAAATCTGAAAATTTTGTGATGCCGGCATCACAGATTTTTTATAATTTTGGCCCTAAAACCCAAACTTAAAAAATGCTCAATAAATCTCAAACTTTTGCTCGATTAGCTATCCCACACTGATAAAATGTGTTCAGTAGTCCTTTCTGTATCATTTGAAACCATAAAATCACTGAAAATTTGTTGACCCGAAATCTGAAAATTTTGTGATGCCGGCATCACAGATTTTTTATAATTTTGGCCCTAAAACCCAAACTTAAAAAATGCTCAATAAATCTCAAACTTTTGCTCGATTAGCTATCCCACACTGATAAAATGTGTTCAGTAGTCCTTTCTGTATCATTTAAAACCATAAAATCATCCAAAATTTGTTGACCCGAAATCTGAAAATTTTGTGATGCCGGCATCACAGATTTTTTTAATTTTGGCCCAAAAACCCAAACTTACAAAATGCTCAATAAATCTCAAACTTTTGCTCGATTACCCATCCCACACTGATAATATGTGTTCAGTAGTCCGTCCTGTATCATTTGAAACCATAAAATCATCCAAAATTTGTTGACCCGAAATCTGAAAATTTTGTGATGCCGGCATCACAGATTTTTTAAATTTTGGCCCAAAAACCCAAACCTCCAAAATGCTCAATAAATCTCAAACTTTTGCTCGATTAGCTATCCCACACTGATAAAATGTGTTCAGTAGTCCTTTCTGTATCATTTGAAACCATAAAATCCCCGAAAATTTGTTGACCCGAAATCTGAAAATTTTGTGATGCTGGCATCACAGATTTTTTATAATTTTGGCCCTAAAACCCAAACTTAAAAAATGCTCAATAAATCTCAAACTTTTGCTCGATTAGCTATCCCACACTGATAAAATGTGTTCAGTAATCCTTTCTGTATCATTTGAAACCATGAAATCCCCGAAAATTTGTTGACCCGAAATCTGAAAATTTTGTGATGCCGGCATCACAGATTTTTTAAATTTTGGCCCAAAAACCCAAACCTCCAAAATGCTCAATAAATCTCAAACTTTTGCTCGATTACCCATCCCACACTGATGAAATGTGTTCAGTAGTCCTTTCTGTATCATTTGAAACCATAAAATCACCCAAAATTTGTTGACCCGAAATCTGAAAATTTTGTGATGCCGGTATCACAGATTTTTTTATAATTTTGGCCCAAAACCCCAAACTTACAAAGTGCTCAATAAATCTCAAACTTTTGCTCGTTTACCCATCCCCCACTGATAAAATGTGTTCAGTAGTCCTTTCTGTATCATTTGAAACCATAAAGTCACCCAAAATTTGTTGACCCGAAATCTGAAAATTTTGTGATGCCGGCATCACAGATTTTTTATAATTTTGGCCCTAAAACCCAAACTTAAAAAATGCTCAATAAATCTCAAACTTTTGCTCGATTAGCTATCCCACACTGATAAAATGTGTTCAGTAGTCCTTTCTGTATCATTTGAAACCATAAAATCACTGAAAATTTGTTGACCCGAAATCTGAAAATTTTGTGATGCCGGCATCACAGATTTTTTATAATTTTGGCCCTAAAACCCAAACTTAAAAAATGCTCAATAAATCTCAAACTTTTGCTCGATTAGCTATCCCACACTGATAAAATGTGTTCAGAAGTCCTTTCTGTATCATTTGAAACCATAAAATCATCCAAAATTTGTTGAACCGAAATCTGAAAATTTTGTGATTCCGGCATCACAGATTTTTTATAATTTTGGCCCTAAAACCCAAACTTAAAAAATGCTCAATAAATCTCAAACTTTTGCTCGATTAGCTATCCCACACTGATAAAATGTGTTCAGTAGTCCTTTCTGTATCATTTGAAACCATAAAATCACTGAAAATTTGTTGACCCGAAATCTGAAAATTTTGTGATGCCGGCATCACAGATTTTTTATAATTTTGGCCCTAAAACCCAAACTTAAAAAATGCTCAATAAATCTCAAACTTTTGCTCGATTAGCTATCCCACACTGATAAAATGTGTTCAGAAGTCCTTTCTGTATCATTTGAAACCATAAAGTCACCCAAAATTTGTTGACCCGCAATCTGAAAATTTTGTGATGCCGGCATCACAGATTTTTTATAATTTTGGCCCTAAAACCCAAACTTAAAAAATGCTCAATAAATCTCAAACTTTTGCTCGATTAGCTATCCCACACTAATAAAATGTGTTCAGTAGTCCTTTCTGTATCATTTGAAACCATAAAATCATCCAAAATTTGTTGACCCGAAATCTGAAAATTTTGTGATGCCGGCATCACAGATTTTTTTAATTTTGGCCCAAAAACCCAAACTTACATTATGCTCAATAAATCTCAAACTTTTGCTCGATTACCCATCCCACACTGATAAAATGTGTTCAGTAGTCCGTCCTGTATCATTTGAAACCATAAAATCCCCGAAAATTTGTTGACCCGAAATCTGAAAATTTTGTGATGCCGGCATCACAGATTTTTTAAATTTTGGCCCAAAAACCCAAACCTCCAAAATGCTCAATAAATCTCAAACTTTTGCTCGATTACCCGTCCCACACTGATAAAATGTGTTCAGTAGTCCTTTCTGTATCATTTGAAACCATAAAATCACCCAAAATTTGTTGACCCGAAATCTGAAAATTTTGTGATGCCGGCATCACAGATTTTTTTAATTTTAGCCCAAAAACCCAAACTTACAAAATGCTCAATAAATCTCAAACTTTTGCTCGATTACCCGTCCCACACTGATTAAATGTGTTCAGTAGTCCTTTCTGTATCATTTGAAACCATAAAATCACCGAAAATTTGTTGACCCGAAATCTGAAAATTTTGTGATGCCGGCATCACAGATTTTTTTAATTTTGGCCCAAAAACCCAAACTTACAAAATGCTCAATAAATCTCAAACTTTTGCTCGATTACCCGTCCCACACTGATAAAATGTGTTCAGTAGTCCTTTCTGTATCATTTGAAACCATAAAATCACCGAAAATTTGTTGACCCGAAATCTGAAAATTTTGTGATGCCGGCATCACAGATTTTTTTAATTTTGGCCCAAAACCCCAAACTTACAAAATGCTCCATAAATCTCAAACTTTTGCTCCATTACCCATCCCACACTGATAAAATGTGTTCAGTAGTCCTTTCTGTATCATTTGAAACCATAAAATCACCCAAAATTTGTTGACCCGAAATCTGAAAATTTTGTGATGCCGGCATCACAGATTTTTTAAATTTTGGCCCAAAAACCCAAACCTCCAAAATGCTCGAAAAATCTCAAACTTTTGCTCGATTACCCATCCCACACTGATGAAATGTGTTCAGTAGTCCTTTCTGTATCATTTGAAACCATAAAATCACCCAAAATTTGTTGACCCGAAATCTGAAAATTTTGTGATGCCGGCATCACAGATTTTTTTATAATTTTGGCCCAAAAACCCAAACTTAAAAAATGCTCAATAAATCTCAAACTTTTGCTCGATTAGCTATCCCACACCGATAAAATGTGTTCAGTAGTCCTTTCTGTATCATTTGAAACCATAAAATCCCCGAAAATTTGTTGACCCGAAATCTGAAAATTTTGTGATGCCGGCATCACAGATTTTTTTATAATTTTGGCCCAAAACCCCAAACTTACAAAATGCTCAATAAATCTCAAACTTTTGCTCGATTACCCATCCCACACTGATAATATGTGTTCAGTAGTCCGTCCTGTATCATTTGAAACCATAAAATCACCCAAAATTTGTTGACCCGAAATCTGAAAATTTTGTGATGCCGGCATCACAGATTTTTTTAATTTTAGCCCAAAAACCCAAACTTACAAAATGCTCAATAAATCTCAAACTTTTGCTCGATTACCCGTCCCACACTGATTAAATGTGTTCAGTAGTCCTTTCTGTATCATTTGAAACCATAAAATCACCGAAAATTTGTTGACCCGAAATCTGAAAATTTTGTGATGCCGGCATCACAGATTTTTTTAATTTTGGCCCAAAAACCCAAACTTACAAAATGCTCAATAAATCTCAAACTTTTGCTCGATTACCCGTCCCACACTGATAAAATGTGTTCAGTAGTCCTTTCTGTATCATTTGAAACCATAAAATCACCGAAAATTTGTTGACCCGAAATCTGAAAATTTTGTGATGCCGGCATCACAGATTTTTTTAATTTTGGCCCAAAACCCCAAACTTACAAAATGCTCCATAAATCTCAAACTTTTGCTCCATTACCCATCCCACACTGATAAAATGTGTTCAGTAGTCCTTTCTGTATCATTTGAAACCATAAAATCACCCAAAATTTGTTGACCCGAAATCTGAAAATTTTGTGATGCCGGCATCACAGATTTTTTAAATTTTGGCCCAAAAACCCAAACCTCCAAAATGCTCGAAAAATCTCAAACTTTTGCTCGATTACCCATCCCACACTGATGAAATGTGTTCAGTAGTCCTTTCTGTATCATTTGAAACCATAAAATCACCCAAAATTTGTTGACCCGAAATCTGAAAATTTTGTGATGCCGGCATCACAGATTTTTTTATAATTTTGGCCCAAAAACCCAAACTTAAAAAATGCTCAATAAATCTCAAACTTTTGCTCGATTAGCTATCCCACACCGATAAAATGTGTTCAGTAGTCCTTTCTGTATCATTTGAAACCATAAAATCCCCGAAAATTTGTTGACCCGAAATCTGAAAATTTTGTGATGCCGGCATCACAGATTTTTTTATAATTTTGGCCCAAAACCCCAAACTTACAAAATGCTCAATAAATCTCAAACTTTTGCTCGATTACCCATCCCACACTGATAATATGTGTTCAGTAGTCCGTCCTGTATCATTTGAAACCATAAAATCATCCAAAATTTGTTGACCCGAAATCTGAAAATTTTGTGATGCCGGCATCACAGATTTTTTAAATTTTGGCCCAAAAACCCAAACCTCCAAAATGCTCAATAAATCTCAAACTTTTGCTTGATTAGCTATCCCACACTGATAAAATGTGTTCAGTAGTCCTTTCTGTATCATTTGAAACCATAAAATCCCCGAAAATTTGTTGACCCGAAATCTGAAAATTTTGTGATGCCGGCATCACAGATTTTTTATAATTTTGGCCCTAAAACCCAAACTTAAAAAATGCTCAATAAATCTCAAACTTTTGCTCGATTAGCTATCCCACACTGATAAAATGTGTTCAGTAATCCTTTCTGTATCATTTGAAACCATGAAATCCCCGAAAATTTGTTGACCCGAAATCTGAAAATTTTGTGATGCCGGCATCACAGATTTGTTTATAATTTTGGCCAAAAACCCCAAACTTACAAAATGCTCAATAAATCTCAAACTTTTGCTCGTTTACCCATCCCACACTGATAAAATGTGTTCAGTAGTCCTTTCTGTATCATTTGAAACCATAAAATCATCCAAAATTTGTTGACCCGAAATCTGAAAATTTTGTGATGCCGGCATCACAGATTTTTTATAATTTTGGCCCTACAACCCAAACTTAAAAAATGCTCAATAAATCTCAAACTTTTGCTCGATTACCCATCCCACACTGATAAAACGTGTTCAGTAGTCCTTTTATTATCATTTGAAACCATAAAATCACCCAAAATTTGTTGACCCGAAATTTGAAAATTTTGTGATGCCGGCATCACAGATTTTTTTTATAATTTTGGCCCAAAAACCGAAACTTACAGAATGCTCAATAAATCTCAAACTTTTGCTCGTTTACCCATCCCACACTGATAAAATGTGTTCAGTAGTCCTTTCTGTATCATTTGAAACCATAAAATCATCCAAAATTTGTTGACCCGAAATCTGAAAATTTTGTGATGCCGGCATCACAGATTTTTTTAATTTTAGCCCAAAAACCCAAACTTACAAAATGCTCAAAAAAATCTCAAACTTTTGCTCGATTACCCGTCCCACACTGATAAAATGTGTTCAGTAGTCCTTTCTGTATCATTTGAAACCATAAAATCATCCAAAATTTGTTGACCCGAAATCTGAAAATTTTGTGATGCCGGCATCACAGATTTTTTAAATTTTGGCCCAAAAACCCAAACTTACAAAATGCTCAATAAATCTCAAACTTTTGCTCGATTACCCATCCCACACTGATGAAATGTGTTCAGTAGTCCTTTCTGTATCATTTGAAACCATAAAATCACCAAAAATTTGTTGACCCGAAATCTGAAAATTTTGTGATGCCGGCATCACAGATTTTTTAAATTTTGGCCCAAAAACCCAAACCTCCAAAATGCTCAATAAATCTCAAACTTTTGCTCGATTACCCATCCCACACTGATGAAATGTGTTCAGTAGTCCTTTCTGTATCATTTGAAACCATAAAATCACCCAAAATTTGTTGACCCGAAATCTGAAAATTTTGTGATGCCGGCATCACAGATTTTTTTATAATTTTGGCCCAAAAACCCAAACTTAAAAAATGCTCAATAAATCTCAAACTTTTGCTCGATTAGCTATCCCACACCGATAAAATGTGTTCAGTAGTCCTTTCTGTATCATTTGAAACCATAAAATCCCCGAAAATTTGTTGACCCGAAATCTGAAAATTTTGTGATGCCGGCATCACAGATTTTTTTATAATTTTGGCCCAAAACCCCAAACTTACAAAATGCTCAATAAATCTCAAACTTTTGCTCGTTTACCCATTCCACACTGATAAAATGTGTTCAGTAGTCCTTTCTGTATCATTTGAAACCATAAAATCATCCAAAATTTGTTGACCCGAAATCTGAAAATTTTGTGATGCCGGCATCACAGATTTTTTATAATTTTGGCCCTAAAACCCAAACTTAAAAAATGCTCAATAAATCTCAAACTTTTGCTCGATTAGCTATCCCACACTGATAAAATGTGTTCAGTAGTCCTTTCTGTATCATTTGAAACCATAAAATCACTGAAAATTTGTTGACCCGAAATCTGAAAATTTTGTGATGCCGGCATCACAGATTTTTTATAATTTTGGCCCTAAAACCCAAACTTAAAAAATGCTCAATAAATCTCAAACTTTTGCTCGATTAGCTATCCCACACTGATAAAATGTGTTCAGTAGTCCTTTCTGTATCATTTGAAACCATAAAATCATCCAAAATTTGTTGACCCGAAATCTGAAAATTTTGTGATGCCGGCATCACAGATTTTTTTAATTTTGGCCCAAAAACCCAAACTTACAAAATGCTCAATAAATCTCAAACTTTTGCTCGATTACCCATCCCACACTGATAATATGTGTTCAGTAGTCCGTCCTGTATCATTTGAAACCATAAAATCCCCGAAAATTTGTTGACCTGAAATCTGAAAATTTTGTGATGCCGGCATCACAGATTTTTTAAATTTTGGCCCAAAAACCCAAACCTCCAAAATGCTCAATAAATCTCAAACTTTTGCTGGATTAGCTATCCCACACTGATAAAATGTGTTCAGTAGTCCTTTCTGTATCATTTGAAACCATAAAATCCCCGAAAATTTTTTGACCCGAAATCTGAAAATTTTGTGATGCCGGCATCACAGATTTTTTATAATTTTGGCCCTAAAACCCAAACTTAAAAAATGCTCAATAAATCTCAAACTTTTGCTCGATTAGCTATCCCACACTGATAAAATGTGTTCAGTAGTCCTTTCTGTATCATTTGAAACCATGAAATCCCCGAAAATTTGTTGACCCGAAATCTGAAAATTTTGTGATGCCGGCATCACAGATTTGTTTATAATTTTGGCCAAAAACCCACAACTTACAAAATGCTCAATAAATCTCAAACTTTTGCTCGTTTACCCATCCCACACTGATAAAATGTGTTCAGTAGTCCTTTCTGTATCATTTGAAACCATAAAATCATCCAAAATTTGTTGACCCGAAATCTGAAAATTATGTGATGCCGGCATCACAGATTTTTTATAATTTTGGCCCTAAAACCCAAACTTAAAAAATGCTCAATAAATCTCAAACTTTTGCTCGATTACCCATCCCACACTGATAAAACGTGTTCAGTAGTCCTTTTATTATCATTTGAAACCATAAAATCACCCAAAATTTGTTGACCCGAAATTTGAAAATTTTGTGATGCCGGCATCACAGATTTTTTTTATAATTTTGGCCCAAAAACCGAAACTTACAGAATGCTCAATAAATCTCAAACTTTTGCTCGTTTACCCATCCCACACTGATAAAATGTGTTCAGTAGTCCTTTCTGTATCATTTGAAACCATAAAATCATCCAAAATTTGTTGACCCGAAATCTGAAAATTTTGTGATGCCGGCATCACAGATTTTTTAAATTTTAGCCCAAAAACCCAAACTTACAAAATGCTCAAAAAAATCTCAAACTTTTGCTCGATTACCCGTCCCACACTGATAAAATGTGTTCAGTAGTCCTTTCTGTATCATTTGAAACCATAAAATCATCCAAAATTTGTTGACCCGAAATCTGAAAATTTTGTGATGCCGGCATCACAGATTTTTTTAATTTTGGCCCAAAAACCCAAACTTACAAAATGCTCAATAAATCTCAAACTTTTGCTCGATTACCCATCCCACACTGATGAAATGTGTTCAGTAGTCCTTTCTGTATCATTTGAAACCATAAAATCACCCAAAATTTGTTGACCCGAAATCTGAAAATTTTGTGATGCCGGCATCACAGATTTTTTAAATTTTGGCCCAAAAACCCAAACCTCCAAAATGCTCAATAAATCTCAAACTTTTGCTCGATTACCCATCCCACACTGATGAAATGTGTTCAGTAGTCCTTTCTGTATCATTTGAAACCATAAAATCACCCAAAATTTGTTGACCCGAAATCTGAAAATTTTGTGATGCCGGTATCACAGATTTTTTTATAATTTTTGCCCAAAACCCCAAACTTACAAAGTGCTCAATAAATCTCAAACTTTTGCTCGTTTACCCATCACCCACTGATAAAATGTGTTCAGTAGTCCTTTCTGTATCATTTGAAACCATAAAGTCACCCAAAATTTGTTGACCCGCAATCTGAAAATTTTGTGATGCCGGCATCACAGATTTTTTATAATTTTGGCCCTAAAACCCAAACTTAAAAAATGCTCAATAAATCTCAAACTTTTGCTCGATTAGCTATCCCACTCTGATAAAATGTGTTCAGTAGTCCTTTCTGTATCATTTGAAACCATAAAATCACTGAAAATTTGTTGACCCGAAATCTGAAAATTTTGTGATGCCGGCATCACAGATTTTTTAAATTTTGGCCCAAAAACCCAAACCTCCAAAATGCTCAATAAATCTCAAACTTTTGCTCGATTAGCTATCCCACACTGATAAAATGTGTTCAGTAGTCCTTTCTGTATCATTTGAAACCATAAAATCCCCGAAAATTTGTTGACCCGAAATCTGAAAATTTTGTGATGCCGGCATCACAGATTTTTTATAATTTTGGCCCTAAAACCCAAACTTAAAAAATGCTCAATAAATCTCAAACTTTTGCTCGATTAGCTATCCCACACTGATAAAATGTGTTCAGTAATCCTTTCTGTATCATTTGAAACCATGAAATCCCCGAAAATTTGTTGACCCGAAATCTGAAAATTTTGTGATGCCGGCATCACAGATTTGTTTATAATTTTGGCCAAAAACCCCAAACTTACAAAATGCTCAATAAATCTCAAACTTTTGCTCGTTTACCCATCCCACACTGATAAAATGTGTTCAGTAGTCCTTTCTGTATCATTTGAAACCATAAAATCATCCAAAATTTGTTGACCCGAAATCTGAAAATTTTGTGATGCCGGCATCACAGATTTTTTATAATTTTGGCCCTAAAACCCAAACTTAAAAAATGCTCAATAAATCTCAAACTTTTGCTCGATTACCCATCCCACACTGATAAAACGTGTTCAGTAGTCCTTTTATTATCATTTGAAACCATAAAATCACCCAAAATTTGTTGACCCGAAATTTGAAAATTTTGTGATGCCGGCATCACAGATTTTTTTTATAATTTTGGCCCAAAAACCGAAACTTACAGAATGCTCAATAAATCTCAAACTTTTGCTCGTTTACCCATCCCACACTGATAAAATGTGTTCAGTAGTCCTTTCTGTATCATTTGAAACCATAAAATCATCCAAAATTTGTTGACCCGAAATCTGAAAATTTTGTGATGCCGGCATCACAGATTTTTTAAATTTGTGGCTCAAAAACCCAAACCTCCAAAATGCTCAATAAATCTCAAACTTTTGCTCGATTAGCTATCCCACACTGATAAAATGTGTTCAGTAGTCCTTTCTGTATCATTTGAAACCATAAAATCCCCGAAAATTTGTTGACCCGAAATCTGAAAATTTTGTGATGCCGGCATCACAGATTTTTTATAATTTTGGCCCTAAAACCCAAACTTAAAAAATGCTCAATAAATCTCAAACTTATGCTCGTTTACCCATCCCCCACTGATAAAATGTGTTCAGTAGTCCTTTCTGTATCATTTGAAACCATACAGTCACCCAAAATTTGTTGACCCGCAATCTGAAAATTTTGTGATGCCGGCATCACAGATTTTTTATAATTTTGGCCCTAAAACCCAAACTTAAAAAATGCTCAATAAATCTCAAACTTTTGCTCGATTAGCTATCCCACACTGATAAAATGTGTTCAGTAGTCCTTTCTGTATCATTTGAAACCATAAAATCCCCGAAAATTTGTTGACCCGAAATCTGAAAATTTTGTGATGCCGGCATCACAGATTTTTTATAATTTTGGCCCTAAAACCCAAACTTAAAAAATGCTCAATAAATCTCAAACTTTTGCTCGATTAGCTATCCCACACTGATAAAATGTGTTCAGTAGTCCTTTTTGTATCATTTGAAACCATGAAATCCCCGAAAATTTGTTGACCCGAAATCTGAAAATTTTGTGATGCCGGCATCACAGATTTGTTTATAATTTTGGCCAAAAACCCACAACTTACAAAATGCTCAATAAATCTCAAACTTTTGCTCGTTTACCCATCCCACACTGATAAAATGTGTTCAGTAGTCCTTTCTGTATCATTTGAAACCATAAAATCATCCAAAATTTGTTGACCCGAAATTTGAAAATTTTGTGATGCCGGCATCACAGATTTTTTTTATAATTTTGGCCCAAAAACCGAAACTTACAGAATGCTCAATAAATCTCAAACTTTTGCTCGTTTACCCATCCCACACTGATAAAATGTGTTCAGTAGTCCTTTCTGTATCATTTGAAACCATAAAATCATCCAAAATTTGTTGACCCGAAATCTGAAAATTTTGTGATGCCGGCATCACAGATTTTTTAAATTTTGGCCCAAAAACCCAAACTTACAAAATGCTCAATAAATCTCAAACTTTTGCTCGATTACCCATCCCACACTGATAAAATGTGTTCAGTAGTCCGTCCTGTATCATTTGAAACCATAAAATCCCCGAAAATTTGTTGACCCGAAATCTGAAAATTTTGTGATGCCGGCATTACAGATTTTTTAAATTTTGGCCCAAAAACCCAAACCTCCAAAATGCTCAATAAATCTCAAACTTTTGCTGGATTAGCTATCCCACACTGATAAAATGTGTTCAGTAGTCCTTTCTGTATCATTTGAAACCATAAAATCCCCGAAAATTTTTTGACCCGAAATCTGAAAATTTTGTGATGCCGGCATCACAGATTTTTTATAATTTTGGCCCTAAAACCCAAACTTAAAAAATGCTCAATAAATCTCAAACTTTTGCTCGATTAGCTATCCCACACTGATAAAATGTGTTCAGTAGTCCTTTCTGTATCATTTGAAACCATGAAATCCCCGAAAATTTGTTGACCCGAAATCTGAAAATTTTGTGATGCCGGCATCACAGATTTGTTTATAATTTTGGCCAAAAACCCACAACTTACAAAATGCTCAATAAATCTCAAACTTTTGCTCGTTTACCCATCCCACACTGATAAAATGTGTTCAGTAGTCCTTTCTGTATCATTTGAAACCATAAAATCATCCAAAATTTGTTGACCCGAAATCTGAAAATTATGTGATGCCGGCATCACAGATTTTTTATAATTTTGGCCCTAAAACCCAAACTTAAAAAATGCTCAATAAATCTCAAACTTTTGCTCGATTACCCATCCCACACTGATAAAACGTGTTCAGTAGTCCTTTTATTATCATTTGAAACCATAAAATCACCCAAAATTTGTTGACCCGAAATTTGAAAATTTTGTGATGCCGGCATCACAGATTTTTTTTATAATTTTGGCCCAAAAACCGAAACTTACAGAATGCTCAATAAATCTCAAACTTTTGCTCGTTTACCCATCCCACACTGATAAAATGTGTTCAGTAGTCCTTTCTGTATCATTTGAAACCATAAAATCATCCAAAATTTGTTGACCCGAAATCTGAAAATTTTGTGATGCCGGCATCACAGATTTTTTAAATTTTAGCCCAAAAACCCAAACTTACAAAATGCTCAAAAAAATCTCAAACTTTTGCTCGATTACCCGTCCCACACTGATAAAATGTGTTCAGTAGTCCTTTCTGTATCATTTGAAACCATAAAATCATCCAAAATTTGTTGACCCGAAATCTGAAAATTTTGTGATGCCGGCATCACAGATTTTTTTAATTTTGGCCCAAAAACCCAAACTTACAAAATGCTCAATAAATCTCAAACTTTTGCTCGATTACCCATCCCACACTGATGAAATGTGTTCAGTAGTCCTTTCTGTATCATTTGAAACCATAAAATCACCCAAAATTTGTTGACCCGAAATCTGAAAATTTTGTGATGCCGGCATCACAGATTTTTTAAATTTTGGCCCAAAAACCCAAACCTCCAAAATGCTCAATAAATCTCAAACTTTTGCTCGATTACCCATCCCACACTGATGAAATGTGTTCAGTAGTCCTTTCTGTATCATTTGAAACCATAAAATCACCCAAAATTTGTTGACCCGAAATCTGAAAATTTTGTGATGCCGGTATCACAGATTTTTTTATAATTTTTGCCCAAAACCCCAAACTTACAAAGTGCTCAATAAATCTCAAACTTTTGCTCGTTTACCCATCACCCACTGATAAAATGTGTTCAGTAGTCCTTTCTGTATCATTTGAAACCATAAAGTCACCCAAAATTTGTTGACCCGCAATCTGAAAATTTTGTGATGCCGGCATCACAGATTTTTTATAATTTTGGCCCTAAAACCCAAACTTAAAAAATGCTCAATAAATCTCAAACTTTTGCTCGATTAGCTATCCCACTCTGATAAAATGTGTTCAGTAGTCCTTTCTGTATCATTTGAAACCATAAAATCACTGAAAATTTGTTGACCCGAAATCTGAAAATTTTGTGATGCCGGCATCACAGATTTTTTAAATTTTGGCCCAAAAACCCAAACCTCCAAAATGCTCAATAAATCTCAAACTTTTGCTCGATTAGCTATCCCACACTGATAAAATGTGTTCAGTAGTCCTTTCTGTATCATTTGAAACCATAAAATCCCCGAAAATTTGTTGACCCGAAATCTGAAAATTTTGTGATGCCGGCATCACAGATTTTTTATAATTTTGGCCCTAAAACCCAAACTTAAAAAATGCTCAATAAATCTCAAACTTTTGCTCGATTAGCTATCCCACACTGATAAAATGTGTTCAGTAATCCTTTCTGTATCATTTGAAACCATGAAATCCCCGAAAATTTGTTGACCCGAAATCTGAAAATTTTGTGATGCCGGCATCACAGATTTGTTTATAATTTTGGCCAAAAACCCCAAACTTACAAAATGCTCAATAAATCTCAAACTTTTGCTCGTTTACCCATCCCACACTGATAAAATGTGTTCAGTAGTCCTTTCTGTATCATTTGAAACCATAAAATCATCCAAAATTTGTTGACCCGAAATCTGAAAATTTTGTGATGCCGGCATCACAGATTTTTTATAATTTTGGCCCTAAAACCCAAACTTAAAAAATGCTCAATAAATCTCAAACTTTTGCTCGATTACCCATCCCACACTGATAAAACGTGTTCAGTAGTCCTTTTATTATCATTTGAAACCATAAAATCACCCAAAATTTGTTGACCCGAAATTTGAAAATTTTGTGATGCCGGCATCACAGATTTTTTTTATAATTTTGGCCCAAAAACCGAAACTTACAGAATGCTCAATAAATCTCAAACTTTTGCTCGTTTACCCATCCCACACTGATAAAATGTGTTCAGTAGTCCTTTCTGTATCATTTGAAACCATAAAATCATCCAAAATTTGTTGACCCGAAATCTGAAAATTTTGTGATGCCGGCATCACAGATTTTTTAAATTTGTGGCTCAAAAACCCAAACCTCCAAAATGCTCAATAAATCTCAAACTTTTGCTCGATTAGCTATCCCACACTGATAAAATGTGTTCAGTAGTCCTTTCTGTATCATTTGAAACCATAAAATCCCCGAAAATTTGTTGACCCGAAATCTGAAAATTTTGTGATGCCGGCATCACAGATTTTTTATAATTTTGGCCCTAAAACCCAAACTTAAAAAATGCTCAATAAATCTCAAACTTATGCTCGTTTACCCATCCCCCACTGATAAAATGTGTTCAGTAGTCCTTTCTGTATCATTTGAAACCATACAGTCACCCAAAATTTGTTGACCCGCAATCTGAAAATTTTGTGATGCCGGCATCACAGATTTTTTATAATTTTGGCCCTAAAACCCAAACTTAAAAAATGCTCAATAAATCTCAAACTTTTGCTCGATTAGCTATCCCACACTGATAAAATGTGTTCAGTAGTCCTTTCTGTATCATTTGAAACCATAAAATCCCCGAAAATTTGTTGACCCGAAATCTGAAAATTTTGTGATGCCGGCATCACAGATTTTTTATAATTTTGGCCCTAAAACCCAAACTTAAAAAATGCTCAATAAATCTCAAACTTTTGCTCGATTAGCTATCCCACACTGATAAAATGTGTTCAGTAGTCCTTTTTGTATCATTTGAAACCATGAAATCCCCGAAAATTTGTTGACCCGAAATCTGAAAATTTTGTGATGCCGGCATCACAGATTTGTTTATAATTTTGGCCAAAAACCCACAACTTACAAAATGCTCAATAAATCTCAAACTTTTGCTCGTTTACCCATCCCACACTGATAAAATGTGTTCAGTAGTCCTTTCTGTATCATTTGAAACCATAAAATCATCCAAAATTTGTTGACCCGAAATTTGAAAATTTTGTGATGCCGGCATCACAGATTTTTTTTATAATTTTGGCCCAAAAACCGAAACTTACAGAATGCTCAATAAATCTCAAACTTTTGCTCGTTTACCCATCCCACACTGATAAAATGTGTTCAGTAGTCCTTTCTGTATCATTTGAAACCATAAAATCATCCAAAATTTGTTGACCCGAAATCTGAAAATTTTGTGATGCCGGCATCACAGATTTTTTAAATTTTGGCCCAAAAACCCAAACTTACAAAATGCTCAATAAATCTCAAACTTTTGCTCGATTACCCATCCCACACTGATAAAATGTGTTCAGTAGTCCGTCCTGTATCATTTGAAACCATAAAATCCCCGAAAATTTGTTGACCCGAAATCTGAAAATTTTGTGATGCCGGCATTACAGATTTTTTAAATTTTGGCCCAAAAACCCAAACCTCCAAAATGCTCAATAAATCTCAAACTTTTGCTCGATTAGCTATCCCACACTGATAAAATGTGTTCAGTAGTCCTTTCTGTATCATTTGAAACCATAAAATCCCCGAAAATTTGTTGACCCGAAATCTGAAAATTTTGTGATGCCGGCATCACAGATTTTTTATAATTTTGGCCCTAAAACCCAAACTTAAAAAATGCTCAATAAATCTCAAACTTTTGCTCGATTAGCTATCCCACACTGATAAAATGTGTTCAGTAATCCTTTCTGTATCATTTGAAACCATGAAATCCCCGAAAATTTGTTGACCCGAAATCTGAAAATTTTGTGATGCCGGCATCACAGATTTTTTTATAATTTTGGCCAAAAACCCCAAACTTACAAAATGCTCAATGAATCTCAAACTTTTGCTCGTTTACCCATCCCACACTGATAAAATGTGTTCAGTAGTCCTTTCTGTATCATTTGAAACCATAAAATCACCAAAAATTTGTTGACCCGAAATCTGAAAATTTTGTGATGCCGGCATCACAGATTTTTTAAATTTTGGCCCAAAAACCCAAACCTCCAAAATGCTCAATAAATCTCAAACTTTTGCTGGATTAGCTATCCCACACTGATAAAATGTGTTCAGTAGTCCTTTCTGTATCATTTGAAACCATAAAATCCCCGAAAATTTGTTGACCCGAAATCTGAAAATTTTGTGATGCCGGCATCACAGATTTTTTATAATTTTGGCCCTAAAACCCAAACTTAAAAAATGCTCAATAAATCTCAAACTTTTGCTCGATTAGCTATCCCACACTGATAAAATGTGTTCAGTAGTCCTTTTTGTATCATTTGAAACCATGAAATCCCCGAAAATTTGTTGACCCGAAATCTGAAAATTTTGTGATGCCGGCATCACAGATTTGTTTATAATTTTGGCCAAAAACCCACAACTTACAAAATGCTCAATAAATCTCAAACTTTTGCTCGTTTACCCATCCCACACTGATAAAATGTGTTCAGTAGTCCTTTCTGTATCATTTGAAACCATAAAATCATCCAAAATTTGTTGACCCGAAATCTGAAAATTTTGTGATGCCGGCATCACAGATTTTTTATAATTTTGGCCCTAAAACCCAAACTTAAAAAATGCTCCATAAATCTCAAACTTTTGCTCGATTACCCATCCCACACTGATAAAACGTGTTCAGTAGTCCTTTTATTATCATTTGAAACCATAAAATCACCCAAAATTTGTTGACCCGAAATTTGAAAATTTTGTGATGCCGGCATCACAGATTTTTTTTATAATTTTGGCCCAAAAACCGAAACTTACAGAATGCTCAATAAATCTCAAACTTTTGCTCGTTTACCCATCCCACACTGATAAAATGTGTTCAGTAGTCCTTTCTGTATCATTTGAAACCATAAAATCACCCAAAATTTGTTGACCCGAAATCTGAAAATTTTGTGATGCCGGCATCACAGATTTTTTTATAATTTTGGCCCAAAAACCCAAACTTAAAAAATGCTCAATAAATCTCAAACTTTTGCTCGATTAGCTATCCCACACTGATAAAATGTGTTCAGTAGTCCTTTCTGTATCATTTGAAACCATAAAATCATCCAAAATTTGTTGACCCGAAATCTGAAAATTTTGTGATGCCGGCATCACAGATTTTTTAAATTTTGGCCCAAAAACCCAAACTTACAAAATGCTCAATAAATCTCAAACTTTTGCTCGATTACCCATCCCACACTGATAAAATGTGTTCAGTAGTCCGTCCTGTATCATTTGAAACCATAAAATCCCCGAAAATTTGTTGACCCGAAATCTGAAAATTTTGTGATGCCGGCATTACAGATTTTTTAAATTTTGGCCCAAAAACCCAAACCTCCAAAATGCTCAATAAATCTCAAACTTTTGCTCGATTAGCTATCCCACACTGATAAAATGTGTTCAGTAGTCCTTTCTGTATCATTTGAAACCATAAAATCCCCGAAAATTTGTTGACCCGAAATCTGAAAATTTTGTGATGCCGGCATCACAGATTTTTTATAATTTTGGCCCTAAAACCCAAACTTAAAAAATGCTCAATAAATCTCAAACTTTTGCTCGATTAGCTATCCCACACTGATAAAATGTGTTCAGTAATCCTTTCTGTATCATTTGAAACCATGAAATCCCCGAAAATTTGTTGACCCGAAATCTGAAAATTTTGTGATGCCGGCATCACAGATTTTTTTATAATTTTGGCCAAAAACCCCAAACTTACAAAATGCTCAATGAATCTCAAACTTTTGCTCGTTTACCCATCCCACACTGATAAAATGTGTTCAGTAGTCCTTTCTGTATCATTTGAAACCATAAAATCACCAAAAATTTGTTGACCCGAAATCTGAAAATTTTGTGATGCCGGCATCACAGATTTTTTAAATTTTGGCCCAAAAACCCAAACCTCCAAAATGCTCAATAAATCTCAAACTTTTGCTCGATTACCCATCCCACACTGATGAAATGTGTTCAGTAGTCCTTTCTGTATCATTTGAAACCATAAAATCACCCAAAATTTGTTGACCCGAAATCTGAAAATTTTGTGATGCCGGCATCACAGATTTTTTTATAATTTTGGCCCAAAACCCCAAACTTACAAAGTGCTCAATAAATCTCAAACTTTTGCTCGTTTACCCATCCCACACTGATAAAATGTGTTCAGTAGTCCTTTCTGTATCATTTGAAACCATAAAATCACCCAAAATTTGTTGACCCGAAATCTGAAAATTTTGTGATGCCGGCATCACAGATTTTTTATAATTTTGGCCCTAAAACCCAAACTTAAAAAATGCTCAATAAATCTCAAACTTTTGCTCGATTAGCTATCCCACACTGATAAAATGTGTTCAGTAGTCCTTTCTGTATCATTTGAAACCATAAAATCACTGAAAATTTGTTGACCCGAAATCTGAAAATTTTGTGATGCCGGCATCACAGATTTTT
Source organism: Asterias amurensis (assembly GCF_032118995.1). NCBI lineage: Eukaryota > Metazoa > Echinodermata > Asteroidea > Forcipulatida > Asteriidae > Asterias > Asterias amurensis. The sequence continues at coordinate 11,336,364 of NC_092651.1, forward strand.
TATAATTTTGGCCCTAAAACCCAAACTTAAAAAATGCTCAATAAATCTCAAACTTTTGCTCGATTAGCTATCCCACACTGATAAAATGTGTTCAGAAGTCCTTTCTGTATCATTTGAAACCATAAAATCATCCAAAATTTGTTGACCCGAAATCTGAAAATTTTGTGATGCCGGCATCACAGATTTTTTATAATTTTGGCCCTAAAACCCAAACTTAAAAAATGCTCAATAAATCTCAAACTTTTGCTCGATTAGCTATCCCACACTGATAAAATGTGTTCAGTAGTCCTTTCTGTATCATTTGAAACCATAAAATCACTGAAAATTTGTTGACCCGAAATCTGAAAATTTTGTGATGCCGGCATCACAGATTTTTTATAATTTTGGCCCAAAAACCCAAACTTACAAAATGCTCAATAAATCTCAAACTTTTGCTCGATTACCCATCCCACACTGATAAAATGTGTTCAGTAGTCCGTCCTGTATCATTTGAAACCATAAAATCCCCGAAAATTTGTTGACCCGAAATCTGAAAATTTTGTGATGCCGGCATTACAGATTTTTTAAATTTTGGCCCAAAAACCCAAACCTCCAAAATGCTCAATAAATCTCAAACTTTTGCTCGATTAGCTATCCCACACTGATAAAATGTGTTCAGTAGTCCTTTCTGTATCATTTGAAACCATAAAATCCCCGAAAATTTGTTGACCCGAAATCTGAAAATTTTGTGATGCCGGCATCACAGATTTTTTATAATTTTGGCCCTAAAACCCAAACTTAAAAAATGCTCAATAAATCTCAAACTTTTGCTCGATTAGCTATCCCACACTGATAAAATGTGTTCAGTAATCCTTTCTGTATCATTTGAAACCATGAAATCCCCGAAAATTTGTTGACCCGAAATCTGAAAATTTTGTGATGCCGGCATCACAGATTTTTTAAATTTTGGCCCAAAAACCCAAACCTCCAAAATGCTCAATAAATCTCAAACTTTTGCTCGATTACCCATCCCACATTGATGAAATGTGTTCAGTAGTCCTTTCTGTATCATTTGAAACCATAAAATCACCCAAAATTTGTTGACCCGAAATCTGAAAATTTTGTGATGCCGGTATCACAGATTTTTTTATAATTTTGGCCCAAAACCCCAAACTTACAAAGTGCTCAATAAATCTCAAACTTATGCTCGTTTACCCATCCCCCACTGATAAAATGTGTTCAGTAGTCCTTTCTGTATCATTTGAAACCATAAAGTCACCCAAAATTTGTTGACCCGAAATCTGAAAATTTTGTGATGCCGGCATCACAGATTTTTTATAATTTTGGCCCTAAAACCCAAACTTAAAAAATGCTCAATAAATCTCAAACTTTTGCTCGATTAGCTATCCCACACTGATAAAATGTGTTCAGTAGTCCTTTCTGTATCAATTGAAACCATAAAATCATCCAAAATTTGTTGACCCGAAATCTGAAAATTTTGTGATGCCGGCATCACAGATTTTTTTAATTTTGGCCCAAAAACCCAAACTTACAAAATGCTCAATAAATCTCAAACTTTTGCTCGATTAGCTATCCCACACTGATAAAATGTGTTCAGAAGTCCTTTCTGTATCATTTGAAACCATAAAGTCACCCAAAATTTGTTGACCCGCAATCTGAAAATTTTGTGATGCCGGCATCACAGATTTTTTATAATTTTGGCCCTAAAACCCAAACTTAAAAAATGCTCAATAAATCTCAAACTTTTGCTCGATTAGCTATCCCACACTAATAAAATGTGTTTAGTAGTCCTTTCTGTATCATTTGAAACCATAAAATCATCCAAAATTTGTTGACCCGAAATCTGAAAATTTTGTGATGCCGGCATCACAGATTTTTTTAATTTTGGCCCAAAAACCCAAACTTACATTATGCTCAATAAATCTCAAACTTTTGCTCGATTACCCATCCCACACTGATAAAATGTGTTCAGTAGTCCGTCCTGTATCATTTGAAACCATAAAATCCCCGAAAATTTGTTGACCCGAAATCTGAAAATTTTGTGATGCCGGCATCACAGATTTTTTAAATTTTGGCCCAAAAACCCAAACCTCCAAAATGCTCAATAAATCTCAAACTTTTGCTCGATTACCCGTCCCACACTGATAAAATGTGTTCAGTAGTCCTTTCTGTATCATTTGAAACCATAAAATCACCCAAAATTTGTTGACCCGAAATCTGAAAATTTTGTGATGCCGGCATCACAGATTTTTTTAATTTTAGCCCAAAAACCCAAACTTACAAAATGCTCAATAAATCTCAAACTTTTGCTCGATTACCCGTCCCACACTGATTAAATGTGTTCAGTAGTCCTTTCTGTATCATTTGAAACCATAAAATCACCGAAAATTTGTTGACCCGAAATCTGAAAATTTTGTGATGCCGGCATCACAGATTTTTTTAATTTTGGCCCAAAAACCCAAACTTACAAAATGCTCAATAAATCTCAAACTTTTGCTCGATTACCTGTCCCACACTGATAAAATGTGTTCAGTAGTCCTTTCTGTATCATTTGAAACCATAAAATCACCGAAAATTTGTTGACCCGAAATCTGAAAATTTTGTGATGCCGGCATCACAGATTTTTTTAATTTTGGCCCAAAACCCCAAACTTACAAAATGCTCCATAAATCTCAAACTTTTGCTCCATTACCCATCCCACACTGATAAAATGTGTTCAGTAGTCCTTTCTGTATCATTTGAAACCATAAAATCACCCAAAATTTGTTGACCCGAAATCTGAAAATTTTGTGATGCCGGCATCACAGATTTTTTAAATTTTGGCCCAAAAACCCAAACCTCCAAAATGCTCGAAAAATCTCAAACTTTTGCTCGATTACCCATCCCACACTGATGAAATGTGTTCAGTAGTTCTTTCTGTATCATTTGAAACCATAAAATCCCCGAAAATTTGTTGACCCGAAATCTGAAAATTTTGTGATGCCGGCATCACAGATTTTTTTATAATTTTGGCCCAAAAACCCAAACTTACAAAATGCTCAATATCATTTGAAACCATAAAATCACCCAAAATTTGTTGACCCGAAATCTGAAAATTTTGTGATGCCGGTATCACAGATTTTTTTATAATTTTGGCCCAAAACCCCAAACTTACAAAGTGCTCAATAAATCTCAAACTTATGCTCGTTTACCCATCCCCCACTGATAAAATGTGTTCAGTAGTCCTTTCTGTATCATTTGAAACCATAAAGTCACCCAAAATTTGTTGACCCGAAATCTGAAAATTTTGTGATGCCGGCATCACAGATTTTTTATAATTTTGGCCCTAAAACCCAAACTTAAAAAATGCTCAATAAATCTCAAACTTTTGCTCGATTAGCTATCCCACACTGATAAAATGTGTTCAGTAGTCCTTTCTGTATCAATTGAAACCATAAAATCATCCAAAATTTGTTGACCCGAAATCTGAAAATTTTGTGATGCCGGCATCACAGATTTTTTTAATTTTGGCCCAAAAACCCAAACTTACAAAATGCTCAATAAATCTCAAACTTTTGCTCGATTACCCATCCCACACTGATAAAATGTGTTCAGTAGTCCGTCCTGTATCATTTGAAACCATAAAATCCCCGAAAATTTGTTGACCCGAAATCTGAAAATTTTGTGATGCCGGCATCACAGATTTTTTAAATTTTGGCCCAAAAACCCAAACCTCCAAAATGCTCAATAAATCTCAAACTTTTGCTCGATTAGCTATCCCACACTGATAAAATGTGTTCAGTAGTCCTTTCTGTATCATTTGAAACCATACAATCATCCAAAATTTGTTGACCCGAAATCTGAAAATTTTGTGATGCCGGCATCACAGATTTTTTTAATTTTGGCCCAAAAACCCAAACTTACAAAATGCTCAATAAATCTCAAACTTTTGCTCGATTACCCATCCCACACTGATAAAATGTGTTCAGTAGTCCGTCCTGTATCATTTGAATCCATAAAATCCCCGAAAATTTGTTGACCCAAAATCTGAAAATTTTGTGATGCCGGCATCACAGATTTTTTAAATTTTGGCCCAAAAACCCAAACCTCCCAAATGCTCAATGAATCTCAAACTTTTGCTCGATTAGCTATCCCACACTGATAAAATGTGTTCAGTAGTCCTTTCTGTATCATTTGAAACCATAAAATCCCCGAAAATTTGTTGACCCGAAATCTGAAAATTTTGTGATGCCGGCATCACAGATTTTTTATAATTTTGGCCCTAAAACCCAAACTTAAAAAATGCTCAATAAATCTCAAACTTTTGCTCGATTAGCTATCCCACACTGATAAAATGTGTTCAGAAGTCCTTTCTGTATCATTTGAAACCATAAAGTCACCCAAAATTTGTTGACCCGCAATCTGAAAATTTTGTGATGCCGGCATCACAGATTTTTTATAATTTTGGCCCTAAAACCCAAACTTAAAAAATGCTCAATAAATCTCAAACTTTTGCTCGATTAGCTATCCCACACTAATAAAATGTGTTCAGTAGTCCTTTCTGTATCATTTGAAACCATAAAATCATCCAAAATTTGTTGACCCGAAATCTGAAAATTTTGTGATGCCGGCATCACAGATTTTTTTAATTTTGGCCCAAAAACCCAAACTTACATTATGCTCAATAAATCTCAAACTTTTGCTCGATTACCCATCCCACACTGATAAAATGTGTTCAGTAGTCCGTCCTGTATCATTTGAAACCATAAAATCCCCGAAAATTTGTTGACCCGAAATCTGAAAATTTTGTGATGCCGGCATCACAGATTTTTTAAATTTTGGCCCAAAAACCCAAACCTCCAAAATGCTCAATAAATCTCAAACTTTTGCTCGATTACCCGTCCCACACTGATAAAATGTGTTCAGTAGTCCTTTCTGTATCATTTGAAACCATAAAATCACCCAAAATTTGTTGACCCGAAATCTGAAAATTTTGTGATGCCGGCATCACAGATTTTTTTAATTTTAGCCCAAAAACCCAAACTTACAAAATGCTCAATAAATCTCAAACTTTTGCTCGATTACCCGTCCCACACTGATTAAATGTGTTCAGTAGTCCTTTCTGTATCATTTGAAACCATAAAATCACCGAAAATTTGTTGACCCGAAATCTGAAAATTTTGTGATGCCGGCATCACAGATTTTTTTAATTTTGGCCCAAAAACCCAAACTTACAAAATGCTCAATAAATCTCAAACTTTTGCTCGATTACCCGTCCCACACTGATAAAATGTGTTCAGTAGTCCTTTCTGTATCATTTGAAACCATAAAATCACCGAAAATTTGTTGACCCGAAATCTGAAAATTTTGTGATGCCGGCATCACAGATTTTTTTAATTTTGGCCCAAAACCCCAAACTTACAAAATGCTCCATAAATCTCAAACTTTTGCTCCATTACCCATCCCACACTGATAAAATGTGTTCAGTAGTCCTTTCTGTATCATTTGAAACCATAAAATCACCCAAAATTTGTTGACCCGAAATCTGAAAATTTTGTGATGCCGGCATCACAGATTTTTTAAATTTTGGCCCAAAAACCCAAACCTCCAAAATGCTCGAAAAATCTCAAACTTTTGCTCGATTACCCATCACACACTGATGAAATGTGTTCAGTAGTCCTTTCTGTATCATTTGAAACCATAAAATCACCCAAAATTTGTTGACCCGAAATCTGAAAATTTTGTGATGCCGGCATCACAGATTTTTTTATAATTTTGGCCCAAAAACCCAAACTTAAAAAATGCTCAATAAATCTCAAACTTTTGCTCGATTACCCATCCCACACTGATAATATGTGTTCAGTAGTCCGTCCTGTATCATTTGAAACCATAAAATCATCCAAAATTTGTTGACCCGAAATCTGAAAATTTTGTGATGCCGGCATCACAGATTTTTTAAATTTTGGCCCAAAAACCCAAACCTCCAAAATGCTCAATAAATCTCAAACTTTTGCTTGATTAGCTATCCCACACTGATAAAATGTGTTCAGTAGTCCTTTCTGTATCATTTGAAACCATAAAATCCCCGAAAATTTGTTGACCCGAAATCTGAAAATTTTGTGATGCCGGCATCACAGATTTTTTATAATTTTGGCCCTAAAACCCAAACTTAAAAAATGCTCAATAAATCTCAAACTTTTGCTCGATTAGCTATCCCACACTGATAAAATGTGTTCAGTAATCCTTTCTGTATCATTTGAAACCATGAAATCCCCGAAAATTTGTTGACCCGAAATCTGAAAATTTTGTGATGCCGGCATCACAGATTTGTTTATAATTTTGGCCAAAAACCCCAAACTTACAAAATGCTCAATAAATCTCAAACTTTTGCTCGTTTACCCATCCCACACTGATAAAATGTGTTCAGTAGTCCTTTCTGTATCATTTGAAACCATAAAATCATCCAAAATTTGTTGACCCGAAATCTGAAAATTTTGTGATGCCGGCATCACAGATTTTTTATAATTTTGGCCCTAAAACCCAAACTTAAAAAATGCTCAATAAATCTCAAACTTTTGCTCGATTACCCATCCCACACTGATAAAACGTGTTCAGTAGTCCTTTTATTATCATTTGAAACCATAAAATCACCCAAAATTTGTTGACCCGAAATTTGAAAATTTTGTGATGCCGGCATCACAGATTTTTTTTATAATTTTGGCCCAAAAACCGAAACTTACAGAATGCTCAATAAATCTCAAACTTTTGCTCGTTTACCCATCCCACACTGATAAAATGTGTTCAGTAGTCCTTTCTGTATCATTTGAAACCATAAAATCATCCAAAATTTGTTGACCCGAAATCTGAAAATTTTGTGATGCCGGCATCACAGATTTTTTTAATTTTAGCCCAAAAACCCAAACTTACAAAATGCTCAAAAAAATCTCAAACTTTTGCTCGATTACCCGTCCCACACTGATAAAATGTGTTCAGTAGTCCTTTCTGTATCATTTGAAACCATAAAATCATCCAAAATTTGTTGACCCGAAATCTGAAAATTTTGTGATGCCGGCATCACAGATTTTTTAAATTTTGGCCCAAAAACCCAAACTTACAAAATGCTCAATAAATCTCAAACTTTTGCTCGATTACCCATCCCACACTGATGAAATGTGTTCAGTAGTCCTTTCTGTATCATTTGAAACCATAAAATCACCAAAAATTTGTTGACCCGAAATCTGAAAATTTTGTGATGCCGGCATCACAGATTTTTTAAATTTTGGCCCAAAAACCCAAACCTCCAAAATGCTCAATAAATCTCAAACTTTTGCTCGATTACCCATCCCACACTGATGAAATGTGTTCAGTAGTCCTTTCTGTATCATTTGAAACCATAAAATCACCCAAAATTTGTTGACCCGAAATCTGAAAATTTTGTGATGCCGGTATCACAGATTTTTTTATAATTTTGGCCCAAAACCCCAAACTTACAAAGTGCTCAATAAATCTCAAACTTTTGCTCGTTTACCCATCCCCCACTGATAAAATGTGTTCAGTAGTCCTTTCTGTATCATTTGAAACCATAAAGTCACCCAAAATTTGTTGACCCGCAATCTGAAAATTTTGTGATGCCGGCATCACAGATTTTTTATAATTTTGGCCCTAAAACCCAAACTTAAAAAATGCTCAATAAATCTCAAACTTTTGCTCGATTAGCTATCCCACACTGATAAAATGTGTTCAGTAGTCCTTTCTGTATCATTTGAAACCATAAAATCATCCAAAATTTGTTGACCCGAAATCTGAAAATTTTGTGATGCCGGCATCACAGATTTTTTTAATTTTGGCCCAAAAACCCAAACTTACATTATGCTCAATAAATCTCAAACTTTTGCTCGATTACCCATCCCACACTGATAAAATGTGTTCAGTAGTCCGTCCTGTATCATTTGAAACCATAAAATCACCCAAAATTTGTTGACCCGAAATCTGAAAATTTTGTGATGACGGCATCACAGATTTTTTAAATTTTGACCCCAAAATCCAAAGTTCCAAAATGCTCAATAAATCTCAAACTTTTGCTCGTTTACCCATCCCACACTGACAAAATGTGCTCAGTAGTCCTTTCTGTATCATTTGAAACCATAAAATCACCCAAAATTTGTAGGCCCGAAATCTGAAAATTATGTGATGCCGGCATCACAGATTTGTTTATAATTTTGGCCCAAAAACCCAAACTTACAAAATGCTCAATAAATCTCAAACTTTTGCTCGATTACCCATCCCACACTGATAAAATGTGTTCAGTAGTCCTTTCTGTATCATTTGAATTCATAAAATTACCGAAAATTTGTTGACGCAAAATCTGAAAATATTGTGATGCCGGCATCACAGATTTTTGGGATTTAGGACCAAAACTCCAAAATTACAAAATTGTCAATAAATCTCAAACTTTTGCTCGTTTACCCATCCCACACTGACAAAATGTGTTCAGTAGTCCTTTCTGTATCATTTGAAACCTTAAAATCACCCAAAATTTGTTGACCCGAAATCTGAAAATTTTGTGATGCCGGCATCACAGTTTTGCTTATAATTTTGGCCCAAAAACCCAAACTTACAAAATTGTCAATAAATCTCAAACTTTTGCTCGATTACCCATCCCACACTGATAAAATGGTTCAGTAGTCCTTTCTGTATCATTTGAAACCATAAAATGACCGAAAATTTATTGACCCTAAATCTGAAAATTTTGTGATGCCGACATCACAGATTTTTTAAATTTTAGCCCAAAAACCAAAACTTCCAAAATGCTCAATAAATCTCAAACTTTTGCTCGATTACCCATCCCACACTAATAAAATGTGTTCAGTAGTCCTTTCTGTATCATTTGAAACCATAAAATCACCCAAAATTTGTTGACCTGAAATCTGAAAATTTTGTGATGCCGGCATCACAGATTTTTTTATAATTTTGGCCCTAACCCAAACTTACAAAATTGTCAATAAATCTTCAACTTTTGCTCGATTACCCATCCCACACTGATAAAATGTGTTCAGGTGTCCTTTCTGTATCATTTAAAACCATAAAATGACCGAAAATTTGTTGACCCGAAATCTGAAAATGTTGTGATGCCGGCATCACAGATTTTTAACATTTTAGCCCAAAAACCCAAACTTAAAAAATGCTCAATAAATCTCAAACTTTTGCTCGTTTACCCATCCCACACTGATCAAATGTGTTCAGTAGTCCTTTCTGTATCATTTGAATTCATAAAATTACCGAAAATTTGTTGACCCGAAATCTGAAAATTTTGTGATGCCGGCATCACAGATTTTTGGGATTTAGGACCAAAACTCCAAACTTACAAAATTGTCAATAAACCTCAAACTTTTGCTCGTTTACCCATCCCACACCGACAAAATTAGCTCAGTAGTCCTTTCTGTATCATTTGAAACCATAAAATTACCGAAAAATTTGTTGACCCGAAATCTGAAAATTTTGTGATGCCAGCATCACAGATTTTTAAAATTTTGGCCAAAAAACCCAAACTTACAAAATACTCAATAAATCTCAAACTTTTGCTCGATTACCCTACCCACACTGACAAAATTAGCTCAGTAGTCCTATCTGTATCATTTGAAACCATAAAATCACCCAAATTTGTAGGCCCGAAATCTGAAAATTTTGTGATGCCGGCATCACAGATTTTTTATAATTTTGGCCCAAAAACCCAAACTTACAAAATGCTCAATAAATCTCAAACTTTTGTTCGTTTAGCCATCCCACACTGATAAAATGTGTTCAGTGGTCCTTTCTGTATCATTTGAAACCATAAAATCATCAAAAATTTGTTGACCCGAAATCTGAAAATTTTGTGATGCCGGCATCACAGATTTTTTAAATTTTAGCCCTAAAACCCAAACTTCCAAAATGCTCAATAAATCTCAAACTTTTGCTCGATTACCCATCCCACACTGATAAAATGTGTTCAGTAGTCCTTTCTGTATCATTTGAAACCATAAAATCACCCAAAATTTGTTGACCCGAAATCTGAAAATTTTGTGATGCCGGCATCACAGATTTTTTTAATTTTGGCCCAAAACCCCAAAATTACAAAATGCTCAATAAATCTCAAACTGTTGCTCGTTTACCCATCCCACACAGATAAATTGTGTTCAGTAGTCCTTTCTGTATCATTTGAAACCAAAAAATCACCCAAAATTTGTTGACCTGAGATATGAAAATGTTGTGATGTCGGCATCACAGATTTTTATAAATTTTGGCCCAAAAACCCAAACTTACAAAGTTCCCAATAAATCTCAAACTTTTGCTCGACACAGATATTTTGTGACACCGGCATCATAGTTTTCAGTAGACTGTTCTGTTCTTTGGGAACCATGAAATCATCGGAAATTTGTTGACCTCAAATCTGAAATTTGACCACACCGTTGCCAGATGCAATTGTGTTCGCCATGCAATACTGTCCGCTTCTGATACAATTGCTCATGCAATCGTGTACGGGGCTATGCAAAAACCTTCTAAAGACATGTACATGACTGTACTACATGTATGTTCGCGCCTAAGCGAGCTTGCTTGCACTGAACCTCCGTTTTTGCAGCAGGAGTATTTCTCATGTCATTCATGACATGCTCTTACATACAGCTTGTATAAAAAAATGGCGAACGTGTACCGTCGACCAAGGGCGTTTAATTTACTGCAGGGACGGTTTTGCTCTGAATTACACAACTGCCTATGCAAAAGTGTCCGGGAGGACACAATTTCATTATGCAGCAGCGTCTGGGCGGACACTATTGCTTATATGCAAAACCGTTCAGCAGACATTTGTGCATATGCAATAACAATCCAAACTCACCAGTTTCCTAATATATTATCTGAATATTTTGGTTGTATACCCAGTACCGACTGATAAAATGTCTTCAGTAGTCTGTTCTGTATCATTGGGAATCATTAAATAATCGGAAATTTGTTGACCCCAAATCTGAATGTTTGACTATACCGGCATGGTCGAATTATTTCATTTTGGACTAAAAATCAAAACTTAATTTAGTGAGAAATTTGAATATTTTGGTTTTATGCCCAGTCTCGACTGTTAACATGTCTTCAGTAGTCCGTTCTGCATCAATTGGAACCTTAAAATCATATGAAATTTGTTGACCCCAAATCTGAAATTTTGACCATTCCGGTGACAGATGCATTTGTGTTCGCCATGCAATACTGTCCGCTCTGGATACTTTTGCATATGCAATCTTTTCCGGGGCTATGCAAAAAACTTTTGGCGGTTATGTACATGACTGTACTACATGTATGTGCGCCTGTAAGCGAGCGTGCATGCACTGAACCTACCTACATGCAGCATGAATATTCACATATTTTAAAAACGCCTCTTTTTTTCAAGAGGTGCTGCGTTCCTAAAAAGTAGCCCTGTCCTGCTTTAATCCCTGTTTGCAGTGTGAAACGGTCGCACAATATCCGGATTGGAAGTCATACAAGTATTAACCAAAAAGCTGATTTCCTACAGAGCTAGTGTAAAAGTTAGTGTATATCCGTGTTGAAATTTTACCACCAACCCTATCCGGATAAAAAGGTCAATAGTGTGAAAAGGCCTAATGTCTAATTATGTTATAAAAATACTGTTACTTAATTACAAATATAACTTTTATGTAGGCTATTTTTAGTGTAGGCCTATATTCTAACTATGTTTTAATAATAAAAATAATACTTTTGAACTTCTAGTACACTATGGATCATTTTTGTGTTATCAAAATGATTAAAGGTAAACTAGATTTAACTTTTTGTTTCTTCTCATGACAGACGCTTTACAGCAACTTATTGGGTGAGGAACATACTTGTGTATGGAACATCGTTGTACCTAACAGCCTCCGCAAGTGCAGAGTTCTTTGCTGACATTGCACTGTCACCGATGGAAGCAGTCAATGTGCGCATTCAAACAATGCCAGGATTCGCAAATACATTAAGGGAGGTTGAACCAAAGCTTTGGGCCATGGAAGGTATTAGAGGATAGGTCATTTAGAATTTTATAATAGTTTTTTTTTATATTGGACAAGGGCCAAATCTCATCAAGCTTTTTAGCAGAAAATTGTTGAACCAGTTTCTTTGCTAAGCAATAGTTATGGGTTGAACCAGTGGCACCACCGGAACATCATGGAATGTTGGCTGGTAACCTGTATTTGCTTAGCCTTCTTTTCTTGTGCTTAGCAGGTTTCTGTGCTTCATGAAATTGGCAATGGCCATACCATTCCAGACCCATAGGCAAGAAAACTTGATTTGTTTTGTTTAGTTCTGTACATTGTTTACTACCTCGGTTGTTTTGACTATTTGGTGTATATGATTTGTTTCAAAACTTATATGCGAGTTTAAAGAATATTTCTAAACCTTTCTCCCATAGATTCTATTAAGGTCTGCCTCCACTCTGGTTGAGGCAAATCCCATACACAATGATGAAGTGTGCTTGCTTTGAGAGACCTGTAGAGTTCTTGTACAAAAATGTAGTCTCAAAGCCACGCTCCGACTGCACCAAATCAGAACAGCTTGTGGTCACCTTCTTAGTCGGTTACATTGGTAAGTGATTTTTTTTTCTTTTTTCGATATCCTGAAATTTTCACTAACACATGTTGTACTAGCTGTCAACTCTTAACTTATATAAAATTGTGCAGAGAACAGTCCTAATGCACACAGGGTTGGACAAATCAACCACAAGTTTGAGTTGCCTGCATGCTTTTATTTTCACTAGCTATTTGCTGTGTATTGCACAGAGTCCGCAATCCTGCATCCTGTTCTTACTCGCCTCGTGAACATGTATCGTGTCAGAGTCTAAGGAGGGGAGGGAAGGGTGGTTCAAGATGGATTTTACTCTCAGTATTAGGTACTTTCTACAAAGTATGACAGGGTTGTAGACCTTGGTTTTTATTGCATGAATGTACCTCACACACTTCCTTAGATCCGCTCTTGGGATGGTATTACAGTTTAGTTATCATGTAATGGGTGACTTTCTGTAGAGCCACTTTCTTTCAGCAACACTATTAATGTTGTGTTCCATGGGAGTGCTTGAGTCATTGGTGTGTAAGAGTAGAATACCTCTGCTATGAGCAAAATAGTACATATTGTGATGACCTCTTTATGGCTCGACGTTCAGCACCCATCTGCATCAACATGTTCTTTGTTGATGTTAGGTTCAAGTGAAGGTGTCAAGGCATTTGGTCAACTTTGTACACATGGTGTCATGCTTGTGATGGGGACATTAGTTTTTTTCAATTTGTGTTTTTACATTGACATTTAGTGGGAGGGAGTATTTATTCTGTCAGTTTGTTTCATGGTTTAATAAATAAAATGTAGCAAGGGGTTTCATAAGCCATTTTGAGATATGGTGGACACACTACTATAAGCACTGTATGGTTTGTGTAAATCTGTCTGTATACACCCAAACCACACAGTGCACTCCTATAGTGGCCACCATATCTCAAAAAGGTTTGTTGCGGCACTGGGCCTTTTACTTTTCATTCATTTGAAAATCCTGACATGTATTGTCTCGGTTAGTATCCAGACTTGTATTAATAATCCAGATGTTCATAATTCAATTCATCCAGTCTCTGCTTGATCTCTTTTCTTGTCCTTATAGGTTTGTGGAAGGGTTTGGTTGGTACCCTTACTGCTGTACAATGGTTCATCTATGACTCGGTTATAATAAGGTGTACTTCCGTCTGCCCCGCCCACCACCACCAGAGATGCCAGAGAGCCTCAAGCAGAAGTTGGCTGCCAAATAGGTCAGTTTAGAAATCCACATAAACCCAGTTAGATAAAAACAAATCAAATTTATTACAGAAATATTTAACTAGGAAAAAAACACAAAGACAACAATTACCATCGTTGTTGATATTTTGTTTTGGTTTGTGGGTTTTTAAAACTGAACTTCTCACGAACACATCATTTAAAATAAAAATTTAAGACTTGAAGACTGGTTATTTAAAAACAATACTTTGGTTTTCAGTTTATCCCACCCATGATGAAAACAAATTAACAATTGTGATCAATAAAGACACCTTTTCCATTCTCTGTTGTTAATTCAGACACACATTTGAAAAATGATTTGACATTGACCGTATAGACTGGACCCTAAGTCCCACAGGAGTATTTTTTTCATAGCGATCCTTTGAGTGAGAAAACAAAACCCAAATCCTTCCTTTATTTTTGTCAACTAAGTTGCCGTGCTGTCTTTATGAGATACTGTCAAGAGGGAAGGTGTGTTCTTCTGAACCTTTGAACTTATTTATTGATGTTATAACAGCTCAACATACCTTTTGTGTTGAATTCATTCTAACAACATTTTAAAGGTATGATTTTGAAACATTGGAAACACAGGTTGGGCACTCAGAAACCTTTTGCTCCACTAAACCAGAAACATCATATGTGCTTAAGGGTTAGGAGAAGTAGACAATGAAGTTACCAGAAAGGTCGATTAATGTCAATGATGAAAGCAAACAAATTTCTGCATGAGTGTTTTTCTTTCTTTCATTATTCTCTTTTAAATGTTCACAGGTTTTTTTATTTTATGCATATCTCTCTTGGGATACACTAAGTGAGAATACTAATCTTTGACAATAACCAAAGGTGTCCAACTAACTTTAATTATTAGCTCCTATGTAGAAATAAAAACTTGGAGTTGAACAATAAACAGATTTTCATTATCAATTTGCAATCAGAGGGTGATCCATTAATCACAATATAAATAACATGAACATGAATTTAGTATAGCAGTGATGACAATTGGAAATTGTCTGTGAAATGAATGGATGTACAAAATAGTATTTTTTAAGAATGTAAAAAAGCAGTGTTGTCATTGATTGAGATTTTAATGTAATATTTATGATAGACATTAAATTGCACAATATGACTGTGTGAAGGTTCTAGCCATTCATTCAACATATATTTCATAAGAAGTGTGAATCAATGAACTGACATTATCATGTGTTTTGCAGCAGAGCAAAATAATAAACGAAACTTATGACATCGGTTATCAAAATAAGGTGTTTCTTGTCGGATTTGAGTTTGTATTAACATGGTTTTACTCCCAATGACCCCTGTCCTGGCCTGTTGTAATTCATTCAACATATATTTCATAAGAAGTGTGAATCAATGAACTGACATTATCATGTGTTTTGCAGCAGAGCAAAATAATAAACGAAACTTATGACATCGGTTATCAAAATAAGGTGTTTCTTGTCGGATTTGAGTTTGTATTAACATGGTTTTACTCCCAATGACCCCTGTCCTGGCCTGTTGTAATTCACTACTAAATTAAAAATTAATTGTCAATATAAAACTTACTTGGCTGTTGATAGTATAAATCATTGTGAGAGACGGCTCTTTCTAAAGTAACAAGGTTTTTGAGAACGGCAATTTCTCACTTGTATACTTAAAGAGGAATAATTAAGCAACAAAAGTTTCCCCATAACTGCCATATGTGAGGGAAGGCAATAAAAACTAATCTTAACAGCGGTTCGGAACTTTTCGTGTGCTCTCGGAACATTCCAGCACAGTTCGCGATGATCCCCCACGCAGCAGGTTTGGGGAGTTGTTACATAAGAGTGGACTAACCACTAGGACCTGGTTGTTTATATTTTCATGTTTAAAAGATGCAAGCACTGCTTCAGACCTCAGCAGCAGGTTTGGGGAGTTGTGACATAAGAGTGGACTAACCACTGGGACCTGGTTGTTTATATTTTCATGTTTAAAAGATGCAAGCACTGCTTCAGACCTCTTTATCAGATAAATTTGTAGCACCAGGTTTGGGGAGTTGTTACATAAGAGTGGACTAACCACTGGGACCTGGTTGTTTATATTTTCATGTTTAAAAGATGCAATCACTGCTTCAGACCTCTTTATCAGGTACATTTGTAGCAGCAGGTTTGGGGAGTTGTTACATAAGAGTGGACTAACCACTAGGACCTGGTTGTAACGCTCGGGTATTCTCCGATGGGCCGAACCGCTGTGGAGTTTAGTATTAAGTGCCTTCCATATGTGAGGGTGTGTTAATACGAAGTTTCCACTTTATATGGGGACTTAGGCCTACACAAAGTCCGCGCAGTGCTTTTTACAGTATTAAAGAATGTGTAAAAGTTTAAGTGCAAAAGATGTAAATGTAGTGAATGCAACTAAGCTGTATGTGTGTGTCTGTCCTTAAGTTGAGCATGTAGGTCCTAATTACAATGGATCCCACAAAAGGCAATCTCAATAGGAACAATAAATGATCTCAAGGAAGTTTTAAAGCCATTGGACCCTTTCGGTAAACAGTTTTGTCCAAGGCCCACACTTTGTGTTTCACAAATTCTATATCAAATAACAAATCTGTGAAAATTTGGGCTTAATCAGTCATCGGAGTCGGGAGAAAATAACAGGAAAACCCACCCTTGTATCCGCGCCTTTCGCCGTGTCATGACATGTGTTTAAAATAAATCCGTAACGAGAATTGATGTTGTTTTACTGTTTTCTCGAAAAGTAAAGCATTTCATAGAATAATATTTCAAGAGAAGTATTTCACCACTACCTTCTGTAAACCCTGTCAGTTATTTGTAAATCTGTGAACTTTTTTTTTCCTGTACCGAAAGGGTTCAATGGCTTTAAGGGAACAATAGGTGAACAATAGACAGGACCCTTAATATATTTGGAATCAATTTCATAAAGCCGTGTAGCAGAAAGTGCTGCTGAAGGCTTGGTCACAAAAGACTAGATTTTACCCCCTCCCAAAAAAAGTTAAGCCCCTCCCCGACCGATAACTTGATTGGCACACACCTGGCAAGTGAGGGCGCTCGCGTGGTGAAAATAAAGTCAATTAAAGTTTGCTAATTTCTCAAAGTGAATCTGTTATTTTATTCGAACGAATACTGGAATTTAAGCCGTAACCTAAACATTTTTATTAGGTAATATTAACATTTTATAGCTATAAATGATTGGAAAGCAAACAAACAAAGGATAATGAATTACGAAATTGTTTGAAAATGAGCCGCAAATACCGAGGCTAAGTGCGAGTTACACGTTTTGCATTAGGTCATTAAATTTACTGTTGAAATACAAAACCATAAATTTAACAATTTTTTTTCAAATTTCGGTTAACTTTTTTGAATAACTCGCCCCAAAGATTAGTTCCCCATTGAAACGCACTACGACAGCGGTAATTTTGATGTACAGAAAACAAACATCCCTCAGTAATTTGTAGAGTTGTTTGCGTACATATCTATACAATTAAAGACATCAGACACTATTGGTAATTTTCAAAGACTAGTCTTGACAGTTGGTGTATCTCAACAAATGCATAAAATAGCAAACCTGTGAAAATTTGAGCTCAATCTGCCGTCGAAGTTGCAAGATATTAATGAAAGAAAAACACCCTTGTCGCACCATGGTCACACGAAGTTGTGTGCTATCAGATGCTTGATTTCGAGACCTCAAATTCTAAATCTGGGGTCTCAAAATCAAATTCGTGGAAAATTACTTCTTTCTCGAAAACGACGTCACTTGGGAGCTGTTTCTCACAATGTTTTATCACACCAACCTCTCCCCGTTACTCGTAATCAAGAAAGGTTTATTGATAGTAATTATATTTTGAGTAATTACCATAAGTGCCACTCCCTTTAAATAACCAAATGAATAAAAGCGTAATAAAAAACATGGACTGTGCAATTTAGGGGATGTTCGCCTTTTTTCAGGGACCATTCAACTTCTAGTCTCAGCTCCCTGGAAAATAAAAAGTAAAAACCATTGAGTTTCATTTTGAAGTTGCCGTAAACCACTGATATTAACTTTGGCACGGTAAGGCCATCCTATAATACTTCAACTAATTCGGACATGGGCATACAATTTCAATCCGGGGTCCACCCAAAAACACAAAAGCCATTTACTATTGATATGCAGATTCGGTCTTGGAAACCAATCAGCAACCGGGCGCTGTGTACAGATTAGAAATAAGTGACAAAATGGCCGGAGTCCTTCAAGATTGAACGTCAACACTGCCCTGCGATGACCGTCTCCATTTGACTGCCACTTTTTAAGGGTTTGGCTTTAGATTTTTTAAATACCCATGTCAGGGAATTAGTAGCTGAAAACACTTTTTACTGAATGTTGTAAAATACAGCAGATCGAGAAACTTCATGAGGACATTCAAGGCAAGTCCGGAACTCTCGCACGGGAGCTCCGGACTTGCCGTGCAAGTTGCATGCAGTAACCACGGCGTTAAGGTAAACAATGGAGTCAGCCCGGACAAAATGTTTACTTTTTGCGACTTCGACACTTTTAAGAGTTCTAAGAGTCTTTTTCATACATTCTTTTGATCTTTCTGAACATTCAAGGATGTCATTTTACTTCTTAAGGGGTGGCAGTCAGAAATGGTTAGGACCTGGGCCCGTTGACAGTCTGATTGACAGTGACACACATTATGATTAAAGACAGTTGCCATGGTTGCCGTTGCCGTTTTATCAAGACTGCAGTTTACAGCAGAATGAGGATATGATGACACCATTCTCCATTGTCTCACATCATAATGTATCCTTTATGAAAACTAATTTTAACATACCTGCTTACTATTGATGAAGTTTTTGAAGATGTATAATTAAACTGTTCTTTTTGTAATCTAAAACAATTATGTACCAAAAGTTTTGGATTTCATTCCTACCCAAGTAATATCATGTGGGTTTTATCACCGTGATGTTGATTATTGTGATATTCTTTTAGCCGCGGAATGTAACCATTTCATTTGTTTGTTGATGTATTATCTGTTATGGTCTCTACGATATAAATTATTTAAAACACACATACAACCAAGAAACATGAACTAGTACAGTGTTGATGCTTTAAAGGCCCTCTACTTGAACCTTTTTCATAACAAGGAATGCATGTTGCCATTTAGAGCAGAAAAGACACCACCCAGTTACTCTATTTCTTCCCTGTAAAAACATTATTTAAATTCAGTTTATCATTAACAAATCATCAAATAAAATGTCCCAAACTAAGCTGCAACCAAAATTATAAATAGCTACAGTTGTTTGGAGAATTGGAACAATGGAATAAATTTCCTTATGCAACAGTAGTGCACAATACAATTAAATGAAATACTGTTCACAAAAACTAATAGAAGAAAAATAAGCCATGAACAAAACAGGAACTTGGAGGAATTCATTTTTTTATGAAAATTTGTCAACTTCAATATACAAACTTAGAGCACAAGGACGATATTGGTAATTGGTAATTTCCATGACTAGAACAATTTGAGACTTAGAGCACAATGATGATAATGGTAATTTATGATTTCAATGACTAGAACAACTTGTTTTTTTATAAGGCAAATAACTTGATTAAAGTTATTAATTTTAATGTTAGTGTCGATCAAGCAACTCACAAGATCAAAACTAGTTGTTATACTAATTCTTAAAAACTCTTGTAGTTGTATAATGAGGCAAATAACTTGATTAAAGTTATTATCAAACAACTCATAAGATCAAAACTATTTTGTTCAGGCAATACTAGTCAAAGGAAAGTTGTTGACCATTACCATATTTACACCATATAAGTCTTGTGCAAATCTATAAATACTTGTGGAAGTACACTGTAACATGAAGAAACAAAATTGTTGGGTAGGTTATCATAATGCTGAAAATATCACACCATGGTAAATCATTCTGGAGGTGTCTGGCTCTTCATGGGATCCGATTTCAATTTGAAAACCCTGCCTAGTGGCTAACTAGTGTCTTAAAAATAATGAAAGTACAATAGTTTGCTCACCCTGGTTTGAATTTGTAAGCAGAATTAGACACCAGAATCATTCCTACTGCATGGTTTTCATTTAAAGCTTGGAGATGTTATACATGAACATAGTTTGCTGTGCACCCTGGATTAAAGCAGAATTGAACTTCAGAAATCCTGTTAGTGGAAGTACATAGCTTGCTGGTTGCAATTTTTAAGCAGAGTCATGAAACTTTGAAGAATACATGTATAATCAGTGGTATCGTCGTTGTCTAGAGTGTTTCACTCCACTGCAGGAGGAAATCCTCTTCACCAAATCTTCATCTCACTCTATTCAGCGCTGTTGTTGCCAAGCAATGCCCCTGTGTGAACTTAGTTCATCTCTTCATCTTCTGTTTTGTCGCCCTCTATTTCTTGTCCACATTCTTGGAGTCCAGTTGGTTGTTTTACATGCCCACCTCTTGTCATGCCTCCTTGCTAGGTGGCCTGCCCATCTCCACTTTTTTTATTTGATCGTCTTGATAATATCCTGCACCCTTGATTTCTTTCTTAGCTCCTGGTTCGTCACTGTCAAGATATTTCTCAGTTTTACTGATTATAGCATTGCCTAATACCCGGAAATGTGTGTCTTATTAATATTACACTATTCTTCTTACAACAACGAAAGAAAATAAAATGTTTGTGCTCCTTCGCTACGCTCATATGCATGAAAAACAGTTTTAACCTTATGAACAACCAAAATAAGCACACAGATACGCAGTCAAGTATATTCTACGAATTTATTGAAAAACATGGGAATAAGGCCAGGATTCGGCCGACTCTGAAATTTGACAAAGAAAAATGCAGTAAGTGGGTTTTACCTCGAAAAATATTATTTTCACCAGAAGCAGCAGAATAATGCCTGTACGAAGCCCCATCTTGGGCTTGACGAAAGCTTGAAGACCTTTTTTGTAGCTTCCTTCCTTCCAAATCTTTCAGGGCTGCTTCTTCAGCGATTAGGACTTTCTTTTGCACCTCTACTGACTAATCTTTCTTGGTGCGCTTTCCAGGTGCTGGACAGTTACCCAACCGGCTTTACTTGAGTCTGCGATCTTGATCTTCTGTTTGCGATTGGTAATTAGATCTTCTGCTTTGACGATGGTATCAAAAACTTCTTGTAAGTCGCTTTTTTGTAGAAGTGAGTTCTTCATCCGTGCGAGAAGAATCTCTAGCTCGCCGCAGAAAGCCTACTGTGCCGAGTTACCGGGCTTCGAGAGCTCCCGGGCTTCTAGTTTGTTCTTTATTACTTTCAGCTCAGTGTCGTCCTGAGGTTTGTTATTATTTGATAATGCCTCGAATTTTGAGTTAAAGTAGAGCTGGAACTTCTCAAATAAGGCTTTAGTGTCCAAGTTTCCAGGTTGCTGGGGCATAGACATCGGTAGAAATTTGTCGTAACAAACTAGTTTAACTCTGATAAAATGTTTTAAAGTATACTCAGCGACTGAAAAAGACCTGAACTGGAGACTCATAGATTCCTTTTGCTTATATACTATGTATACGCTTCAGCAGTTTGACATTATGCTTCAATGAGTTTGGAATGTAATGGCATGATCGATCTCAGTATGGTGACATCGATTGCCAGCGCCCTAAGCACGTGACCCGGGGTGCTACACACACAATAATTTTGGTATTCAAACAGACAAAACTAAATAGACAATTCAATTCAGTTTCACTGTATTCTTCTTTACAATTCTGTAGACATCATTATTTACAATCATTTATATTTACAAACATTCTTAGTTATCAGATTCAGGGGAGTCTTCACACAAGAATATAGACAATTTCAAGACTACTTTCCAGTGAAGACTTTCATTCGATTCAGTTGATTAATACTTTCAAGTCCTCACAAATTTATATACAATCACAATATAATTATTAGTTGAGTACTTCCAACCAGTTCAGTGGCTACAGTAACCATACATATGTACATGTAAGCCATCAAAGTTAATAACAGCAATCTTGATTCACCAAGTTGGGTGCTGGCTCCTAACACTGCCTTTAAGTGTGGGTAAGGCTAGTCAAGGCCGCTCACTTGCCACGCCCTTGGCTTCTTCAATCGGTTTGGCCTTCTCGTCTCTCTCTCTCTCTTTCAAGCCTTTCTCAGGATGAATTTCCAGAACAACACTCAGTAATACTCTTGGCTCGGAACTCTTAGGTCGGAACTCGAAACTTGGAAACTCTTAGCTCAGACCTCAGAACCACGATTTCTACATCATGGTGTATCTTATCTGTACAGCGGCAACACTGACCCTGACGATTCTCACAAATAGATGATTGCACTCGGCACTGCCTTCAATAAATAGCCCACTACAAAAGTAATGTCTTCAAAAAGTCGCTGCCCAAAATATGTCTGCTGTAGCTGTAGCTACGCCCGATGACTATATTCTAGAGGTACTATCAAACTCACGTCTTCTCAATCTTGATTTGAAAATCATCTGCCCACTTTCCAGCTCTAACTCTGACTATACTCCAACTTGATCCATCATCATGTCGAGCGCCATCTAGAAGCTCGAGCCTGCCCAGTGATTTTTCTCCAGATGTTCCGGTCCAGCATGCAGGAGCGAAGTTCCTCAGCGCTTGTCAAGCCGGTGTCTCGTTTTAGTGTGTCTACAAAGGAGAGGCATCTTCTCCCACGCGAGGCCTTGCCTTGGGTGGGCTCCCAGAGGATGGTTGGGCAAGCGGCAAGCTCCGAGTGACGGACACAGTGCCCAGCGAGCTTGAGTCGGCGTTCACGGATCTTCTGTGTGGCCTTTGGCCAACCAGCATACAGGTTGGAGTTTCTCATGTGGTCCTGCCAGGGGATGTTTAGGGCCATACGCAGCATCCTGGTGTAGCAACCATCCAGAGACTTCTCCATACTGGTGGTGAGGGTCCAGGTCTCAGCTCCGTATAGTAGCACTGACTCCACTGTTGCGACAAATAGTGATCTTTTCAGCCGGGCACTCAGCGTTGATGACACTAGTTGATCCACTAGTTCACGACTGTTGTCAATGCCAGACCCTGGCAACTATTGTGAATTTTAGACTTCCCTTTATTTTACAAAGTGAATTCTTTCTCAAGCATGACAACTCCCAAAAGCAAATTTGCTGACAAACCATACATTGAAATCTATAAATAAAAGCAGCAAATCTAAAAGTAACAAAAAGCTGCATGCTGCATATTTTGTGATGAACACAATTCTTTAGCTTGAAATAAACAACACTCTTTAATTATATAAGGGGATTTAATATTTACAGAAATTTACAGAAAATGTAGTACAGTTTGTTATTTTGTAACCTCATGGGATATTTTCTTACCTCATGGGGTATTTTCTTATGCCCTGGTTTGGCTAAATAAACCAATAATCTATTAATTCAATTTAAATATACAACTTTCTTCTAAGCTAACAAATGTGCTTCTTTCAAGCCTTGGTTGAAACTATATACAAGTCACAACTTTTTCTTGTCAACGTTTAACTCAAAGATTCTGCTTTCGACCTCAAGTACAAGTTGTTTACACCATCCTTAGATTGATCTCAAGGGTTCATCCACTACTAAATCAATAATTCAGAGCACATCTTTGCCTGTTTTCAGTTGCTCTGGACGCCCTGACTCATGTCTCTTGCCTGCTTGTCGACTTCGCCAATCGGTCCTTCAAGTATGGCCTTAGGCCTAGCCCCATAAAGTTGGTCAGTGGTTGACTCAAACTCTTCGCCACGATCAATGGTTGGGCATGCGTCTAATTAAAACCGGGGTTGGGTGGTCATGATATTCTCGATGTAGTAGGGCTCGGTTCCAGGCTGTGGGCTCTGGTGGAAATCAGTTACTGAAGAATTTCCAAAATCACAATATTTCGCCGTGGACTTTCTATCTCACGGAAACTCTTAATACAGTTGAGTCTGCCCTTTAACCTGCAGGGCTTCACTTTAGTAAGCCATATTGGGAAGTTTGACCAAAAGGGTTCTCAGTAACTTATCTTAAAGGTTTTACAGTAAGAAAAACATGTTGAGTACAATCTATTTGTAAAGCACAAAACTAAATCATTGAAAACGGACGACCCTTTAGTAAGGAATACTTATTTCTTTGTTGTTCTAAAGCATTCGGGTGACTCATATAATACCTTCGTTAATCCAAGTTAAGTAACTAGACCACAAAATCAGCAAAAAACAGAGGATAGCCACCAAGGAAATAAAATGTCAGTTTTTACGCATTCTTATGTATCATATATGAGCGAAAACAACATAAGACTACTGGTGGTACAACCGTGAAAAATTACTTTGCATCATTAGGTAAAATTTCGATATGGTGGTAACCAGACTTAGTCGAATTATAGAGAATCTTGTGAAAGAAATTGCAACCTTATTTTACAATCGTCTAGTTTGAAGTTTCAGAACGAATTTGTTCAGTCCGCTTAATCAATCGTATTAGATTTCTAGATCGTTATCTCACATGATTAATAACCACATCGTACCTCGAATAAATTTACAAACTTGTAAAACAAGTTTGCTTCTTAAATGCATTCGGGCCTTTCATATACTACATTCCTAAATCCAAGTTAAGTAACTAGATCACAAGATCGGCCAAAAACTGAGGATGGCCACCAAGGAAATAAAAATGCCAGCTTTTTCACATTAACATGGATCATATGTCAAGAACAGCATGCAGGTATCAAGATTTCTGTTGGTGAAATTTCGACAGGGTACCCAGACTTAGTCGAAATAGAACTATAGAGAAACTTGCGAAAGAAATTGCAACCTTATTTTCCAATTTTGAAGTTTCTGAACGAATTTGTTCAGTCTGCTTAATTCTAGAATCAATTGTTTCTTATCAGTTGCTTGATAAGGGACCCGCAATGAAAGAGTGTTCTGTTTTCTCTACGATTGTTTGAGATTAGACAATCTCATTTAACGCTGAATTGTTAATTTGGAAGAACCAAGGGGTGGAATTTCAAAAACCATTCATAATCACAGACATGATCAAGTGAGATGAACAAAATTAGGCCACATTTTTCGTGTCTTTGACCATAAATTTATCAGATGTCGAGATCGTTATCTAACATGATTAAAAGTCATATCGTACCTCTAAATACATCTACAAACTTGTTAAACAAATTTGTCTCTAAAATGCATTCGGGCCTTTCATATAATACATTCCTTCATCCAAGTTAAGTATTAGACCACAAAATCGGCCAAAAACAGAGGATGGTTGCCAAGCAAATAAACATCAGCTTTTACACTTTATTATGGATAATAATGATCAAGAACAGCAGGTATTGAGACTTACTGGTGGTGAAATTCTGATGTGATGGTAACCATACATAGTTAAAATAGAACACTAGAGAATCTTGTGAAAGAATTTGCAACCTTCCAATCTTCTAGTTTAGAGTTTTTTGAATGAATTTGTTAAATCTGCTTAAATCTAGAATCAATCGTTTCTTACCAGTTGCTTGATAAGCTACTGATAAGGGATCCGCTATGAAAGAGGGCTCTGTTTTCTCTACGATTATTTGAGATGAAATCAATTCCATGATGAAAACTATTTCGAAAACTTTCTCATTTAGCGCTGATTTATTCGGAAGGACCAAGGGGTGGCATTTCTAAAACGAGATATTGTAACCATTCATAACACAAACATGATCAATTGAGATGACCAAAATTAGTACGGAAATTGTGCGTGTCTTCTTTGACTATAAATTTATCAGATTTCAAGACCGTTGTTTTACATGATTAATAATCACACCGTACCTCTAAATAGATATACAAACTTGTCAAACATGTTTGCTTCTTTAATGCTGACTTAGGGCTGCTGTGGTGTAGCCGAGTGAGTGGGCAGCTCTGGCTCTAGGTCTTGGTCTTATCGATATGGAACGGGCACTCTCTGGACCAGTGTCCTTGCATTCTGCAGTTGTAGCAGACGTCAGCCTTCAACATGCCTGTCAACAAAGAATTGAAAAAACCAACAGAAGAAAAAGAAAACATTATATGTTCCATAATTATGTGGAACTTATATCGTATATAAAATACGCTGTTGTCGAAATGCGACCCTAACTCGGGGTTATCTGGAGATGGGTTAAACTTCTTTCTTCTTTCGATTCTTTTAATGCGGCTTCCTCATCTATTATGATTCTTTTGGCCTCTTCTGGCGTTCTATCATTTCCTGTCTTGTCTAGCTCTTGTACAGCGGCCCAGCTAGCCAATTGCTACAGTCTGCAATTTTGATTGTTCTCTTTCTTTCTGCAATGATGCCTTCGGCTCCTTTAAGTGCCTCAATGGCTGCTGGAATGTTGATCTTCTCGAGGGCAGCCTTGATTTTATCGTGGGCGATTCCGACTTTTCTGCAGATTTCGAATTGTGCCGAGTTCACATCACGGGTCTTGTCACTACTTTTGCCTCCAATTTATTTGTGAGTTCCTTTATAATGTAAACTTGATCAGCTGTCTTTTCTGGAAATTTGAATGCTTTCCAATTTGTGGTTGAAATATTCTTTGAATTTATTAAATCGTTTCTCTTGATCGCGGGTTGATCTTTATCAGTTGACATTGGAACCTAATATCATATATAAAATACGCTGTTGTGGAAATGCGACACTAACACTACAGCAGAGTAAGCAGCGGTCTGAATTGGATGCTGTTGCTAAGGACGCTGCTTTTATACTGACATGCATCAATGCACTCAAATGAATGAATCACGACACAGTTCATTCATTTTGCGTAACCCGCGTTTAATTCATGTGACGCATACGACGGGTACTCCTGTCATTCAAACAATAAAAACTACATTTAAGAGAACAAAGTAAAACAACAGTGGGGTGCCGAGGAGAGCATACAAGTTTTGAAAAATAACTATCGCCTAAAGGCGTATGTCTCCTAAATCCCCAAAATACATTAAGGCAAGAGAGGACATATAAAAAAGCACAGAAGATAATACAAATCACTGAACAACTGTAAAAGGCAAACGAGCAAAGACATACACATACACATAAAGGATATCTGTTTAAAGGCAGTGGACACTATTGGTAATTACTCAAAATAGTTGTTAGCATAAAATCTTTCTTGGTGATGAGTAATGAGAGAGGTTGATGGTATAAAACATTGTCAGAAACGGCTCCCTCTGAAGTGTTGAAATTAACTTTGGCTTATTTATTTTTATTTTCAATAAACTCACAGGATCAAAACCTATTGTTTTGCTCATTTTCCAAAACATAGGATTTCAATCAATACTACTATTTCATGGGAAGTTGTTGACCAATACCATCTTTGTACCGTCATGTGAAAATGTATAATATTTGTTGAAGTTCTAAGAACTAGTTGTTTTAAAATGCAAATATCTCGATTAAAGTTCTTGAATTTAATCACATACTACTTTTGATCAAGCAACTCACGAGATCAAAACTATTTGTTTTGCTCATTTTCAAAAACATACCAATTTTAAGCAATATTATTTCATGGGATGTTGTTGACTGTTACCAATTCTTTGTACCATGTAAGCTAAGTGCATCCCCTTTAACAGGAATAACTTAAGTTTGCATACAGCTATTTCATAATGCATCAGTTAAGGCACATCATCACATCACTACCTGTCAGGTCAGGTGCATCTGCTAATGATAACCTGTAGCACGTTACAACCTGTCACAGAGTAGGGGTAAGGGGTTTGTGGGGGGCTTTATAAAAAAATAAGATAGGTAGTGCACGTTAAAGAACGCAGAACACTTCTTATGCTTTCACCTTGTTTGGTGGTCTAGGCAGAAATACAGCCCTGGTAAAGTAGTTGCGATAACCTAACCCTCCTCCCTTCGGCCGTCGGGAGGAGGGTTACGCTATCGCAACTATAGAACATAAAGGCAAATGTTGTGGAAGTAATCTCTCACCCAAACAATACCAAGTGGATCCTGTCACTGCACATAAAAGAACTGGGAACACCAATCATGGAGGAATAGGTATGAACTCAAAGGGTTTCCATTGCCCCACGTTAGTCAGTTGGACCCAGTGCATGTGATGACCGTTGGGTTTTCATTGCCCAATTACCCTCTTTATTTTGGCATTGCCTCCTTCCCTTCCATTCGACTATGGTTGGATCCTCCTCTAGTGAAATACTCTTCTGTCCGTTGTTAGTCCGACGGACCTAGGGAAATACTCTTCTTTTCGGCATTGGTCCGACCAACCCGGCACAGGTGATAGATGGGTTTCCATTGATCCACTACCCTCTTTAGTTTGGCATTGCCTCCTTCCCTTCCATTCGGCTATGGTTGGATCCGGGGATCCTCCTCTAGCAAAATACTCTTCTTTTTGGCGTTGGTTTTCATTGACCAATTACCCTCTTTATTTTGGCATTGCCTCCTTCCCTTCCATTCGACTATGGTTGGATCCTCCTCTAGTGAAATACTCTTCTGTCCGTTGTTTGTCCGACGGACC
Source organism: Asterias amurensis (assembly GCF_032118995.1). Classification (NCBI taxonomy): domain Eukaryota; kingdom Metazoa; phylum Echinodermata; class Asteroidea; order Forcipulatida; family Asteriidae; genus Asterias; species Asterias amurensis. Next base: position 11,364,540 of record NC_092651.1, read on the forward strand.
TAGCGAAATACTCTTCTTTTCGGCGTTGGTCCGACCAACCCGGCACAGGTGATAGATGGGTTTCCATTGATCCACTACCCTCTGTAGTTTGGCATTGCCTCCTTCCCTTCCATTCAGCTGTGGTTGGATCCGGGGATCCTCCTCTAGCAAAATGCTCTTCTTTTCGGCGTTGTTCCGACCAACCCGGCACATGTGATAGTAGGGTTTCCATTGATCCACTACTGTCTTTATTTTGGCATTGCCTCCTTCCCTCCCATTCGGCTATGGTTGGATCCTGGGATCCTCCTCTAGCGAAATACTCTTCTTTTCGGCGTTGGTCCGACCAACCCGGCACAGGTATTAGTGGGGTTTACATTGATCCACTACTGTCTTTATTTTGGCATTGCCTCCTTCCCTTCCATTCGGCTATGGTTGGATCCGGGGATCCTCCTCTAGTGAAATACTCTTCTTTTCGGCATTGGTCCGACCAACCTGGCACAGGTATTAGTGAAGTTTCCATTGATCCACTACCCTCTTTATTTTGGCATTGCCTCCTTTCCTCCCATTCGGCTATGGTTGGATCCTGGGATCCTCCTCTAGCAAAATACTCTTCTTTTCGGCGTTGGTCCGACCAACCCGGCACATGTGATAGTAGGGTTTCCATTGATCCACTACCCTCTTTAGTTTGGCATTGCCTCCTTCCCTTCCATTCGGCTATTGTTGGATCCGGGGATCCTCCTCTAGCAAAATACTCTTCTTTTCGGCGTTGGTCCGACCAACCCGGCACAGGTGACACAGGGGTTTCCATTGATCCATTACCCTCTTTATTTTGACGTTCCCTCCTTCCCTTCCATCTGGCTATGGTTGGAAACTGGGATCCTACTGGGATCCTCCGACCAACCCGGCACAGGTATTAGTGGGGTTTCCATTGATCCACTGCCCTCTTTAGTTTGGCATTGCCTCCTTCCCTTCCATTCGGCTATGGTTGGATCCGGGGATCCTCCTCTAGTGAAATACTCTTCTTTTCGGCATTGGTCCGACCAACCCGGCACAGGTATTATTAGTGGGGTTTCCATTGATCCACTACCCTCTTTAGTTTGGCATTGCCTCCTTCCCTTCCATTCAGCTATGGTTGGATCCGGGGATCCTCCTCTAGCAAAATACTCTTCTTTTCGGCGTTGGTCCGACCAACCTGGCACAGGAGATAGATGGGTTTCCATTGATCCACTACCCTCTGTAGTTTGGCATTGCCTCCTTCCCTTCCATTCGGCTATGGTTGGATCCGGGGATCCCCCTCTAGCGAAATACTCTTCTTTTCGGCGTTGTTCCGACCAACCCGGCACATGTGATAGTAGGGTTTCCATTGATCCACTACTGTCTTTATTTTGCCGTTGCCTCCTTCCCTTCCATTCGGCTATGGTTGGATACTGGGATCCTCCTCTAGCAAAATACTCTTTTTTCGGCATTGGTCCGACCAACCCGGCACAGGTATTAGTGGGGTTTCCATTGATCCACTACTGTCTTTATTTTGGCATTGCCTCCTTCTCTTCCATTCAGCTATGGTTGGATCCTGGGATCCTCCTCTAGCGAAATACTCTTCTTTTGGCGTTGGTCTGACCAACCCATCACATGTGATAGGGTTTCCATTTCTCCACTACCCTCTTTATTTTGGCGTTGCCTCCTTCCCTTCCATTCGGCTATGGTTGGATCCTGGGATCCTCCTCTAGCGAAACACTCTTCTTTTGGCGTTGGTCCGACCAACCCGGCACATGTGATAGGGTTTCCATTTCTCCACTACCCTCTTTATTTTGGCGTTGCCTCCTTCCCTTCCATTCGGCTATGGTTGGATCCTGGGATCCTCCTCTAGCGAAATACTCTTCTTTTCGGCATTGGTCCGACCAATCAGGCACATGTGATAGGGTTTCCATTTCTCCACTACCCTCTTTATTTTGGCGTTGCCTCCTTCCATTCAATTCGGCTATGGTTAGAAATTATTCTAAATTATAGTAAATCCAAATCCCACTTCTGTACACCAATGTTACACTTTTTCTTAGGACCTCATATCATCACATCACAACCTGTCAGGTCAGGTGCATCCTGCTAACGTTAACCTGTAGCACGTTACAACCTGTCACAGAGTAGGGGGGAAGGGTTCATGGGGGGGCTTCATAAAAAAATAAGATAAGTAGTGCACATAAAAGAACCCAGAACACTTCTTATGCTTCCACCTTGCTTGGTGGTCTTGGCAGGAGTACAGCCCTGGTACATTTAGTTGCGATAACCTAACCCACCTCCCTTCGGCCGTCGAGAGGAGGGTTACGCTATCGCAACTATAAAACATAATGGCAATGAGGGTTTGATTTTCCACTCAAGCAATACCATGTTTTGGTATCTGCATGAACAAATTCTTGAAAACTTGGCACTCATTTTCACATGTGATAGTAGGGTTTCCATTGATCCACTTTACCCTCTTTATTTTGGCGTTCCCTCCTTCCATTCCATTCGGCTATGGTTGGATTCGGGGATCCACCTCTAGCGAAATACTCTTATGTCAGGCGTTGGTCTGACTGACCCGGCACAGGTAATAGTGGGGTTTCCATTGGTCCACTACCCTCTTTATTTTGGCATTGCCTCCTTCCCTTCCATTCGGCTATGGTTGGATCCAGGGATCCTCCTCTAGCGAAATACTTTTTTCAGTGTTGGTCCGACCAACCCGGCACAGGTATTAGTGGGGTTTCCATTGATCCACTACTGTCTTTATTTTGGCATTGCCTCCTTCCCTTCCATTCGGCTATGGTTGGATCCTGGGATCCTCCTCTAGCGAGATACTCTTCTGATCAGCGTTGGTCCGACCGACCCAGCACATTGTTTGTGAGGTTTCCATTTCTCCACTACCTTCTTTATTTTGGCATTGCCTCCTTCCCTTCCATTCGGCTATGGTTGGATCCTAGGATCCTCCTCTAGCGAAATACTCTTCTTTTCGGCATTGGTCCGACCAATCAGGCACATGTGATAGGGTTTCCATTTTTCCACTACCCTCTTTATTTTGGCGTTGCCTCCTTCCATTCAATTCGGCTATGGTTAGAAATTATTCTAAATTATAATAAATCCAAATCCCACTTCTGTACACCAATGTTACACTTTTTCTTAGGACCTCATATCATCACATCACAACCTGTCAGGTCAGGTGCATCCTGCTAACGTTAACCTGTAGCACGTTACAACCTGTCACAGAGTAGGGGGAAGGGGTTTGTGGGGGGCTTCATCAAAATATAAGATAGGTAGTGCACATAAAAGAACCCAGAACACTTCTTATGCTTCCACCTTGCTTGGTGGTCTTGGCAGGAATACAGCCCTGGTACATTTAGTTGCGATAACCTAACCCACCTCCCTTCGGCCGTCGAGAGGAGGGTTACTATAGAACTATAGAACATAATGGCAGTGAGGGTTTGATTTCCCACTCAAGCAATACCATGTTTTGGTATCTGCATGATCAAATTCTTGAAAACTTGGCACTCATTTCACATTGAAGGATTAGTTTCTTGACACCAATGCATACCAATAATAAGGTCGTGTTTTTGTGTCTTCAACTTTGAAGTAAAGCCTACATGTGAATACAGTACATTGGGCAAATAATAACAATTCTGAAACTTTTATTACATTGAAATAATAACTTGGGAGGGGGGGGCAATACAGCTCCATACATGTACTGGCTATCACCACACCATAGGGATTGAAATTTGTAAAGTTTTACCACTTGTAGAAACACACAGTATTCTGATTGAGTACATACTGCAGGATGTGTTCAATTAGAATTGTCATTAGTTTAGTTTTATAAAAGCGAAAACATAACAGTGTGAAAAATTATCTTTGGCCGAACAAAAAAAAAATGTATACAAAATTGTGACACCACCCTTGGTACGTTACAATTTAATGTTCATGTCACACCCTTTTTCATTGGGGGCATGAAGTCACTAAAGTTGGCCCAAACATTTAGGTCTCAATTTCACCTGCTGACTGGACCAGTGAGATTAATTAGATTCCAATTAGCTTCATATCTGTCAAACTTCTTATAAACAGAAGCAGTTTCCTATATAAGTGCATGGTGGAGGCAAGGGGTGGTTTTCTAGAGGCCATCCTCTGCAGAAACTTAAAATTAAACCATGCATGAATGTAGGTGCTACCATTGTTTGAACGAAATTTACTTCAAAGTTAAATTCTAACTTTACATTTGTTACCTACCTTTGATAATGAAAAGGAGCATTGTGTTTAAAAGATAGCATTAAAAAAAAACACTGGAACACTTTTTAACTGGAACAATTTATAACTATGAACCTGATGAGGATGTGTGTAAACACTACTACCACAATCATGATCATTGGTGGGTAATTGAAAGAACCTAATGTCAGAAACAGAGTGTGGTATTACATGATGAGAGACTGACGTGTGATGAGATGTGTGTGTGTGCATTAAAACAAAACCTGTGGCCTTTTTTTGTCTCACAAAAAGTACTGTAGCTTGGAAGGTAGGCTTGGGTGCAATTACAAATAAATGTTGGTAATTCATGGGTTACCATTGCCAATTGAAATTGCCCAAGCCTACCATAAAACATGAGATGGTGCAGGTGAAGGTGGAAGACTTTTGAAGAAACCAGGGGTCCTTGGTGTGCACCATCAGCAGGGTACCCCAGTTGTATATGAGGACAAAGACACCTAGTTATTTCAGGGAGTTTCCGAGAGAGAATATAGTGGTTTTGGCAAGGAGGAGCTTTCTGGTTGGTGGTTTCTTGATGTTTGGACTTTTGATCAAGATCTGAGACCCTTGGCAGACACTTGCACTTCCTGATGTCCTCCTCAAGCTGTGACCTGTGGTTGTTGGGCATTTCGGCGGTTCCTGTGGGTAATGGCAGGGTGGGAGTTCGCTGGGATGTTTGCTGGTGTATCAGGTCCTGGCTGTATGGTTTGCGAATGTTGCACCATTAAGAATAGCAGCTGATGGAATAGGGGTTATTGTGGTTGCCTGTGTTGTCAGACGGGTCTTCGTAAGTGCTTCTTGAATCTGTGTTAATCTGGGTGGGTGGTTGTCGATAGTTCTATGAGGAGGATGTATGTGGCTAATCGTGAATGTAAGGCGCTTCATTACAGGGTGTAGACTTGTAAGGTGCACATGTAGTCCAGACTTGAGGCTGGCATTGAACGGGGTCCATGGCGCCAGCACAAGTTAGTCCGGTGATGATAACTACTGATTTAATCCATCAATGGTACCTAGATGGGTTAAATTAGTACGAGGGAGCTGGGCGAAACTTGTGTGGATCTCGGGAGATGCCAAGCTCAACTCTGTAGGCTCACATCTTGCTCGTTGGAGCCCCGGTAATGAAGTTCATTGCAGTCTTACAGGCATTATTAGTTACATACATTCTTCCCACTGAACCATCGATAAGCACACATTCAGAGGAACACATTTTCTGGAGGCCAGAGAGCCGGCTGCTGCACAGACGATCACCATAGCTCTTATCCATCAGTTGCCTAACTTGATGCTGCAAGGTTGGCATGGCATGCAGACAGGGCTTGGAACTTTGGCCATTCCAGTGGCATCTGCTCTGTTCATTATTCACAGGTGCCAAAGGAATGCCTAATGATCACACCTCACAGCTTGTACAGGTGGGCACCAAGAAGGTCAAGTCTCTGACTAGGGCCTTGGTGTCTTGATCAGGAGCCCAGGCATTGAGATTTCATCAATTGGGGGGTAAGTCCTTGACATTACCACTTCTCTCTCCCCCTTTAGGGAAATAACTAGTGATGTCAAACCACCTGTCCTTATATATAATGCATTCACCACCAATCCTTATAACACAGTAGTGCATAATCATCTTGCATGCGTGCTGCACACTTAAAACCCTTCGCATCGATACACTTGCAGCTGACCACTTAAAATCACTTATTAGCTAATGAGTGATTTTAAATAACCACTAAAACATTTCCATTTTGTGTACAGTCTATTCTTGCATCAACAAATACAAACAGGACAAATGGCATGTGTTTAAGAAACTTGATTCAGCCTGTTCAGCTGTGTTCATACTTGATCCCATTGTTTTTGTTCCAAGTCCCTGGGGTCTACTGTAAAATCAAAAGAGAAAAACGAACACAAGTTGGCTGTGTGGAGGAATAAATAAAAACAATTATCAAATTATTCTCACATCTTCTTGTTTTTGTGCTAAAAAGAGTATTTTTAAAAAGAACAATCCTCCATGCTGCATATTTTATCTTAGTGGCTGCAATTCCCCTTGAAAACTTTTTGTTTCTTCTTATTTTGATAAAATTGCAGTACCAGTTGCAGAAACCAATGTAGATGAGCTGCTGAAAAAAAATCACATCAAAATTTGTACACTGAATTGTTTATAAACCGAAATTTTAATGACAACCTAGCAATATGGGTTTGTCATTAAAAAGTTAAAAAGAGACATTTACAGCAAGTGGTGCAGCATCAGCGTGTTTAGTGCAGCCATTTATGCTCCTGGACTGTGTTAAGGATTGCTGGTGATGTGGGTACTCTAAAAGGAAGTAGCTATGATGATGGTTGCCCAGTGACGGGAGTGTGAGCTATAAGGTCCCTGCAGAGAGGAAACAGGCAGGGTTAAGAAACACACTCCAGTCAGTTTTGTCAATTTGTGTGTTTATTGGTAAACAATCTCAACCACCCCTCCATTTGCAATAAATGCTTTACTCATTATGGAATGGAATAGAACAAGAATGCACATTTCATTGAATACTCATCAGAGTCTAATTGTTTGGAAATACTATTTCATCTGCTCAGGACTATACGATCATTAGTGCAACTGATGGGTTTCATTAAATTACTGTTGCATATTTTGGAGTTTACTGCTGAAAAGTGATCTTCAAGGCTTTTGTTTGGTAAAATAAAGGAAACATTTATTTTGGATATATATGTTTTTTAAATTGACACATACTTTTCGAATGACTTTTGATCATTATGTCATGTTTTTTTTATATACTTGTTAAGGACATTGGTATGTCTACTCGGGAACAAACATTTTCTACTCGGGAACAAAAGTTTTACAGAAACGAAGGACAAAATGTACAACATAATTAGTACAAGTATGAGTTTATGGAGGGGGTGGTGGGATTGTGGTGGCATTTAGGTGTCGTTATGGTTAGCCAGAAATACTAAGGCTACATTTATAGGGCATACAGCTACTTCCTATTGCATAAGGCACACCATTACATCACATTGGTCAGGTCAGGTGCTTATATTAGCTTGCATCTGCTAGCGGTAAACCTGTAGCCCGTTACAACCTGCCACAGAGAGGGCCCTCCTCACCCTGCTACAAAACACCACTGCATTGTATAGCATGATGCCACCATCCAAACATCCTGATGGTGAGGACTGGTTTCTTCAAAAGTTAACAGCTGGGCCCAATTTCATAAAGCTGTGAAGCAGATTGGTTTTAATTTCTTTCAAAATAATTTGACGAGCAAGAAAATACTGTGGAACTATTTATAAACAGTCCGTCCGCTTGACTAAAATGGTTCCTGCTTATGCTTTGCAAATTAGAACTAATATAAAAATCCACCCTGGAAGCCAAAATTTGTATTATCAAAACAGTTAACAGAACCCATGAATGCATTTCATTGGTTGTGGCAGTGCTTTATTTGTAGATAAAAGACCCAAGTGTTAGATGCATATGACACTTGGGTCTACTTTTACATGTCTTGTACATACTTTGTACTTACAACGCAATCATTTCTACAGTTAATTTCAATAGTTGATCAGTCTAGAGCTTCAGCTTGAAATTGGGTCCAACAGGCCCGTAGTGACACTACTCCTCAAATTACATCTCAAGAAAATCTTGGTTCACTTCATTTCATTTCACTTTATATCTTATAATTGACTCACTTACTTAAGTACTTTCCTGGGGATGAGGTACATACTATCTTTAGCAGTGGATCCAGGTGGTGGCCCTTGGGCCCGGGGGCCACCCCCTGTCTCCTATATACTCTCTTCAGGAAACTTCTTAATAAATAATGTAAAAAGGGAAGAACAAATGTTTTGCAAAACATTTGTTCTTCTCAATTCTCGTCATCAAAAACTAATCAGTCTCTTATGGCAAATTTTCTCATCACACATTGTCAGGTCAGGTGCTTATATCAGCTTGCATCGCTAACGGTATTCTGTAGCCCGTTACAACCTGTCACAGAGAAGGGGGCGGGGCTTGCCTAGCTTGCTCAAGTTAGACACCAATCACTTTGCAGCACAGTTAATTGAGCAGGCTGTCACCAGTGGCACCATTTTTAGGCCCAGCAGGGATTTTGAACCGTACTAGCCATTAGTCAGCTCTCACAATAATAGTGTCCCCCAAGCTACGGGCCTGTAGTAACAACCCCTCCCATCTTCCACTTCACCTGCATGTTCCATCTACCAGCTACGTTTTTGTCATATTCAAGTAGTATACAGTACTAAAGTGAGACAAAAAGAACACTCTTATTCAGAAAAATCTAAAGTTAGCACATTTGGAATTTTTTGTTCAAAAATTTGTCCCAAACAAGCTATTTGGATGTCAAAACTTTAGTTTAGTGTTTCACTGAAAAGAGGTTCACAGACATATTAATTTTACGGGATAAAACAAACTTCTTTTGTGCTCAGAAGAAAGTGTTTTAACAAACTTCACCCTAAAGTATAAAGCTGCAGGTTTTGAGTTTACAATTTTGTAAAAATGTGATAAATTGAATCGGTGAATGTCAAGTGTGAGAGAGCGTGGACATTTTATGGAAAATAAATCCCAAATATTTGTACACATGTTGAATGTCAAACAATATGTTGATGTACGTTTGGACTATAGTTGAACGGAATCAGAATTATGCTAGTGCCACCCTGTTTCTGACAAGTTTCCAAGGGTATTTGACAGAAGTCTTCTATATCGCATCTTAAAGCGGCTTGGTATACTTTTGGTAATACTGTCCAAGACCAATATCCTCACTTGTGTATCACAACATCAGCATAAAATACAAAATCTGTACAAATTTGGGCTCAATCATCAGCCAACAAAGTTGCAAGAATATAATGAAAGAAATAATTGCATAGAACTAAATGCTTTCACATGCCTCAAAGAGGCTTCATGTATAAAGCCTTTCACAGATTCAAAACTGTTTGTGCAAAAATTACCTCTTTTTCTAAAACTGCATTCTTTAAAGTGGGTAATTTCTAGCAGTGTTTATATTTTACAGCTCTTCAGTGCTATTTACCTGATGTCATAAATTTGTATAGTCCTTACCTTGGAGTATCTACCAAAGTACACCCGGCCATAACACAATGCTCCTCTACCAACTTTTCTAGTCCTTGGCTCACTGTTCAGTCCAGCAGGATGACATGATGCAGATATTCATCTTGTATAACCTTATCTGTTTGGGTCCAGATCCCTCTGTGATTTTGTACCTTTTTATCCACATTAGTTCAATTATTTATGGTGTGGTGAAACTCATGGTCTACAATACATGTAGCTAATGGTTCACTCTAATCTGATTTATTTGAAATAAAATTAATCTTCAGGGGAAAAGAACAGAGAATTGTACAGTAAAATCCAACAAGTCTTGAATGAATTTGGCAAAATGTATGGTATTTCATTTGAATGAAGGCAAAGAATTTGTAAAGCAAAAGACAAGTTCGGCTATTAATGCTATCCAATTTATCCAGGGCTTCCAGCTGGATTTGTTTGTGTTTTAAAGCTTTCGTTTGTTTGATTTTTAATCTCCTTTTTATATTGTATATATATATATTTTTATATTGTACAGAAATATATTTTTTACATTGTACATAATATGTAATTGTTTATATTGTATATATATATGGATTATATCGTTGGCAGGGGTCTGGTTTAACACATCTTGTTAAACATTTTGGATACTTTTGTTTTAACCTTGACCGCCCCTGTCTTACTGAGTGGGTAATTGAGTGTATTGAGTGTATTGAGATAGTTCTGGGTTCAACTCCTCTCATAGTTTCCTACATTGTATTGAAGGGGAAAACTCTCAACATCTTTTCAAATAATAACGGTTTATTTTTTTGTTTGTGCTTCAGCAACCTACATATAAAGCCTTGTTTCAATTAATCATTGACAGACAATCTTGGTAAGCTGATGTAAGACATCTGCACTACCATTCAGATTGTAGTGGGTTCAATTCCAACCCAAATCTCGTTCCCAGGTCTGATCAATCTAGCTGCACTCTTTCAGCATAACCCTTGGAAATGGTCATTAAAATGTGTCATGTAATGGCCCTAAGGCATTATAGCCGTAGGATGAGTGAAATCATCAAAGCATTAAAAATATTTGAATGCCACACCAAGTATTTTCGCAACAGCTCTATTTGTAAAAGCTTTGTACATGTGCTTCCATTCTGGGGTCAACTTATAACATGGTTCTGGGTTCAATTTCTGACTTAGTTTCCCATGTTTACTTGAAGGAACAACTCTGTATATATTTGTTATATCATAATGGTTTTGATGTTTTAGCAAAGTAGACGCATATACTTTTGAGCATTTATTTGCAATCTTGTTGGTGTAAGGTATGACATCTGCACTACCATGCAGATTGTTGTGGGTTCGAGTCCCACCCAATTTGTCTATAGGTGCTTGAAGGGCATTAAATATGCATAGAGCTAGATTGCTGAAGATCAAAATGTTACAACATCAACAAATATAATTGAGATGCCATGCCAACCATTTTCACTAAAGCCTTTTTTTCACACCAGCAACTTTTACAGTCACATTATGTACTTCCATTGAATGCACTCTGGATGATTCTGGGTTCAACTCGTGCTCCCCATAGAACCAATCAAAGCAGTAACTGATTCTACAGTGAAACCTCTGAACTCGTACACTCCCACTTCTCTCATATTTCTTCAGTCTCCTGACGATTAGCTTTAGTCGAAAGGTTAAGACCAATTAAGAACTTACTTCGTGGTAGTGAAGTTAATAACTATCCTATTAACTTAAGTAGTATTCCCGGCCGATTTTCTACCTTCTGCCCAGGTAGTAATTAAAAAGCTGGGCAGTTCTTTTCAGAACAGAGGACTTGAGAGAAGTCCCCTGAAAATCTTCTCCGTGGTGTAGTAGAATATAGATTATAGCAAGAACAAACTCAACCTGGCAAGTATCTACACACATGGTGTTGCCACAAACTAAATATATATCAATACCTCACCATGCAATCCCTCAAATCCCATAGAAACAATTTCTTAAACACATTAAAATGACTGACATGTCTCGCCAAAGTAGTTTTACAAAATCCTTTTTGTACACTAGCAACTTGTTTGCATGTTCTTCCATTGATCTCAATTGGATGTTTCTTGGTTGAAACTTATGCTGAAGTTTTCTATTTCCATTGAGCTCACTTGGTTGTTCTTGTTGGCAACTTATGCTGAAGTTTCCTACTTCCATTGATCTCACTTGGTTGTTCTTGGTTGAAACTTATGCTGAAGTTTCCTACTTCCATTGATCTCACTTGGATGTTTCTTGGTTGAAACTTATGCTAAAGTTTCCTACTTCCATTGATCTCACTTGGATGTTTCTTGGTTGAAACTTGTGCTGAAGTTTCCTACTTCCATTGATCTCACTTGGATGTTTCTTGGTTGAAACTTATGCTGAAGTTTCCTACTTCCATTGATCTCACTTGGATGTTTCTTGGTTGAAACTTATGCTAAAGTTTCCTACTTCCATTGATCTCAATTGGATGTTTCTTGGTTGAAACTTATGCTAAAGTTTCCTACTTCCATTGATCTCACTTGGATGTTTCTTGGTTGAAACTTATGCTGAAGTTTCCTACTTCCATTGATCTCACTTGGATGTTTCTTGGTTGAAACTTATGCTAAAGTTTCCTACTTCCATTGATCTCAATTGGATGTTTCTTGGTTGAAACTTATGCTAAAGTTTCCTACTTCCATTGATCTCACTTGGATGTTTCTTGGTTGAAACTTATGCTAAAGTTTCCTACTTCCATTGATCTCACTTGGATGTTCTTCTCACGAGCAACTTGTATGCATTATGTACTTGCATTGATCTCACTTGGATGGTTCTGGGTTCAACTTATGCTGAAGTTTCCTAGTTTTACTTGGTAAAAAATCTTTATATATTTTTCAGTTTTTATATTTTGTGCTTCAGCGACTTCCCTATGTTAAGCTCCTGCATTACCTTTCAGCATTGATAGGCGTGACAAGGTGTGACATCTGCACAACTATGCAGATTGTTGTGGGTTCGAGTCCCACCCAATTTGTCTATAAATGCTCTAAGGTATTATATAAGCATAGCTAGGTTCCTGAAGTACAAAACTTTCCACAAAATTGAATTGATTGAATCCAAGTAAAATAAAAATTCAAAAGCATAATTTGTACCCAAAAGACTTCCTTTTCAGACTTTTTTTCACCAAAACTTATGCAAATGATTTAGAGAAAATATGCTCAGGTTTTCATTATTTAGTTGGTGAGGAACAAATAGCAACTTTGTGTTTGCATGTGCAGGGGTAGAATTTGCTAGAAATAAATGTTAACATTGATTGACAATGTTAACAATTGCATGCTAACAAGCCTTGTGGCTGCACCTTTTGAACATTGCCAGCTTACCAACCTAGTAAATAACTTTAGTTATGTCATTCAAAATATGAGTGACTTTTGAGGTAACTATTAGATTTTGACAATTAAAATCCTTTTGGAAGTTAATATTCATAAGCATGAAATTCCTCCAGTGTTGCTCAATTGATTAGAAACCTACAGTGGCCCAACACTTTTAATTATTTTCTTTTGCCAGCAATAGCTGTATCAGCTAAAAAAAATCCATGTGCAAGTTCATCATTCTTTTGACAAAAAGGCCATTTTCACAATTAAGTACACCCAATTAAGTATACCTAAACAACTTTTACTAGTATAAATCCAAAGGCTCACTCTCTGTTATAAAACTCATATCCAGTTCCAATTCTCCAAAGAAATATTTCCATCTGATAAACTAATAATACTAATAATCCTTCCCCCCCCCCCCCCCCCCGCCGCCAAAAAAGCAAACAAACAAAAACAAAAAAAAACAAAAAAAAATGCAAGTTATTGTTTGTAAACGGCTTGACAAAGGCTGACAAATGACAACACAACGCAACACACATAAACAACAGAAGCAGTCACTATACCAATTCTTTTTGCTGTGACAAATTTTCAAACAGCGAAATCTATTTTCACATCATTTAAAATCCCAGTCGAAACATCTAACTCAGTTTTTAACAGTCACTTTTCTAAATTTCAGTGACGTGACCTTTTACAACTGAACTGTAAGAAAACCTGTTTACTGTTAACGATTCTGGAGTAACAGACACCAACTGTGCTTTCATTGGCTTCATGGTACTTGCTTTTGCTATTAAACCTGTTCTGAAAACAATTCACTATTGTGTATCTTATTTTTATTTCTATAGAGTTGCTACTGAATTGCCATGCAGTACGCTAGGATGGTCTTGCAGCAGCAGTGCTTAATGGAACCACACATGGACACGGGGTTGGAAGACCACAAGTCAGCTGGATCTCTGAACTAACGGTAGCGACACAACCACACAACCCTGGAGAAGTAGACGGTTGTTACTACATCACCAGGCAGTAGCCTTCATTGACTGATGTTGATGAACGAAGGAAATCAGAAGGAGTTTCAAAAGTGTCACTTTGGATGGATGTTGGATGCTGGTGGGGGCTTAGTGGCCACAGCTCCCCTAGGACCTGGATCCTGCCACTGGTGGACTTTTTCAGGAACAAGACTGAGCAGGAAGAGTAAAGCACAGTTTCTTCTGTGAAGGTACAGAACAATTTGTTTATATAAACATGTGAGTTAAACCCATTTTTGTTCCCCATTGAAGTGTGTAACTTGTATAATCGAATATGACTTCTCGTGACAGTACTATCATATCAATCTCAATTATTGAGTAATTACTCAATTAGGCATCGAGGCATTACTCGCGTAACTCATTGAGACTTTACTCAATGAGGCATTACTCTAGGGAAATTAAGCTTCTTTTCTGAGTAAACAATTGTAGTGGTTTTTAACTTTTGACTTTGCTAAACAAAAGTTGACAGTATGTCTTGATTTGGCTGTATTCCCTGTACCCACAAATCTTTGTTGTCTTTAAACCACTATTGCATCGGGCAGGAGTAGCAGCTTTGTGTAATGGATGCGCTAGTGAATCGAAACGGTTACATATTGCGCTGCCGGACAAGTTTCCCGTGTGACCCTTTTCATATAGGTCGGCATGATTCAAGTATGTAATGACTCCCGAGGTCAGGATATGATATTATTATAAGGACCCTCTTTCACTGCCATTAGTCAGACCATGTCTCCGAACAAAACCAGATTTGTTTGAGAATTTCCCTCAATATGGACATCGCGTGTGGACCAACGGGTCTGGCAAATAACAGCATTTTACCATGTGTGTAGCAGGCATCATTTTAACAATCACAATGCCTTTTCCATTGTGATTACTTTCAATATTTATTGGACTAAACCAAAGGACGAGGGAAACAATGTGACTGTGTGAATGGCATGTTAGCAATATGTTGACTTTGGGTAATTGGAGAACTGAATACTTTGTACATAAAATACTGGATGCTGTATCAATATTCTCAATTTTTTTTTATTATCAGACTTTAAAATTTGACTCCTTAAAATCATTGGACACTATTTGTTGTTACTTCAAGTAATTGTTAGTATCAAAATTTCTTGGTAGTTAAACGAGCTCTGGATAACTGTTTATAGTATTAAACATCAGAAACAATTCTTCACAGATTTGTTTTTTATATGCAAAATGTGCGGATCACCAAGTGAGAATCTTTGATAGTATTACCAAATGTAATGTGAAACTAATATCAGGGAGCAATTTCATCTAAATACAACCCAACCTTCGTTAAGACAAACGCAGGATAATTTAATTACCAATCAGAAGTGTCCTATAATCTGGGATCTAATTTTGAAAATAAGTTGAAAACCTCTTTCATCCAAATAGTTGTTTGTACGTGTATGTAAAACCAAACCTGATGTTTGGGGGTCATCCGTTATTACACATTGCAAAGATTTCAATTTCACAAACACATTTGAAAAAAATGGTTTATATTCTTATTAGCAATTGCTGCTTAACAACTTTCAATGAGACCTGACCCAAAGTGGATCAAGATGGATCAGCAGCTGATGATTCATTTCAGGGCCCAATTTGATAGAGCTGCTTAAACAAAGAGCAGCCTAAACAAAAAGCAACTTAGCAAAAACTACCAGCCTACTAGAGTAACCAGGCAAAGTACCAATCCACATGTACTGATTTTGACTGGTTTCCCGCTAACTTTTCTGATTAAAGAAGTTTCATAAAATTGAAATCCTGCAGCTCTTTCAAAACGGAGCTGCTTAAGCACAAAGAGCAGCTGAGCACAACAACATTATGCTTACCAGAATAGACTACCAGTAAAGACCCCATGACACATGTGCAATACTCATTTTTGTTAAATAGATAAATGAATCTGCTTATGCAGTTCTATGAAACTAGACCAAGATCGTACTTTCACAGTTTTCGTGCTAAACAAAAATAGCCCCAGAATGTTACGTGTTTTCACCTGTCAGTTATAGTCAGCTATCTGTCTTAGACGGTCTTCGCTTTGTCAGTCATTAAGCCTGTTGCAATAAGCCATTCTTAGATAAGTCGGCGAATAGTAATGAAATATGAACAAACACACATTACTATATCTTTGATTACAACTGGTCGTCATTATCCAATAATGCCAAACCATCCGTAACAACAATTAGTGATGGCCTGGAAACACCCTAAAGTAAGAATATGAGGCGACCAGCCTTTATCCAGCCTTTATTCAGCCTTTATGCTTAGAAGCATTGATTGTAAAGAGTCAAGTTATCTTGGCACAATTTCTGATGGCAGAGTCGTAGAATGTGGGTCAAGACCCATAGTCATAGTTATGCCTGTGGTGAACTTTAATGTTAATAGAAGTGTGGATTGTAAATGGTCATCTTGGCTCAAGTTCTGATGGCCGAATCTTAGAATGTGGGTCAAGATTCACATCATTTATAATGAACGCTTCTATATTAACTTAAAGTTCATTACAGGCATGACTATGGGTATGGATCTTGACCCGCATTCTACGATTCAGCCATCAGAATTTGAGGCAAGAAAACTTGACCATTTACATTTAAGTTCTAAAGGCTGAGTCATAGAATGTGGGTCAAAATCAAATGTTATAAGCAAGTGGTAAACTTGAATGCTTAGAAGTGTTTGTTGTAAATTTTCAAATTATCTTCCAGCTTTCGTGCCGGAAGTAAAGCTAAATCGTTTGGTGTGCCTCAAGTTTAAACTATTTCCATTTCAACTGCAGGGAATGGTACCCTCTTTTAAAAAAAGTTGAAAGCACTCAAAAAAAAATTAGACTGAACACAACTTGGAGTTTCCAACTTTTAAAAGTACTGGTTCTTTCTAGATATTTTGTTCTTGCATCAGATACTTTGCTTAATCGACATCTCACTGGATAAAAAGAAAAATAGTAGTAAATTTTAAATTTTTTAATGTTTTTAACTTTTTTAACTTTTAAATTTTTAAATGTAAAATAACTTTTTCAACAATTAATGTTCAAATTTCATTGATCTGCTTTCAGCACACAAAAGTAATTAAGCAATAAAATTATGCTTACCAGTCTAAGGGTGCCAGCTAAAACAATCATGTCACATGGACCATGTGACTACAACACTATCATTTTTGCCTCCTTAAAATGTGTTAAGCGGTATTTTACTGCTTCAGCAGCTTTATGAAGTTGGGCAATTGGTGTTTTTGTAGTTTTTAACAGAAATTTTAAAGATCTTTACATGAGTAATGAAACGTACTTCCTGTCTTAGAAGTCTTAATTGTAGATAATTTTGATTGTAAATGGCGAATCATAATCTTGGTCCAATTTCTGATGGCAGAGTCATAGAATATGGGTCAGATCCATGGTGTTAGTTAAGCATGACATTTTTTGGTCTTGGCAAAGGTAACCCCAGAATGTTTTAGCCAAGTAAGGAGATTTCTTTCATTCTATTGCGCTATGATCTTGATGGAATAGCACCTTATAAGTTTTAATTGTTATGTTATGTTAAGTTAACCCCTACTGATCCATCAATGAAAATAGCTTGCTATAAGAAACCTGCATATCTTGATACTGCAATATCTTCTGCTGCATTTAACCATCAATAAGACTGTTTTATGTCAGACAAGGCATCTGGACATCTTCTCCATCTTCTTCAGGATGTTCAGGTAAATGGAAGATATCTCTGCAAGACACAGACTGATGAAAGTGTGTATAACCTGAGAAACATTCAAGGAAATGTAAGAAAATGGCATGCCAGCTTTTGTCCTCATTGTATGTTACATTAAGAATCTCAGTCAGATGAAGGCAATCAGATTTCAAGCACAGTCCATCATACCCTGGGAACTGTCTCATCTTCATTGTATTCAAACCTGCTTGAACTACTGAGTCATCAGTATCTACTCCTTATCCATAGATAGTCAGAAGATGCTGCCATCAGAGAGGGCATTTGTTTGAAGTTACTTCATACCTTGTGAAGACATTCCAGAAGTTTCCTGTTCTCAAAAGTTGTATCTTTGGTATGACAGGCTAATCACAATGCATCTAATAAGTGAAGACTCCAGATGGAAGTAGATGCAAGAACTGCACAAAATTGCCACCCAAATCGGTTGTTTATTTCATGAAGTCCAGTCACAGAGTGGATTGTATGTCATGTTTGATACTGATGGAGGACTGTCATATCTAATAAGAACAGCAATGAACAACCAGGATACCAGAATGTGTTGATGATGAATAACCACTGGAAACGAACGTAGTTTGAGACTACAGACTCAAGTATATACGCAAGAAATTATAATTGATACCAGCATCAGTTGTTTATTTCATGAAGTCCAGTCACAGAGTGGATTGTGTGTCATGAACCATGTTTTATGCTGATAGAGGTTGTCATATCTAATGTAGTTTCAGAGTAACAAGGATACCAATGTTGATAGTGAAATAGTCAAGGGAAACATTTACATTGGAAACACTTATAGGAAAGAATTATAGATGTAGATGCAAGAACTGGATATTTGCCATCAACGACATTGTTTATTTCATGAAGTCCAGTCACAGAGTGGTCTGTATGTCATGTTTGATACTGATGGAGGACTGTCATATCATGGAGGAATAAATTATGTAGTTTCCGAGCAACAATTATTATTGATGGTGACATAGTCAAGGAAAATTATAGATGCAAGAACCGAATATTTGCCACCATCGTCGGTTGTTTTTTCATTCATGAAGTCCAGTCACAGAGTGGATTGTATGTCATGTTTGATACTGATGGAGGACTGACCTATCTAATGTTGTTCTGGAGCAATAATTACTAACCCGGATACCAATAAGAGTTATTGGTGAAATAGTCAAGGGAAACATGTATAAGTGGAGACTCCAGACTGAAGTATAGATGCAAGAACTGCATAGTTGACATCTACATGGGTTGTTTATTTCATGAAGTCCAGTCACAGAGTGGATTGTATGTCATGTTTGATACTGATGAGGACTGACCTATCTAATGTTGTTCTGGAGCAATAATTACCAACCAGGATACCAATAAGAGTGAATGGTGAACTAGTCAAGGGAAACATGTATAAGTGGAGACTCCAGACTGAAGTATAGATGCAAGAACTGCATAGTTGACATCTACATGGGTTGTTTATTTCATGAAGTCCAGCCACAGAGTGGTTTCTATGTCATGTTTGATACTGATGGAGGACTGTCATATCTAATGTAGTTCAAGAGCAATAATGAGCGACCAAGACACCAATTAGTGTTAAATTTTAAATTTTTAACTTTTTAACTTTTTAAAAAAACTTTTTAACTTTTTAAACTATTTTTAACTTTTTAACTTTTTAAAATGTTCAATCTGGGCCCAATGTTACAAATCTGCTTTAAGCATATCACAATTTTTTTAAATGATTAGCTTTTAAAAATTGTCCACGAAGCATATCATGTGTGGTGGTAAAATTTGTGCAACACCTAGAGAGAATGTGGGTCAAGATCCATAGTGAAAATTAAACTTGGGGTAAACTTTAATGCTGAGAAGCGTTGATTGTTAATGGTGAAGTTTTCTTGCCTCAAATTCTGATGGCTGAATCTTTGAATGTTGGTCAAGATCCATAGTCATAGTTAAGCCTGTGGTGAACTTTAATGTTAATAGAAGTGTTGATTGTAAATGGTCATCTTGGCTCAAGTTCTGATGGCCGAATCTTAGGATGTGGGTCAAGATCCACACAATTTACAATGAACGCTTCTATATTAACTTAAAGTTCATCACAGGCATGACTATTACTATGGATCTTGACCAACATTCAAAGATTCAGCCATCAGAATTTGAGGCAAGAAAACTTCACCATTAACTGTCAACACTTCTCAGCATTAAAGTTTACCCCAGGTTTAATTTTCACTATGGATCTTGACCCACATTCTCTCTAGGTGTTGCACAAATTTTACCACCATACATGATATGCTTCATGGACAATTTTTAAAAGCTAATCATCAAAAAAAATATGATATGCTGAAAGCGTTGTTTTCAAATTATCTTCCAGCTTTGAAGCTGGAAGTAGCTAAATGGTTGGTGTCCCTTAGATGCACGTGTGTGTGACGCAATGTCTTAAGGGAGTACTATTAACAAACAAAAAGAGATGGGTACCCCCTTTAAACAATAATTGAAGTTGAAAATAGTAAAACAATCAAACAAAATTTTGCCTGAACACACATTAGATCAAACACACAATGTGCATTTTGTTCTAATATAAGATATTTTGGTTAATCAGCATCCTACTGGAGTAGAGAACAATAATAGTAAATTTAAATTTTTTAATGTTTTTAACCTTTTTAACTTTTTAAAATGTTCACATTTCGTTGATCTGCTTTCAGCAGCAAAAGTAAATAAATGAATTCATGCTTACCAGACTGAGGGTACCAAGCAAAAAATTCATATCACATGGAACATGTGACCGGTGTGTATTGCTCATAGAAAAATATGAAATAACTAATGTTTAGCGGCATTTTGTTTTACAGTAGCTAAGCACAATGAAATGGTGCTTACCAGACTTAAGGATAGCAGCTGTATAGGCATGTCACTTGCACCATGTGACTGGTGTGCTGTCATTTTGCCCTTGCTAAAATGGGTAAATCAGTATTTTAATGCTTAGCAGCTTTATGAAGTTTGGCAACTGGTGTTTCTGTGGTTTTTTTGTCAGTAATTTGTAAGATTTTGGGATGGGTCATGAGGAGGTTGGAGTGGAACTAGTTGTCTTAAAAGTTTTAATTGTAAATAATCTTCATTGTAAATGGCAAAGTTATCTTGGCTCAAGTTCTGATGTTGGGCAGATTCAGATACAGAAATGTTAAGCCTGTGGTGAACTTTAATGCTAAGAAGCGTTGATTGTGAATAGACAAATTATCTTAGCTCACATGTTCTAACGGCAGATTGATAGAATGTGGGTCAAGATCCATAGTCATAGTTTAGACTGTGCTGAACTTTAATGCTTAGAAGGGTTGATTGTATGGTCAAGTTATCTTGGCTCAAGTTCTGATGGTTGAATCGTAGATTGTTGGTCAATCGATAGTCATAGTTAAGCCTGTGGTAAAGTTTAATGTTAATAGAAGTGTTGATTGTAAATGGTCATCTTGGCTCAAGTTCTGATGGCCGAATCTTAGGATGTGGGTCAAGATCCACACAATTTACAATTGATGCTTCTATAAAGATTAAAGTTCACCACAGGCTTAGCTATGACTATGGATCTTGGCCAGCAGTCTACAACTCAGCCACTGGAATATGAACCAAGAAAACTTGACCGTTTCAAATTAACTCTTCGTAGCATTAAAATTCACCGCATGCTCAACTATGACTATGGATCTTGGCCAACATTCTCTGGCTCAAGTTCTGATGGCTGTGTCACAGAATGTGGGTCAAAATCCAATGTTATAAGCAAGTGGTGAACTTGAGTGCTTTAGATGATTTGATTGTAAATTGTCACTAGCTTTGTTCCATCTTTGGAGCTGGAAGTAGCTAAATCAATGGTTTTCCTCAGATGCATGAGTGTGACGCAATGTCGTAAGAGATTACTATTAACGGAAAAAGGATTGTAAAGGAGCTCAAACATTTACAAATAAGTTTGAACTATTTCCATTTCTGCTGTGGGAAAGAGTACCCTCTTTTAAAAAAAAAAGTTTCAGTTGAAAATAGAAACAAGCAAACAAAATTAGCTTGAACACACTTTGGAATTCTAACCTGTCTGAGTACTTTTGCTAGATATTTTGTTTTAGCATCGGATGTTTTGCTTAATCAGCATCCTACTGGAGAAACAAAAAGTAGTTGTAAATTCTTGAGGCGTTTTAACCTTTTTAACTTTTCAAATTGTTCAAATTTCCTTGATGTACTTTGAGCATGCATAAGTATTTAAGCACAATGAAATTATGCTCACCACTAAGGTTATTAGCAAAAAATTTGTGTCACTTGAACCATGTGACTAGACATTGTCATTTTTGCCTTTCCTTAAAATGTGTTAAGCAGTATTTTAATGCTTCAGTAGTATATGAAATTGGGCAATTGGTGTTTCTGAGGGGTTTTTTTTGGTCAGTAATTTGTAAGATTTTGGGATGGGTCATGAGGAGGTTGGAGTGGAACTTCTTGTCTTAAAAGTTTTATTTGTAGATAATATTCATTGTAAATGGCTTAGGTATCTTGGCTCAAGTTCCCATTGCAGATTCACATATTGAATGTTAAGCCTGTGGTGAACTTTAGTGCTCGGAAGCAAGGAGTGTAAATGGACAAGTGATCTTGGCTCACAAGTTCTAATGGCTTATTATTCATAGAATACGGGTAAAGATCTGTAGTCAGAGTTAAGTCTGTGGTGAACTTTATTACTCAGAATAGTTGATTGAAAGTGGTCATGTTATCATGGCACTTAACTCATCTCGGCACTGAACTCACGGACTCCAAATCCTGATGTCTGAGTCATATGTGGGATCCAGATCCGTTGTCGTAGTTAGTTGGCAAACTTGGATGAAAGAATTTTTAGCAGCATTTATTGTAAGGTGTAAGATTTCTTCGCACTTGACTCAAGTTCTGATGGCCGGGTCATAGAATGTGGGTTGAGAACCATAATCATAGTTGTTGTGAACTGCAGTTTAGAATGTATAATAGCCAAGTCATCTGAGCATTGGAACTCATGTACTTATTGTAGGAGTTGTCAAAATGTTAGTTTAGATGCAGACCTTGATGTAGCTAGGGGGGTGGGGGCAAAGGGTGAGGACATGTGCCATATAGTGTGTTGTGTTTATTTTATGTTCTGAGGTTTATTGGGGGGGGGGGGCGATGGGTTAAGTTTGTGACATGGCATCATCCTCTCATCTTGCCCCCAGGCGCCACGAACCCTATCTGCTTTATTGGATGCATCTATATACACAACTGTACACAATGACAACATGTTTAAAGTTTACTTATAAACATTTAGTGACAATGCTTTGTACTTTCAAGGTATCAATGGTTGTACATCTGCCTAGTGTGCATGTATGGAACTTCTATATAAAATTTGCTTGCTACCCTGGACTTCATGTGTGTACAGCCCCTGGTCGTAGTTAAAGACTGGTCTATTGGTCGACAAGGGTATTTATTCAACACTGATGATTGCCAACATCTCAGCGATCAACATTCTTTTGTTCATGAACATCAATCAAGTCGCTTGTCCGACCACAAGTTGACGTACAGGTCAGATTCAAAGCACTGATTCCAGGATGTTGTTGACCACATGGTTTGTGCGGTTTCTTTCTTCTATAAAATTCTATCTTCAGTCATTGTTCAAAACTTCAGAGAGGACAACATTGATGTACATGTATGAGCTTCTTCATCTAAGGAGACTTGAATGAGGCAATGGTGCTTGTGAATCAATACTCACTGTGTGGGGAAACAGCACTGTCTCTACCAAGCATTCTCCCTGTAGTTGACTGGATTGATGCTCATAAGATGCTACCTCTTTCTTCAGATGACACTATCTCTGATGATAAGATGCTGACTCTCTCTTCATCATCATGATCTGTTGCTTGTGCAGTGGTGCTTTTGAATCTGTTAAAAGCAGTGTTTTGGTGTGACAGCCTTTTTTGCTGATTGGTGAAAAGTTAAATATAATGAAACATGGCCAAAACATTGTTTTATAAGTTTACACAGTTTTTACTTAAAAGCAGGTTGTTTTTAAAGCCCTGACTCCTTCAATATCCTCTAAATGGTGAACTGGGGAGTAGTCAATTGTGAAGGGCATCATGGTTTATAATTATTGGTACATACAGTAACTTTAGGACAAGAGAGTAAGGCAAGAAATGCTTGTTCACCACATTGGAAAATTTGTATACAGATACATAAAATTATGTGCATTGCTTTGAATGCTATTTCGTTTTTATTATAAATTGTACACTACACATTGCACACAGTGCATGATGCATTTCCTGCCTCAAAGTATTTAGACAACTCTTGTGCTTATAATGTTTTAGTTGCATTAAATTTTGGAGTGCCCTCAATTTTCAAAAATCCTCCACTAAAAGCTACATGGAAATTTGAAGATTTGAGGCTGAGAGTATTCAAATTGATACAGCAACTCTAAAGGTCTTCTACATTGTAATGTGATATGCCATTCATAATGTTCAATGTATTTCTTAGGAATATCTTTTTTTTTTGAAAGAAAATTTTAAAATTATCTTTTTGTGAAGATGCCTTTCTTCGGTTGTGAAATGCTTAGTTCTCTAGTCCATGTCCATATTGAGTGTCGTTAAAATAGATCGTCGCCGTCGTCTTTGTCGTTATGCTTGGTTCGTCGCCAATTCGTAATAGCCGGCCGGGCTGCGTTCAACCTCGTCATCTATTCACTGTTGTGCTTCAATGCATTTTTTGGGCACTTTTACTTGATAGGTTTGTTGTTTCTGCTTTGCATCATCTATATACAAACTTCCAAACAAAGTTTTGCATAATGATGTAAAGCTTTTCAAAAAATCAAACACTTTAAATCTTGGCTGTGCTCCGTGGGTTGATGTGGCTGGCAGCCAAAGGCGCCCTTGCATGCAATTTAGTTCTAAGCTGCGAGTAATTACCTCCCCCCAAATTATTATAAAATAAGGCAAAGGAATTAGTTTTTAAACCAGTTTAATACAGAAAACCAATTGATCTTCATTGTCATTAGGCATGTATTCTCAAACTGAGGCTGTAAAGAACACTACTCACTGCTTACTGCTCGTAATATTCCTGCTTGAACTTTGTGTGGGTATAGGAACACAAGCCACATTGATATGTTTTCTTCATTAACTGTGATTTTCTGAACTTGATAGATCTGCTGTCGCAAGAAGTCATGTTTGAGCTTTGCTTTTAAGAACCCCCCCCCTTGGTGTTTGATAATTCGCATATTTGTAACAAGTGTAGTTTTCATTTAGTATAAGGCGCATCTATGCATACAATTATTATGCATTTATTCATTCATTCATATTCATTCATTCTTATTAAAAACCAACTGGTAGCTGAGTTATGTGGCATTATACAGGGTTAAATTGCGTTTAAAAATTACAGAGAAAAAGACATAAAATAACACCACCGCTGTATGGGGATACATGTAGGTACATTTTAACAAAGATGAAAATAAATACGAGTATAAATTTGACAAACTATAAAAGGGCATTATGAAAAAGCACAGAGTGTTGAGGGAACCCTATAATACATGCAAGGTATACTTCATAATAGGCATGGCTTTAAGATCATCCATACCACTGATCCTCAAACTGTTTGACATGACCCAAAAAATTAGACCACAACCTGTGACAAAATTGCAGAACTGTATCACAAAAGTTATGATTTCTCTCACCTGGCAAGACTGAAGATCTGAAAAGATGTTCTTGAAGATGACATTTCAGATTATTTTATTTCTCAGCAAAGTAAAAATAGTTAAGTTTAGGCCTACAATAGTCGTCAATTTCACAAAACTCTGCCTTTTTGAGGATTAAGACTTACGACAAGTTAAATTCCGTATCCGAAGACGTTCGGACGCATTGAACCCATCCTAAGTAAGAATGATTAACTCGTCCTTTTACGAGGTATGATTAATTCTAGCGTTTGTGAAATTGGCTTTATAATGGTAGTACAATATTTGACTATACCAGTATATTACATTAGAGTAGTTTAATGTTGTACTAGGATAGTTTTTCTAGGATAGTTTTTCAGTAATATTAGAAGCAGAAGTAAATAAGTAGCAGTAGAATGGTATTAGAATATTTAATTATGCCAGTATATAACATTAAAGTAGTTTAAGATAGTACTAGGATAGTTTTTCAGTAAATATTAGAAGTAGAAGTAGATAAGTAGCAGTAGATAGAAATAATTTATCAGTAAATATTTAAATATTAGAAGTAGTAGTAGTAATAGTATATAACAGCATATCTTCAACAACATGTTTTTCTAAAAATCTCTCTTAACCAGGTGAGAGAAATAGCAGCATAAAATGTTTCAGGATCTTTTCAGATCAGTTTCTAGGAAACTTATGGGGAAAAACACCAAAGCTGGTCCTTGTTCTGCAGTAATTAACAATAATAAGCTTCCATTATTGAATGTCAATAGATGAATATAAACCTACAAACATTCACGTTGCAACTAAAAGCTGCATGTTAGTTTGACTCCTAATGCAATAACTTATTATTAAAGGCAATGCTACAGAGCCAACTTCATGGTTATGCTTACTCATGGCTCTCTGCTTACTCATGGCTCTCTGCTTACTCATGGCTCTTTGCTTACTCATGGCTGTAATTACTTATGGCTCTCTGCTTACTCATGGCTGTGCTTACTCATGGCTCTCTGCTTACTCATGGCTGTACTTACTCATGGCTCTCTGCTTATTCATGGCCCTCTGCTTACTCATGGCTCTCTGCTTGCTCATGGCTGTGCTTACTCATGGCCATGCTTACTCATGGCTATGCTTATACTCACGACTCTCTGCTTACTCATGGCTCTCTGCTTACTCATGGCTCTCTGCTTACTCGTGGCTCTCTGCTTACTCATGGCTGTGCTTACTCATGGCTCTCTGCTTGCTCATGGCTGTGCTTACTCATGGCGATGCTTACTCATGGCTCTGCTTATACTCATGACGCTCTGCTTACTCATGGCTCTCTGCTTACACATGGCTGTGCTTATTCATGGCTCTCTGCTTACTCATGGCTGTACTTACTCATGGTTCTCTGCTTACTCATGGCTCTCTGCTTACTCGTGGCTCTCTGCTTACTTATGGCTGTGCTTACTCATGGCTCTCTGCTTGCTCATGGCTGTGCTTACTCGTGGCTCTCTGCTTGCTCATGGCTCTCTGCTTACTCATGGCTCTCTGCTTACTCATGGCTCTCTGCTTGCTCATGGCTGTGCTTACTCATGGCTCTCTGCTTACTCAGTGTGTTTGTTCATGTATCTTTGTGCTTGGGTTGTTTTCTATGTGTTCATTGTCTACTAAGAGGATTTGTTTGTTTGTTTGATGGTTTGATTGTTTGTTTGAGTTTATGTGAGTTTTTTTTAGTGTCTGTTTTCAGTCTAGTAAGAGTTTTGTTTTCTAAGTATTTATTGTCTGGTTATCGTATTTGTTTGTTTGTTTGTTTGTTTATTTGTTTGTTTTGTTTGTTTGTTTGTTTGTTTGTTTGTTTGTTTGTTTGTTTGTGTGTTTGTGTGTGTGTGTTTGTTTGTTTGTCTGTTTGTCTGTTTGTCTGTTTGTCTGTTTGTCTGTTTGTCTGTTTGTCTGTTTGTTTGTCTGTTTGTCTGTTTGTTTGTCTGTTTGTCTGTTTCTCTGTTTGTCTGTTTGTCTGTTTGTCTGTTTGTCTGTTTGTTTTTAACATTACCTAATTTGTTACTATTTTGAGTCGTTTTTATCTTATTATGTTTGTTTACTCCAAAACATTGTTTTAAAGTTTGGCTCTCTTCTGGTTATTTTAGGGGGGGTGCACCTCTGCCTAATTAGACTCGTTTGTGACATTTCTTTAATGGGGGGGGGGGGCTGGGGTGCACCTCTGGCTAATAGGTATGTCATGTGACATATCCTTAATATGGGGATAGGGTGAACCTATGGCTAATTAGGTATGTCGTGACATTTTCTTATTGGGGGGGGGGTGCACTTCTGCCTATGTCATGTGACATTTAATGTGACATCCTTAATAGCAAGGGGGGGAGGTTGCAGTCTTCTGGCTATTTTAGGGGGTGCATGCACTTCTGCCTAGTTAGGCTTGTCTGTGACATTTCTTTAATGGAGGGGGGGGGCAGGAGATGGGGTTGCACTCTGGCTAATGGGTAAGTCATGTGACATATCCTTAACAGCGGAGGTGGGGGGGGGGGGGCGTTGCACTGCCTAATAAGATATGTCATGTGACATTTCTTTAATAGGGGTGCACTTTTGCCTAATTAGGTATATGGCTAATTAGGTATGTCATGTGACATTTCTTTATTAGCTGGGGGGTGCATTTCTGGCTAAGGGTATGTCATGTGACATTTCCTTAATGGTGGGGGTGGGGGGACTTCTGCCTTAGGTATGTCATTTCTATGGGGGCGCTGGGGGTGCACTTGTCATGTGAAATTTTGCTACACATTACAGTAAACTAGACATTTAATCTAAATATAGTTGAATTGAATTAAATTAATTAAAATCAAATTAAAAATCGAATTAAAAATTACTTTAAACTATTTTCACATTATTTTTAACTAAGTTAAACTACAATACACTAATCTAAAATAACTTACACTACACTTATGTAAACAGCACTAAAAAAATAAACTAATCTAATCATTTAGCGGGGTGCCGCACGGAGCGCGGCATCCCGCTAGTCTATAATTAAATTTTAAAACTTTGGTTTTCTTTCTTGGATTCTCGCCTCTTGAGGGCGCTGTGTTGCAGCCAGTTACTGTGTTGCAGCCAGTTACCGTGACAAGTGAACACAAGTCATCGGAACACCTTTGCTATGAATTGGTGATTTTTCCTCGACCCTACAGACCTTGGACACAGGTAAATACATATTGACTTATTACCTCCATTTACAGTGATAATTTTGGTGTTTGGATGATCAAAAGAAGTGTTTTTAATGACTTGTTTTGAAAGTTCTCTAACGTTAACGAAGTGAATAGGTTTTTATGCAGCACTTATTTCGTGATAATTTGTTCATGGAGTTATATTATAATATCGTAGGAGGTCCTGTTTCCGTGGTGTCCCTAAAATCGTGGCAAATCTTTTACCTCTCTGCGCGTGATGTAAGCAGTGCCTAGATAAAAATTGTGTGGTTTTTCATTTGCCAAGCAAAGAGTCTCCTCTCCATTGACCAAAACTTAGAAAAAACATAAGGCTCCGTAGCCCAGGCATGCCAGGTTGGACTCCTCCGTTGCAGGCAACGCAACGGAGTCCAGGGTATAAAGGTCCCGTACCATTGCGAAAAATTTTCAAAAATCTGTGAAAAATATTTCTATCTAACTCGGGAGTCTGAACTTTTACTCGCATGTTCCTTGTAGTTACGACTCAAAGATCGCATTATTTAAAATTGTTGAATTTTCTCCTTTGGTATTAATATTTTGTGAAAAGAAAATTGAAATTAGCGTGTTCCGATCCCACGTCATGCACTAACTTCTGCGTAAACACTTTCTTGCACTGATCACTTGCGGCCTACTATTTGCAGCCAAATCGCTGTCAACCTGCGTTAACCAAACACTAGTTAGTACTAGTTAGTACTAGTTAGTGTTTGGTTAACGCAGGTTGACAGCGATTTGGCTGCAAATAGTAGGCCGCAAGTGATCAGTGCAAGAACTAAGCAGATGGATAATAGTCCGTGAGCAATTTACACAAAGCGCAGAACTATGCGATACCGAGCATTGTTGCCAAGGTTGGACTCCTCCATTGCAGGCAACGCGACGGAGTCCAGGGTATAAAATTTTCAAAAATCTGTTACAAATATTTCTACCTAACTCGGGAGTCTGAACTTTTACTCACATGTTCCTTGTAGTTAGAACTCAAAGATCGCATTATTTAAAACTGAATTTTCTCCTTTGGTGTTAATATTTTGTGAAAAGAAAATTGAAATTAGCGTGTTCCAATCCCACGTCGTTCACTAACTTCCGTGTAAACACTTTCTTGCACTGATCACTGGCGGCACCATCAACTTGCGTCAACCACCCACTAAGCAGATGGATAATAGTCAGCGTATCTTTTTCCCAGGACAGATGAGGCCGTTCAATTGGCACATGCTAAGTGGCCACATCTGTCCTAGGAAAAAAACATACGCGCGCAGGAAAGCGCCCTCTGTTGTCTGTCTATATGACAAGAAGAAGCCATGTGAAAAAAGCAAGATGGCGGCAGACGGCTTTGCTGCTTATAAATATTTTTAAAGAAAAAACTCACTTTGTAACCGAAATTCAACCTGAAACTCAAAAAAATTCTATTTGAGGTGTAGTGCTCCAAGTTCTATGCCTCCTGGATTTTAAATGTGTATTGGAGGAGTTGAAGGCGATTTGTTGGCACCTAACCAGTTGACGGCGAATAGCGGCAAGACAACCATGACAATGCGCTGCACTCTAAAGCCATGCGCACTTGGGCTCACACTATCAATTGGTATACGATGATCAACACCTTGTTAGCTGTGAACTCGTTGAGAATATAAAGGGACATCATGAGTATATGAACGAAATTTCAGCTTCTCAAATCAGGTAAATAAAGAAAATTGTTGTCAAACTTGTGTTCGCATTGTAAAGAACCTTTATACCCAGGACGTCAGTGCAGTGGCACTGACTGACGTCCTACCAAGGCTACGAGCATTGCATCTTGTGCTAAGACTTCATGAGCCGGTAGCATTTTTTCCTAGGACAAATGAGGCCACTTTTTACCATAAATTAGCATGCTAACCGTCCCAAGAAAAAAAATATATGAGCGAAGGAAAGCGCCCTCTGTTGTCCACACATATACAAGAAGCACTGTGAAAAAGCAAGAGGCAAGAATTTGCTGCACGCTTAGAATTTTTTGTGTTTTTTTTTTTTACAAGAAAAAAAACTTGATATTTGTAACCGAAATTTAACCGGAAATTTATGAAAATTCTATTTGAGCTGAAATATTTTTATGCCTCCTGGATTTGTATATTATTGGAGTAGTTGATGGCGACTTAACGGCACCTACCCTGTTTTGACGGCGAATAGCGACGAGATAATGCACTGTACTCAAAGCCATGCGCACTTTGGCTCACATTTCACTATCAAGTGGTACACGATGATCAACATCGCCAGTGCAGAACTTCGACATATTTTCGGATATAATTTCTTCCATGGATATATTTGTTAGCTGTGAACTCTTATTAAAATTTAACATCTTATTAAAATTTAACATCTATTATAGCAGTGAACTCGTTGAGAATATAGTGAGGGACACTATGAATATATGAAAAGAATTTCAGCTTCTCAAATCAGGTGAAAAATAAAGTAAATTGTAGTCAAACTTGTGTTCACATTGTAAAGAACCTTTTTACCTTTATACGTCAGTGCAGTGGCACTGACTGACGTCCTACCAGGGCTAAAGGCTCTACTGGTGACTTGCACCTTTTCTCAATTTCTCTGCAGGGGGGGGGGGGGGCGCTGCACTTGTCATGTGACATTTTGTTATTGTGGGGGGGGGGGGGGTTGCACTTAAGGCTAATTAGGTATGTCATATAATTAGGTCTCCATGTGACATGTTTTCATAAATGTCATGTGACATTTCCTTAATAGCGGGGGTGGGGGCGTTGTTCTCTGCCTTATTAGGTTGTCATGTGACATTTGTTTAATAGGGGGCTGGGTGTGCATTTCTGCCTTATTAGGTATATGTCATGTGACATTTCCATACATGGGCGGCACTTCTGGCTAATTAGGTATATGTCATGTGACATTTCCTTAGTAGGGAGTGGGGTGTTGGGGGGCAAGGACTTCTGCCTCATTAGGTATGTCATGTGACAATTTCTCTGCAGGGGGGGGCGCTGCACTTGTCATGTGACATTTTGTTATTGGGGGGGTTGCACTTGAGGCTAATTAGGTATGTCATATAATTAGGTCTCCATGTGACATGTTTTCATAAATGTCATGTGACATTTCCTTAATAGCGGGGGTGGGGGCGTTGTTCTCTGCCTTATTAGGTATGTCATGTGACATTTGTTTAATAGGGGGCTGGGTGTGCACTTCTGCCTTATTAGGTATATGTCGTGTGACATTTCCATACATGGGGGGGGGGGCACTTCTGGCTAATTAGATATTTCGTGTGACATTTCTTTAATAGGGGGTCGGGCTTGGGGGTGCACTTTTGCCTAGTTAGGTATATCTATGGCATTGGGGGGGGGGGGGGTGCACTTCCGGCTAATTATGTCATGTCACATTTTCTTAATAGCGGGGGTGGGGGGGGGGGGGGGCTTCAGGTATGTCATATGTGACATTTCTCTGTGGGTCGCTGGGGGTCCACTTGTCATGTGACATTTTGTTATTAAGGGGGGGGGGCAGGTGGCACTTGAGCTGGCTACTTGGGTATGTCATGTGACATTTTCCTAGCGGAGGGGGGGTTGATGGGCTTCTGCCTAATTATGTACATGTCATGTAATTAGGTATGTCATGTCATTTTTAACCAATGTCATGTGACATTTCCTTAATAGCAGGGGTGGGGGGGGCATTGTTCTTCTCCCAGGTTGAAATTCCAGTTGAACCTAGTTAAACTGGGTTTAACTGGAACTAGTTGAAACCAGTTAATAAACTAGTTAAACACAGTTAAAACCATTTGGTTTAATATGGAAAATGGACAGAGACCAACTGGTTTATAATTTCAACCTAGTTGAACACAGTTAAACCTAGTCAAAACCAGTTGGTTAATATGGAAAATGGACGAGTTTGGTCACTTTCCAGTTGAACCAGTTGACCCCAGTTAACTAGGTTCAACTGGAATTTTGACCTGGGCTGCCTTATTAGGTTAGTCGTAAAACTGCATCACTACATCCATCATGGCACAAAACTGCACTACACATTACAGTAAACTAGACATTTAATCTAAATTTAGTTGAATTGAATTAAATTAAATAAAATCAGATTAAAAATCAAATTAAAAATCAAAATAAAAATTCCTTTAATTTTCACAATATTTTGAACTAAGTTAAACTTCAATACACTAATCTAAAATAACTTACACTACACTTATGTAAACAGCACTAAATAAACTAATCTAATCATTTAATGGGGGTGTCGCGCGAAGGGCGCCTCTTGAGGGCGCTGTGTTGCAGCCAGTTACTGTTTTTTTTTTCCACCGTGACAAGTGTACACTAATCATACAAAGATTTACGGAAGACCTTTGCTATGAATTGGTGATTTTTCCTCGACCATACAGACCTTAGACACAGGTAAATACATATTGACTTATTATATTTCCATTTACAGTAATAATTTTGGTGTTTGGATGATCAAAAGAAGTGTTTTTTTATGACTTGTTTTGAAGGTTCTCTACCGAAACGAAGTGAATGGGTTTTTATGCAACATCTATTTCGTGATAATTTTTTCATAGAGTTAATCGTAGGAGGTCCTGTTTCCGTGGTGTCCCTAAAATCGTGGCAAATCTTTTACCTCTCTGTGCGCAATGTAAACAGTGCCTAGATAAAAATTGTGTGGTTTTATGCGCCAAGCAAAGAGTCTCCTCTCCATTGACCAAAACTTAGAAAAAACACAACACAAGAAGGTATGTGACAAAACGAGGCATATAACCAACACGACGTATGAAGCTAAACCACGAATGGTTGTCATTAAAATACGCATACGCAAGTTGTGATCTCTTGCAGTCGTAATGTTGTGTTTATTTTTTAGCCAATACTATTTTCTGTATTAAATGTTTCTAAAGTTCAACCCCATCATATTTTGTAACGTTACTGCTTTGGGTAAACTGTCTACTGACACCTTTTAATGGTTGGATCATGAATGGAGGTTTTCTTACCCTGTGTTCACACTATTTCCCAAATAAACAGTGTGATTTGCATATTCATGAATATGCATTTAGGGTGAAGTTCAACCCAGTGTTTTGCATCTCAGTTTGTAAACACGGGAGGGCGCCAAAAAGCTCTAAAAGGTGCTCATAGATTCATAGCCGCACCAAATGCTTGTGCTAATTAATATTCAAAAATTATTTTAAAAACTATTTTAGGTATCTGTACCTCTTGAAAACCAATCAAATATACTTTCGTACAACTAATAAAACATCTGATTTCTTTTCAATTTTTGCAGGTCAGCTTTTTGAAATTTTTGCTTATTAGGCCATACCCTGGAAAAAACACAGACAAGTAATGTGTTTTTTCCTAAACCGGTGCAAGTATGATCACTTTTTCACTTCCCAAGCCAAATAGGACCAACCTCAAAGCCTATATTTATCACGTCTCCTCAAAAGCTGAAGCACATAGCACCCAGGTTGTGATAAATTGTTATAGGCCCCTAGCGACACAGTTAATTGCATGACCCCAAAACAATATTTATTAAAAAGAATTTGAGGGCATGGAAATAATTATGATAACCCAGTTTTGCGCATGACTTTTGGCCTAAAGTGGCACTCTGACAACAAATGGGGCTTATTCATCTCTCGTTACCTCTGGCTATTGTAAAAATATATTACATCAAAGATAATTGAGCTAAAACAGAACACGAACAAACATAAACAATAGTATAAATTCTCCCTTTTAAAAACCTTTTTCTTTTCCGAAGAAAGCAACCAATAATAAGCCCAAACTGTGAACAGAAACCGAGACACAAAGTCATTTATTTATATTTGGCCCTTCTAATTGTGTTTTTTTTTTTATCTAAATAATTTGTTTTAGTGTTCGGGCGCAAGCAATTTCAAAATATACCAATACTTGTTAGCAATGACAATTAATAACGAAGGGGCTTTGAAAAGACAGGAAAATGCAGGAATACAAAGTTATAACAATTACCAGGAATATCACTACCGAGTAAGCATTAATCGTAATAATTATTATGAACCGGTAGGCCTATATCTCATTTACAAAAAAACTGATATAGATAATAATAATAATAGGGGTGGTGGGGGGGGGGGGAGGTTCACTTCTGGCTGATTAGGTGTGTCATGTGAAAATTCCGTAACAGCTGGGGAGGGGGCGGGGCACTTCTGGCCACTTCTGGGGTGTTGGACTTCTGCCTAATTAGAATAGGTATGTCTTAAGACATTTTTTTTAATAGGGGGCGGGCCTGGGTGGGGGATGCACTTCTGCCTATGTCATGTGACATTTCCTTAATATGTTAATATTGGGGGGGGGGGGTGTGCACTTCTGGCTAATTAGGTATTTAATGTGACATCCTTAATAGCAAGGGGGGTGCAGTCTTCTGGCCATTTTAGGGGGGGGGGGGGGTACTTCTGCCTATAGGGTTGTCTGTGAAATTTCTTTAATGAGGGGGGGGGGCGGGAGATGGGGACGGGCTGGCTAATAGGTACATGTATGTCATGTGACATCCTTAACAGCGGTGGGGGTGGGGGGGTTGCACTGCCTTATTAGATATGTCATGTGACATTTCTTTAATAGGAGGTGGGGCTGGGGGTGCACTTTTGCCTGATTAGGTATTTGGCAGGGGGAGTGCATTCATGTCACATTTTCTTAATAGCAGGGAGGGGGGGCCGCACTTCTGGCTAATTAGGTATGTCATGTGACATTTCTGTATAAACTGGGGGTGCGCTTCTGTCTAAGGGTATGTCATGTGGCATTTCCTTAGTAGGGGGGTGGGGGGGGGCTTTTGCCTTATTAGGTATGTCATATGTGACATTTCTCTGGGGGTGCATGTCATGTGACATTTTGTTATTAGGGGGGCGGGGTGGCACTTGAGGCTTATTGGGTATGTCATGTGAAGTTTTCCTAGCCGGGGGGGGGGGGTTGTTGATGGGCTTCTGCCTAATTATTTATGTCATGTAATTGGGTATGTCATGTGATTTTTCATCAATGTCATGTGACATTTCCTTAATAGCGGGGGTGGGGGGGGGCGTTGTTCTGCCTTATTAGGTAGGTTCATCATGGCACAAAACTGCGCTACACATTACAGTAAACTAGACATTTTATCTAAATTTAGTTGAATTAAACTAAATTAATTATTAAAAACCAAATTAAAAATTCCCTTAAATTATTTTTAACAATATTTTTAACTAAGTTAAACTACAATATACTAATCTAAAATAACTTACACTACACTTATGTAAACAGCACTAAAAAAATAAACTAATCTAATCATTTAGCGGGGTGCCGCACGGAGCGCGGCATCCCGCTAGTCTATAATTAAATTTTAAAACTTTTATTAATTTGGTTTTCTTTCTTGGATTCTCGCCTCTTGAGGGCACTGTGTTGCAGCCAGTTGCTGTTTTTTTTCCACCGTGACAAGTGTATACAAATCATACAAAGATTTACGGAACACGTTTGCTATGAATCGACCCTACAGACCTTGGACACAGGTAGATACATATTGACTCATTATATTTCCAATTACAGTAATAATTTGGGTGTTTGGAAGATCAAAAGAAGTGTTTTTATGACTTGTTTTTGAAGGTTCTCTACCGAAACGAAGTGAATGGGTTTTTATGCAGCACCTATTTCGTGATAATTTGTTCATGGAGTTATATTATAATATCGTAGGTGGTCCTGTTTCTGTGGTGTCCCTAAAATCGTGACAAATCCTTTACCTCTCTGTGCGCGATGTAAACAGTGCCTAGATAAAAATTGTGTGGTTTTATGCGCCAAGCAAAGAGTCTCCTCTCTATTGACCAAAACTTAGAAAAAACACTTAGGTATGTGACAAAACGAGGCATATAACCAACACGACGTATGAAGCTAAACCACGAATGGTTGTGATTAAAATACGCATGCGCAAGTTGTGATTAGTCTCTTGCAGTCGTAATGTTGTGTTTATTTTGTGGTTACTTATTACTTAATACTTGCACTTGTAGTTGTAAGTTGTATTGTGTAAATGCAAAAAGTTTGGTAATTTAGCCTTTAGGCATTTCTACAAACAAGTTACAAAAATATGTCATATGTTGAGGCCTTGTTAAAATGTTTGCCCATCGAAAAAGTATCATAAAACACTATTTCAATTCACAATTCATGATAATCAAATCATGTGACTGAATATTTTTCTGAACATTCTGAAAAAAAAGTACAGGAAAGAAGCCATGCGCCTTATTAGCCCTGGCGGCCTTACACTTTCATTTTGTACTACAGTGACGTCCTGGACATCAGGGTACATTTCTGGGGCGGAAAATGTTCACAGCTTCATAACTCAAATCTTACCTGCAACAAGCCACAAATTTCAACAGATTCACATTCTATTCCTCACAAATCCGTCATTTTTGTGAAATAATGCAGCTTCCAAGGTTAAAGAATTCCTGTTTTGATCAATGCTCACAGTTGTTTTCCATGCGTACGCGTACATTTGCGTACATTTTGACTGCTCTTTGAGGACACCGTACGCTCAAGCGTCACGTTCACTTTATTTTTATTTTTATTTTGCGAGGTGTGCACACTGGGCGCTCGCACTCACAAACATGAACACAAACGCACACACGCAAGCACACACGTGGGTAACAATTTGGGAATTCTTTAACGTTGGAAGCTGCATTATTTCACGAAAATGGCGGGATTTGTGAGGAATATATGAGGACCAAAACCCACCGCAAAAAAATATATTCCGCCATGGAATGTGAATCTGTTGAAAATTAGGGGCTTGTTGCAGGTAAGATTTAAGTTATGAAGCTGTGAAATTTTTCCGCCCCAGAAACAGGCCTAAACAGTTAGGGCTCTGTTCCTGTGTACAGAGAAAGAGTCCTATATAGGGCTAGTGCCTTATAAATAGGATTTTCTTAAATTTTTATTAGTATTGTTATTATTTTTTTTTCAAGTTACCATGGTGATTTTGGTGAACAGTAAGGATGTTAGTCAGTGCCGTGCACTTCTGCCTGGGTTTAATTCTCCCTTACAATAGGAACACAAAGTTGACGAAAATTTACATTATTTTTTACCTGATTTGAGAAGTTGAAAGTCCATATTCTTAGTACTTCTAGAAACTATAAGGCTCCCCGTGAGCCTTAGAGGTCTAATATTTTGGGCCTCCTTAACGCTACACATGTTGAAATTGGCGTTGATTGATGAAAGTTTTACAACCATTAGCCACCAATAACCGAGGATTCCTTTGAACTACACTACCCTAAACTTATCCAAAACACTCAATATACATTCATGGTGCTTGTATTACTTTTTGTTGAGTTAGATTAAAAAACATCTTTAAAAAAAGCTCTGCGTTCTTGATGCAATCACAGACATAAAGAATATATAGACGGACAGTAGGGGGGTGCCGAACTGTAATTTTGTACTTTCTCAAACCATGGGCGAAAGTGTATTTACGTCACGCCTTTTTGCACACTTTGTTACGCTGTGTGCGAGAACTTCAAAGGGAAATTCGCTTAATTTGAAAAGAGATTTTCATGTGTAAAATAATTTGTAAATAAACAAATCTACAGACAGGAAACCCCCCAGAATAAAATAAATCCATTAAACAATTTTATTTAGGTTAAAAAGAAAGATTTTTGATATCAATTCAAAACACTAAGTGTCAAGAAAGAGAAAGTAAACTTTTCTTAAAAAGTTGCTCTCTACAACCAACCTCCTCAACCATAGAAAAAGTATACATACTTTTTCTATGGTTGAGGAGGGGCCATTTGGTTGTAGAGAGCAACTTTTGGACTACACATGTGTCCATTCTCCATGAGTCAAGGTATCGCCCACAACAGATCACAAAGGATTTAACTCTCAGGAAAAGTTATTTTTACAGCTGGAAAGTCTTTTATGTTTTCAATGCATGAAAGAACAAACTTTCACCTCAGAATGTAATAACATGTCATGAGCATTCCAGGTGACCAAAAAATAAAGCGTTGAGCATATTGAGAAGTCAAAAAACCTGCGATGCGACAGAAAAACAATAGTGAGTACCAAGCTTTTAAATGTTTTTTAATTTAACTCAACAAAAGGGAAATAAAAGCATCATGAATGTATTGAGAGTGTGGGATAAGTTTTGATTGTGTACACTGGGATAGTACAAATGAAATTGTAGTTATTGGTGGCTGACGGTCGTAAAACGTCATCTATCAACTCTGATTTTAAAAACATAGCATTAGGCCCTTCTTGCATTGTTTGTCGCACGCAAAGTATAAGAAGGGTACAGGCCTGTAAATTTAAATGATGTCTGTGTGTGTCGCTGGATGACGCGTTTGTATTCTGTGTGATTATGTGCGTTGTGTTTTGTGCGATCACAAGCTGGTCAGCGGTACCTTTGCATGAATCTTTTTAGTATAATAATCCCCGTGTTATACCAGCAGGGCCTGATGCAACAAATAGGATAAAAAATTAGTTTGTGGTGGGTTCAAACTGAAGAATTGGTGACCTGTTGAATTTGAAATACTTAAAGATTTTGGTGGGAGAAAATGTAACGAGTTTGCATCCAACGTTCTTGTGAGGTCATGCGAGTAATGGTGGCTTCTTATTGGCCAGCAACTCACCACGCCGCAATGCATTATGCATTTTTCCCACCAAAGTCGTTGGCAAATGTATTGAAAAACATAAGGCCCCCAAAACGAGTTGGTAAAGGCGCTTGCCTTCGCAGCTTCGCCGCTCGTGGTGATATTCTTTTTTCGTGCGTTACATTTTTGGGGTTGTGCGTGCCATCCGGTGTGCCACGTGCGCCTTGACTAAAGGCTAACCCTCACATCAAGGACAACACTGTAGTATAATAAATACAAACTTGAAAGGCCTCCAGTGCTTTATAGTTATTTGGCATGGTGAGTGTCTCTCTGTGCTTGAGCAACTTTGTGACTGTAAAATATTCCAGTGTTAGTGTATCACAAAGTAATCGGAGTTCCTTATTGACATTCTGCCAAATCTATTCAATTGAGATCTTGCTTTTCAAAGCAAGAAGATGTATCCTACAGCATGTTAGCACACACATACATGTACTTGATTTATTTTATCATTGATCTGCATTGTATTGTATTTTGTCCAGGATTTGTTCACGCATCCTTGACAAGGATGCTGTGAAAACATCTTGCCACAGCCTTATGTTTGTGGCATTATGCAGGCCTGATACTTCTTGGAGGCAAGGAAGGTGATTGCCTCCTACATTGTACGTTCTCCCTTTATGAAAGAGCAATTCATTGGTGCCCTTGCCCTTTCAAAAAAACGAAGCCTACAAGCATGCATTATGATTTATATTATTTTATTTTAGGCCTGTTCGGTACATAGTAGGCTCCCTACATTGTAGGGTGTCATGGCTGAGTGGATAAGAGCACTTAACTCAAGCTCTGGTGCGCTTGTTCAGCAGAGTGTGGGTTCGATTCCTGGTTGTAACACTTGTGCAAGAGCAATGACTCATAACTATAGATGCTTCTCTCCACCCAGGGGTAAATGGGTAACTGTGAGAGCAGAGATGGTTCTTGTGATTGATTTAGGCGAGAAACACATATTAATTTTGCACAGGATGTATACTCCCCAGGGAGCTGAGATGGTTTAAGAAATGATTTAAAGCCCAGTGACCAGGGGTAATAATGTTGGAAGCGCTTCGAATCGCCCTTCGGGTGTGAAAAGCACTATATAAAAACTGGTTATTAGTATTACTATTGTAGTGGATTGCCTATAACAAAATAAATTTATCTTTGGTCTGCAGATTTGATGAGTTCCATTTTGGCAAGTTCATCAATATGTATCTCAAGCAAGTGTTCTTCTTTGACATCCATCCACCACTTGGCAGGTTATTGAGTGCAGGAGCTGGCTACATGGCTGATACCAATGTCACGTTTCCCTTAGAGAGGATCGGGGATGGTAAGAGAATCATGTTGTTAAGGGTGCTTTTTAATTACCCAAACCAGAAGCATGTTTGAGCTTTGGTCATTGGTTGAGTGTTTTTTCGTGCGTTTGATTGAACCACGGTAACAGTGACAAGGCTGGTCCGACCAAACAGTAACCGACGTAAAATAGCTATAAATATAAATATGAATAGTAAACTTGCAGGTACAACCATGAGTAAAGTCTCTTTTCAATGAGTGGTGGCTCTGAAAAGAGCCGGTTTGGTCTTGGCGTTTCAAACAGTATACTCCTGCTCATCTTTCTCCTGAATACGAGCAGAGTATACTGTTTGAATTATCAAGACCAAACCAGCTCTTTTCAGAGCCACCACTCCTTCAAAAGAGATTTTACTCAGGGCTATTCATATTTATAGTAACTCTTATTCTCCACACCATGCAAAGCTTCAAACACCACATAGTAACCAACTTGTTGGCTCGGTTAGGCTTAGTTTCAAGATGGCCGACTCTAAAAACGTTTTCAAATTATTCAAATTATTCAAATTATTTCTTAAAAAAATGGAATACCCTGAATCATAACAACTTAATAATAATTATAAAATCACAAAGACTAATTTCCATTAGTTGAATAAAAACAACGTTGTATATTTTAAGAACATAAACCTTTAGAGATGTTACTACAAAACAAACTACATGTTCAGCCAAAATGCGTATGTACATGTACATGTATATGTACATGGACATGTGTACATATGTACATGTATGCACTGCAAAATTGCGTATCCA
The DNA here is from genome assembly GCF_032118995.1 of Asterias amurensis. NCBI lineage: Eukaryota > Metazoa > Echinodermata > Asteroidea > Forcipulatida > Asteriidae > Asterias > Asterias amurensis. Next base: position 11,405,293 of record NC_092651.1, read on the forward strand.
AAGTGGTTTCCTAATTGTTCACTTGTAATATTTATGACACGAGGCTGTACATGTACATGTATCTGAATTAGAGGGCTATAGCCATGGTCATGACTATTTGACACCTTACCTGATGAACTTTTCATTCCTCAAAAGTTTTTCTGTTGAAGGAACGTGTTTCCTTGGATCAGGCGAGTCGGCCTATGAAAAAGCCTTTGAAACCATTTGCATATTGTGAGAAAGATACCTTTAAAAATAGAATATGACCCACACAAACATGCCTCAAAATTGCATGGTTTTCCTTTTACTTGGCATGCTTGGTTATGGTACATGGCATGCCATTTTGTTCAGTCTAATTTCTTACTCCACTAAATGGCGGACCATTTTAGTTCAGGAAGTAAAAGACAGATCACAACCGGCAATGTTGAGGCATACTTGTGTGGATTATTGTAGGTTACTTTAGGTTTACTTTTTTTGAACAAAAAATGGTTACAACATTTTTCATAGACCAACTCACCAGGGCCTAACTTCATAACACTGCCTAAAGACAGTGGACACTTTTGGTAATTGTCAAAGACTAGTCTTCATAGTTGGTGTATCTCAGCATATATGCATAAAATAACAAACTTGTGAAAATTTTAGCTCAAGTTGCGAGATAATAATGAAAGAAAAATAGCCTTGTCACACAAAGTTGTGTGCTTTTCGAGACCAAGTTTTAAATCTGAGGTCTCCAAATCACATTTGTGGTAAATTACTTCTTTCTCAAATACTATGGCACCACTTCAGAGGGAGCCGTTTCTCACAATGTTTTTTTATACCATCAACCTCTCCCCATTACTTGTCACCAAGAAAGGTTTTATGCCAATAATTATTTTGAGTAATTACCAATAGTGTCCACTGTCTTTAACGATAATTTTGTGCGGTACGCACCAGAGGGTTAGCATGCCTCTTCGGTAGCTTACGGCTAGCAGCGCTATGAAATGGTAATCACGCAGTAAGCACAAAATCAGCCACTAAGCAATGCTATGAAATTAGGCCCTGATCTAGTGCAACATGTCACTTTAACAGCCAACTTTCAAATGTGGGCTAAGATGACCCTTTGACTTGTCCCAGAAACTGCCACAAAGGGTAATTGTCAACTTGTCATTGTGAACTTGTTAGGTACTTTGATGTTATCTATCTAAAGAGAACAGTATGTCAAGGAAAAGAAACAGTAGTCTACATACTCTGTGGACATTTTGTTTTAGAAATGGTTATTTAAAAAAAATTGTAACTAAAATGTTGAAGTCAAAGAAATTTTTCCAGTTTCATTGAAACTGTCGAACCGTACTTTTTATTTGGGTGTATTAGCTCGCTGTTATAAAAGTCGCAACGTTTGTTTAAAGCTTTAATGGTTCAAAACAACAGTATTACAGTTTTTCTATTTCTTTCATTGTCTTCGGAATTGAATTGATGCTGTGCAATTGGACAACATTTATTTAACTATTGTTTGAAGTTTTGCATGATGTGGATAAATTTAAAGAAACTATAAATACATGATGAACTTAAGGGTACACCCATGTGCAAATCTTTTTAGTGGGAGTGTTGGCTCTGAACAGAGCCGCTGTACTCTGCTCGTCGTCAAGAGAATGCAGGACTACCGATGGTGATGGAGCTTGTGAGTTGGTTGCTGGCTGGATGTGCAGGTAACCTTATTCCGGTAAGCATAATTTTGCTGGGCTTAGCTATTTTGTTGTGTTTAAACAGCTCTATGAAAATGGTGCTGGTCCAAAGACAACAATTAAAAGTAGTTTTATAAGACATGAAGGTTTGCATGGTGGAATGATAATGAGAAATATTTTTACGGTGACATGTAGATAAATCTCTTTTGACAAATGTGCCTTTTGCACATTTGAGAGTGAAATTTGATAACGACGCATGTATATTCTTTCCCTGATGGTGGGACGAGTATAGAGTCCAACTGTTGAGTCCTCCCATTCCTCTCACAACCACCATCAATCAAAAGAGATTTATTTAGATGGTATCATCGCAAATATGTTTCATAATTTTAAAAATGCATTTAATAATGCATTGATGTTATTATGTATTCAATGCATTCAATGTTAATGTTGGTTGTTTCTCCCTGGTTTCTTCAGGCTTATTACGAAGGTGAAGCTCGCTGCGATCAAGAGGTTGGGATACAGGGTGACTATGACCCAACTGAGTTAGTGTGTGGAGCATGCTCAGATGTATCCAGGGCTCAGGTAGGGGGTTTTACACCAAAGTTTTATTTCTTGTTTTTATGTATTGTTTAACCCGGGGAGACCAGCACTGCTTTTTTAATGGTGCCCAGTGAGACAATGCATTAAGCACAGACCCGAATAAGGGGAAAATTCCCCCCCTCCCCACATACAAATACAAAGACAGCTGTATTGAGCCAAAAGCATGATAAAGAACAAAGGGTCAAAATAACTGTTGAGATAATTGTAGAATTACTGATTACATAGTTAACCGTTTCATGCATTATTTATTTGAGTATTAATTTGATCATATGGACACATTTATTGTTCATTCATTTGTGAATGTCAACCACCCCAAAACAAGGTCACAATAGCATCCTCAAGCGTCCTCTTTCCAAATCAGAAAACTGTGGGCGTACGGTCTCTATTTTTTGTGTTACAACTAGTTTTACGTACGACAAATAGAAGAGTTAATACAACATTTAGGGAATTTCACCTAACAAGATATGAACAATTTTGAATAAAACATTTTGCAAACAATGTTTTGTTTATCAAACCAAATTCCTCCTAACTAATGCTCCATCTTTTTTCCAATTTGTTTGACCCCAGATGTGTCCAAAGCATGGGACAGATTTCCTGGAGTACAAGTGCCGCTACTGCCGTTCAGTTGCTGTGTTCTGCTTTGGTCGAACACATTTCTGCAATGCTTGCCACGATGACTTCCAAAGGATCACCAGCATTCCAAAGCCAGATCTTCCTCACTGCCCGGCTGGTAAGAGTGTACTGGGGTTGGATAGGGAAGGATAAGGGGTGGAACATGAGTGATAGTTGAAGTTTTGGTCACTCCAACCCTTCAACTGAGGATCCATAGAGAATTAAGCCTGGTTCATACTTTCTGTGAATGTAAAGCGTTTTTGAGGTCTCATGGCTGTTTTTGCACCCAATGTTTCACACTAGTTGAACACAATTCATCTGTTGCGATTTATTTGTTGCAGGAAATATGAACCAGGCTTCATACTTGAAGGGTTGGGGTGGATGGTTTGATAGGGTTTGAGTTGGACTGAAGATTGTTGGGAAAATTTCATGGTACATATAATTTTATGCACTGCATGTATCTGAAATCTGATTGCCTTGTGATTTACTGACATGTCAACTCAAAAAAAGTTTGCAGCTGCCAACATGTTCCCACATCTTAAGAGCTCATCTGCCATCCTGCCAGCCTAACAGTGGTGGAATCTCTCAAATGCTAGAAGAAAGTTATTGCAAATCATTTCTGAGAAAATAGAATTAGCTGTTGCAAACTGCTTACCAACTAAAAGGACCTATGGTATAAGTGCAAAAGTTAGTTATTGACCTGACACTTTGAGAAAGACTCTGCTAGGGTCAGAACGTCAGACCATTAACTATGTTTTGAAATCATTTCTTTATCAGATGTGTACCAGCAGTTGTTGCATAGCAAACTTGCAATTTAGGGAGTTTTTATATTAATGGACATTTATACAGCTAGCATCCCTCAGTATTGTATTGCAGTAGTTGAGTATATTTCGTGAAAGACTCTCTTAAATGCTTTCTCTGAAGAGGGTAGGCTTAATACTTTTAGTAAGTTATACGCTGTGCTTTTTGTTAAGAGCTTAGTGGAATTAAAAAAAAGTTGTTTCGGGTACCAAGAAAAAGAGTTTAGCTATTTAGTATAGTGTCCGCACAAAAGAACATTTATAAAAAAAAAACATATAAAAATGATGTTATACAATCGAGCCATGTAAAATCGACTTTTGAGATGGACTATGGCCATGTCCGAAACAATGACTTCTGCTACAGCTACGGCTAGAATGCGCACCTTTGCCTATTCTTCAACACTGTCAGCCACACTGATCTAGCCACAGCAGTAGCCAAAGTCACCGTTTCGGACACAGCTTAAGGCTGGACTTTCAAATTAGGATCTGCATGATGTCACTCGATATTAGTGTGTACAAACTGCTCAAGTAGTTCCATTAGAATTAAAGACATTCCTGCCAGAATTTTACGCCAAACCGATTGCTTTTTTGTTTACATGATGACTACTATGTTTGCTGCATATCAGTCATCAGAACGTTGGAATGATAAATCAGGAATGCGTTAAAATAGGCACTTATACTGTCTGCACAAAGTGCTTGATTTACAGCATTCAGAAAGAGTTAGGTTAGGACTAGTCCTTGGAGATATTAAAAACTTAAGGCTAGTCCTAAGTGAGGACGAGTAACTCAACCTATTCTGGAGATAAAAGAAGTCTTAACTTGTGAAATCCACCCCTGGTCACTTAAGACGGGTACAGGTGTAGATACAGAAGGCCGCAAAACAGTTTGTCGACGAACCTTCAGGGAACCATTCCCAAACCTATTCACATTGGGGAGGTCGACAAATTTTCATATCTGCACAATTCCAAAGAAAAGCAGCCAAATTTACTAAGCATAGAAAATCTTTGCTTCGCAGATAGACAGGTTACTAGCTCCCTAAAATGCCATGTGATTGTATATTGCTTGTGATCGGTTCCCTGCTTACAGTTGCTTAGCAACATTTGTTCCTGCTAAGCACAGTTAACATGTGGATGTGTGTGTTTGTACATTGATGCCCCTTTCTGTTCATCTATTTGGGAGACTATATCTATGTCCTTCTTTATACAACCTGTCAGAACAATGGCCAGTGTGTAAGTTGTACGGTTTAAAATGTGGACGAGTGGTGTGGGAAGTTGAAACAAAAAGCAGGAATTGAGAAAGTGTAAATATCAAATAAACGAACATATAAATGAAGACATTTCAAACAGTGACTTGTTGTATTGTTATTCAGAAAGAGTAGGGTATAGACCTTTATCATGGTGCAGCCATGTTGAAGTTTTCCCCTTGACGTCAATGTAACCAAACCGAGGCTTGGTGAACAAACCAGTCTGGTTCCTATTTGCAAAATTGTTATTATCATTCATAACTGTTATTCGATACAAGAAACATGACCAATATGGAGACAGCATGGTAAAGGTCTATTGTTCTTGGATATACAATTATAAAGCACCACTACATGAAGAACTACATCACACATTCCATCGTCTATAAACAGTTCTGAACAAAATAAACCACTGGAGAAACTGATTGGGTAACTTTGTAACTTTCTAAATGATTTGGGGGTTTGAACAATCATATTTATACACTTCTTGAATTTGCATGATGAGCTCGTTAGCTAAACAAATTTATTTGATACAAATCTTTATACTTGGCATGAAGGACAATGTGGTGCAATCATTTCAGTGACTAATTATTCGTAAAATTTGGCCAATCGCAGTCTGGCTAGACGTTGACCTGTAATTAGCTGGACAGGTTTAGACACTGGCCTTTTAAATTTCTGTTTGTGTGTGGGAAGTAATTGGTAACGTGGTCTATCGACTAATCACAGCTGTGTCCCACCTAATCACAGCTGTGTCTTTTGAAGAAACCCAATGATTTTGAGTAAACTTTTACTCATTGTTTATCATCAATCTGGGGAAGGGGGAGGGGGAAGATACATGAAAAATAACATGGAAGTCTCTTGTCCCTGAAAAAAGTTTGTGTAATTTATCAATTTCTTCAGGGGCTATGGAAATAATTGTGGCCTTGTGTCTGGTTACCAGTTTCTGTTAAGCTATACTTTCTGTGCTTAGCAAGTTTTCGTGCTTACAGGCAAAACAAAGAAAGGCTAGATTTGTGAACAAAAATAGTAGGTGCATACATGTACATTTGCGGGTGATGCATCGCCAAAATTGCCAAGAATTTTGAGACCGTTAATTGTAAATAGCGCCCTCTGTTGATGGACTATTACAACCAGCCTTCGGAGCCTCACAGCAGAGAATACATGTGCTTAGATAAATACGAATACTTAGCAAAAACCATTGGATTATATAATATAGTACCGGTATATTTAGTTGTGACTGTATGCTTAACAGCAATTAGTTCCCTAGAAATTAAAGAAGGCAGAATTTTTTAGTGAGATGCATTAAAAACCACAAAAGTTTCATTCCCAGACAACCGTTGGCGTCTAAGATTTTATTTGTTACAAAGTATTACTACTTGAATATACATTCCTTTAACTGATACAACATTGTTGTACTTTTTTTTAGAAATTATATAAATTGACTTGCTTTATTATGCCCTTATTATTGTGTTGTGATGTGGGCAGCCTATCATAATATTGGTTGTCACCTTATTTATTTGGCATAATCAAAACACCAGCGCGTGCATATTGTACGATTGACACTGGCAATTGAATCGAAATTAAGATTTGTAGGTAAAGAAAAGTAGGTCTACCTTTCTGTTTTAGAGGCTTGTGTGTGTATTACATGTAATAGGCTATCTCAACATGCCCAATCCTATTCAACATCCAAAAAAGCTAACGGACGACATTTTGCACACCTGCACATTCCTTTACATAATTGTTGTTCTAGTATGCAAATCAGGAAAACTTGACATCAAGCCAAAGTTGTTGTCACCCACGTGTGTGTATGAGATGTGACAGCATAAGTGAGCAATGGGCGGGGCTTATTTTCCACTTGCCTTTCTAGGCATTCGATAGGCCGAAATTCGGCATACCAGTGATAACGGAACGGGTTTCCTTTATTTTATGCAAACATGCGGTTTGTCGAATTGCTCACTTTTTGGAAGAGATGCCATTTCTAGAAAAGTGTCAGCTCAAAGAGGGTGTGTGTGCTGCAGCTGTAGTGCTTTAAACGCACGTGGGTTTGTTTTGGAGAAAGCTGAATGTTTATGTGACTCGGACCCGTCTGCCTCCATGTTCGGACTGTTGTTCCACCTTTCCACCACCGGCCTGGGGACATTTTTATTCTCTTTGGAATGAATTTGTGGCTCACATTTGGGCGAACATTCTGTGTTGAGTTTGCAACCGGCTTTGAGAGTTCTACACGAGGTCGGCCAGTGCCCTTGAGAACAAGACAACGAACGTCTGCAACTTGAACTTACAAAACAAACTGTCGACCGACTTCATTGTGGAACTCTTGGCTGTGCGAATTCCACGGAACTTAGCCTGAAGACTGTAGTCAACAGTTAGACTAACTTCACTGGCCTCATATAGGCCAAGAACCGCAGGATGGGGGCCATCTATTTTCTACTCTTTGGAACAGATTTATTGCTCAAATTTGGGCGACAATTCTGTGTTGAGTTTGCAAACCGGCTTTGAGAGTTCTGCAACGTCGTTGTGGAACTCTTGGCTGTGCGAATTCCACGGAGTTTTGCCCGAAGACTGTAGCTGTAGCAATACGACCACTGGCCAGGGGAGCACGGAGACGGACGACATGACCGGGCGGAGACACGAGTCAGCAGTTTCGACAAGACCTCAGTCGTAGTGGGAGCGTTTCAGCAAGGGCAAGTAGTGTTCATTCATGCGAATTTTCTTCCCAAAGATCAAAACTAGAAATAAACATGAACTTCAAATACTTCAGACATGATCTTTTGGAAGAATTTCAGAGAGGACGGTGATAATTCAGTTTGTCTAATGAGCGATTAGTACTTCAATTGAACTGATTTTTCCTTTGTTCACCGAACTCTTCACACTTGGTATATGAACTCTAATCAAGGAAATGTGGACTAAACTTCTTCTATTTTACCAAACTTTTCAAACCTTGGTAGGCCTATAATGAACTTTGTGCCTAACCAAGGAAATGTAAACTGAACTTTTTTTGTTTACTTTTTGATACTAAACTCTTATGAACTCAAAGTGCCTGAAATTATGAATCTAAAAACTCTACTCTGTAACATGTACTGACTATTATCATGTGAAGAGACTTTCTTCAATGAACAAAGTTCAACCCTTGTATGCCGTGTGTCTGCTGTGTTGTCTATGGATTGACTCTGTGTGTGTGTTTTGTCTATGGATATGTGATGTGTGCTTCGCCAGTGTCTACCAGTCTATGGAAGAGATGAACACATCATCAGTTGGGTAAGCTCATTCATTTCAAGATTCAATGGATGGAGGTAAGCGAAGAACTAACAATTTCCTCCCAATATTCTCCTCATTTTTTTCATAAAAAAAACCCAAACATAATATAGGTGCTGGTTGATGTTGGTCAACGTTAACTTACCTTCCTTTGTGATGATGCCACTATGGCATCTAGTTCTAATGGTCTGTCTTGTATTGCATATGGTCGTAGCCAGTGATGCAAACAATAAGTTTTATTTTTGGGCAGAAGTTTTCTTGGGCTGTGAAGGACCAGTGTTTGACATGTTAAGTTTCTTAAATACTGGCATAATAGTAAAAAGCCAAAGAAGTTTTGCATTTTTTTTATTAATTGTGGAAACACGAACTCCCCACATCATTTCTTTTACCACCTTTGGTATATGAAAATTAATTTTAATGACATCAACAAACACTCTCTTAATTAGGTCTTTGTTTGTTAAAGCTAAATGGTTTTCTCTTCAAACATATATATTAAAAATCTTTACTCGTGGACCTTTGGAAAACTTAGCTACATACATGTACCACATCAAGTAGAACGACTAATCAGACTGCTCTGACATAAACAACCTGATTAATTTAGTCTAAAATTAGTCTAAAATAGAAACCATCTTAAGTTTGCAAGGAGTAGCAAGAAGTCACATTTATAAGCAGTAAGGGTGCCCTCTATCGTCAGACAAGTAAATAAATGATTAATAAGTCAGTTCTACCACAAAAATAAACTTCATATATATAAAATCATATATATCAGATATCATGTATCAATATGCCTAAGTTTGTAATGAGTCGTGGGAATTGGAATTAGCATCAAACACCTCCTTTAAAGTCAAAACTGAAAGAAATAATAATGTTCTGCCATGAGCTCTTAAAAATTTGCTTTATATCTTGTAACCAATGCTTTTGCATCTGTTTTTATGTATTTATCATTGATAAATACTTCAAAAAGTTTGTAATGAGTAGGCTTACTGAGAATATATATATATATATATATATATGAGCACTCCCTCTATTGTCAAAATGATGAAAGTTCTGCCATAAGAATGAATTTAAGTTAAGTTATAGGCACTGTATGCCTATCATGTATGCTTGCATGCCTTGTTTAATGTAAAGGATATACATTTATCTTTTGATACATTTTAGTCTAGTAGACACAGTTTGTAAAGAGTAGCAGGAAGTAGCGCTAGGATGACCACGCCCTCTATTGCCAGAGTGACAAATGAATAAATTAGGCCATTTTGTGTCCGTGTTTAGGGTTAACTTGAAAAAGTTTGTAATGAGTTTGTAATGAGTACCTGGAATATCTTGAGCACCCCCTCTATTGTCAGAATGACAAAAGTTCTGCCGTAAGAACAAAGTTCTAGGGCCTATATCATGCATGGTTGCACGCCTGTGCTTTGTGTTAAGGCTAACATTTATCTTAGTGATAAAGAATAGTATTATTACTCCAAATTAGGTCATTGAAATTAAATTAATGGTGTATATCGTGTTTACTTGCGTGTCAAAGTTGGTGCAAAGACTAGCTTTTATCTCTCAAAACACACTTAACAAGAGTACTATTACCCAATTAATTAAGACTAGTTTAATCTAGTAGACACCACCATATTTTGTAATTGGTTCTAGGGTCATGTATGCTTGTGCATCTGTGCTTATGTTAAGGCTAGTGATTATATTTGATAAATACATCAAAGAGAATACTTAAGAATCAGTTCAGGTAAATAGTTGACATAGTTGCTCACGGTCAAAAAATGAATTTTTTTTATACTTTGTGGGTGGAAGGGCCTTGGGGTGCAAGTAAACAAAATTGCATTTTCAATTCTATATATAGCCCGTTGCCATGGTTACAGCTCATTTTGTTTTTTGGCCATTTTAGGCCGATTTTGGGGTCTGAAAAACTGGTTTTTAGCTCATATTTACAACTCCACCCAACCAAAATGCAACATTATTTCAAAAAACCTTTTATATCACTACAAAGTATCATCCTTGGCCTTCCTTGAGATAAAAAATTATTGCTTTAAATAACACCCTTGTGCTATTTTTGCATTATGCATTACAGTATGTTTTTAGAACTTGCAAAATCAACATTTTTACCCTATTTTTGGACCCCAAAATGTCAACTTGCCAGGGGTCTCAGAAAATTTCCCTTTCGGCTGTGATTAGGGCCAACAGTGGTCTTTCCATATCTGGTGTCAAAAACTTGGGCAATTGTATCCTGTTGTGACAGTACTGCCTCAAAACTAGACTTTTTTCCCAACAACATGAAAAATGCCTTTTTAAGGGTCTTTTCACATAATGTCGAAATACGTGTCCACGGTAAAAAGAAAAAGAATATTTTTCATTTTTTTGTAGGTTTAGTGCATTACCAAACATTGATCAGGATCTTATAATTTGCCCCACCCCGGCCCTGGCCCAATCATATTTCTTGACATTGCATAAAATAAAATAACAGTTTTGTGAACAGCGCCTCTTTTTTGAAAGTCACATTTTTTAATTCCCCTTGCACATCAAGAAAGTTTGTACTGTCTTTAATGTTTTATTGGTTCTCGGAATATTTCCCTTTTTGTTTTGATGGGCTATCATTATGGTTTGCACGTCTACTGGGGAGAAACACTTTGGTTTATTGTATCCTGTTGTGACACTTCTGCCTCAAAAATGGTAATTTTTCCAAAAACAGTAAAAATGCATTTTGAAGTTATCCCTTAGTTTGAATTGATAAAAAACAAAAACGAGCATGCTTGTTAAAAGAATATGGCACTGTTTCCATGCTCTTTAAGCCACTGAGTTCTTGTTTTGTCATAACTACTTTACCTAGTTGTACAGGTATGATTCACATTGCAAGAAGAGAAGTAGTGCGATGAGCAATCTTTACTGTTCTTGTCTTTACATGGCCTTATAACAGTCTTCTTGGTCCCCTGCCCGCTACCAAACTAAACATTATCATCCTAATCAGAACAAAGAGGCTCTAAAAGTGAGCAAGTACTGTATCCAAAGTATCTAACCATTTAGCCGCCGTACCGCCCAGCCGCATTAAAGCGATACACTGTAATGCGGTACGAGGAAACCTCGCTAGCTTGTGTTTGTAGAAAAAAAGAACATCAAAAGAAAACTCGATAGTCATTAGTAGGTCTACGCATTTGTTAATATATCTAGTTGTTATAGATCGTTATTAATTCTCCCTTCACAGTTGACTTGTCGAAGCTAATGATGAATATGAAATAATTTAGCTCTTACGAAAAATAAAACGCTCATTTGTAAACAGGAAACTGTTCATTATTTATGATGTTGTCAAAAAATAACGCCTTCGCATTTAATCAGTATAAGCATTGAGCCAGAAAAAAGCCTTGAAAAGCTATTGTGTTCATTTTATCCGTGCACAAAAATATTCGCCATAAAAATTACTGTAGCCGTTTAACGAGAGGCATTTATTGTTCCCATGAGAACTTTTATACAAATATTACCGAAAGGGTAAAAAATTGTGCATACATATTAAGCCATGGCTATCTTTAAAAATTTGAACTATGATTCCAGTAATTTACTGCAAGACTCTTGAGAAATTGGATTTCAGCAAACTCGGGCGGTGCAGGGACTAAAGGGCTAAATGGCCATTCACCTGCTTTGGCCTTCTGTAAGCAGTTCCCCCATCTATGGTGGGGTTCCTTTCAATTGTACTGTTGCAAACAATAAAAGAGTTGGTTTATTTAACGTGATAAACAATTCAATGTTTTTTGTTGGTCGTTCTCAGAGACATATATAATAATTATGAATTAGTAAGATAGTGAATGGAAAAAATATCAAACTAGCCTGAATAGACTTTTGTCACTGCAAATGCATCTTACTTACTTATGTTCAGCAGGTGCAAGTTTTTACAACTTCTTTCAATGTTGTTTCATTAAAGGAACACGTTGCCTTTGATTGGTCGAGTTGGTATTTGAAAAGCGTTTGTAAACGTTTATTAAAAAATGCATATGATTAGAAAGATATTTTAAAAGTAGAATATAATGATCCATACAAGTATCACTCAAAAACATCTTTCTAACCATGCATTTTAAAACAAACCGTTACAAACGCATTTCAAAGACCAACTTAACCGATCCCAGGCAACGTGTTCCTTTTAAATAATCTCTTACGCTCATCTTGCAAATCGTTAGTATCATTGTTTTTAATAAGATCTTGGCAAACTGTTCCAACACTTTTAAGCGGGCTTTTTAATTTCCCACGTTTGTGTTGGATATGATTGGATGCTCCAAACCATCTGCCGCAAGCACAGAAACTACATTGTTTATGATCTCTATCTACATTTGGTAGCAGGCAGGGACCAAGGAGAGTAGGCCCTGTATTAAAGACAACTTGTAAAGAATGCTCATCACACTCTACTTGCAATGGGAATCATACCTGTACAATAGGTAAGGTAGCCAAATCAAGAACTCTCAGTGGCAAAGCATTGGTTATGGTTTGGTTGGATACCATTATGTTTAAATAAAAACTTTGTATTCATTACTCAAAGGGCATGGAAACAGTGCCAGATTTTTAACGAGCATGCATTGTTTTTGGAAAAATTACTATACTTAAGGCATGATCAGTCACAACAGGATACAATAAACACAGTGTTTCTACCCAGAAGACATGAAAACACCAATAACAACCGAACACTTTCACAAAAAGAGGCGCTATTCACAAAACATTGTTTTATGCAATGTCAAGAAATATGATTGGGGCTGGGCCGGGCAAATTGTAAAATTAAGGTCATCAACAGTTCCTGATCAATGTTGGGTAATCCACTAGTGCTAAAGAAAAGCTGCAAGATTGATAGAATTATTACTTTTTAATGTTAGAAATTCAATATGAAGAAGAAACAATTCAAAATGCATTTTTCTGTTTGAGGAAAAAAGTCTATTTTTGAGACAGTACTGTTAACATCAGGATACACTTGCCAAGTTTTTCTTACCAGAAATAAAAAAGACAAATTTTGGCCCTGATCAAAACCGAAAGGAAAATATTCTGAGACCCCTGAAAAAAATGAAATTTTGAGGGCAAAAAATATGGTAAAAATGTTGATTTTGCAAATTCTAAAAACATACTCTAATGCACGTTCTAAAAATAGCACAAGGGGGAAATTTATAGCAATATTTTTTTGTCTCAAGTAAAGCCAAGGTAATAATTTGTAGTGATGTAAAAGGTTTTATGAAATAATTTTGTTTTTTGGTGGGGTGGAGTTGTAAATATTAACTAAAAAAACAGTTTTTCATTCCCCAAGATCAGCCTAAAGTGGCCTAAACACACATGAACTGTTACCATGGCAACGTGTTATATTATGATTTGAAATGTAAATGTTGTTTATTTGGACCCCAAGTCCCTACCATCCTACCATCCACAAAAAAATGAAAAATACTCTTTTTCTTTTTACCATGGACACGTATTTCGATATTATGTGAAAAGACCCTTAAAAAGGCATTTTTCATGTTGTTGGGAAAAAAGTCTAGTTTTGAGGCAGTACTGTCACAACAGGATACAATTGCCCAAGTTTTTGACACCAGATATGGAAAGACCACTGTTGGCCCTAATCACAGCCGAAAGGGAAATTTTCTGAGACCCCTGGCAAGTTGACATTTTGGGGTCCAAAAATAGGGTAAAAATGTTGATTTTGCAAGTTCTAAAAACATACTGTAATGCATAATGCAAAAATAGCACAAGGGTGTTATTTAAAGCAATAATTTTTTATCTCAAGGAAGGCCAAGGATGATACTTTGTAGTGATATAAAAGGTTTTTTGAAATAATGTTGCATTTTGGTTGGGTGGAGTTGTAAATATGAGCTAAAAAACAGTTTTTCAGACCCTAAAATCAGCCTAAAATGGCCAAAAAACAAAATGAGCTGTAACCATGGCAACGGGCTATAAATAGAATTGAAAATGCAATTTTGTTTACTTGCACCCCAAGGCCCTTCCACCCACAAAGTATAAAAAAAATTCATTTTTTGACCGTGAGCAAGTATGTCAACTATTTACCTGAACTGACTCTTAAAAGTTATATAACCTGCAGTACTTGCAGTTTATCCCACATAAATTGACGGAAATATACCACCAGGATTTAAATTGAACACTTGAGTAAAAGGGGAATTCCTTAAAGGCAGTGGATACTATTGGTAATTACTCAAAATAATTGTTTGCATAAAACCTTTCTTGGTGACGAGTAGTGGGGAGAGGTTGATGGTATAAAACATCGTGAGAAACGGCTCCCTCTGAAGTGAAGTAGTTTTCGAGAAATAAGTAATGTTCCACGAATTTGATTTCGAGACCTCAAATTTTCTAACTTGAGGTCTCAAAACCAACCATCTAAACGCACACAACTTGGTGTGACAAGGGTGGCTTTTTCTTCTATTATTATTTTGCAACTTCGATGACCGTTTGAGCTCAAATTTTCACAGGTTTGTTATTTGATGCATATGTTGAGATACACCAACTGTGAAGGCTAGTCTTTGACAATTACTAATAGTGTCCACCGCCAGAGATAGTGAAACAAAGATATTATATTTATTCACCTTACAACAGGGTATACATTATCAAGGGGGCAATTAGTCAATATTATGTTTTGTCTAGTGAAATTATACTACATGTAGGTGGGACTAAGTGTGGGGATGACCCACTAGGCTAGGGTTCACAGTAAACGGCTGTCAAAGCGAGGACAGTGGCTGGCGCAGTGTTTAGGGGATTCCTACTAGTGGAGCAAGCCCTTGGGATAACAGTCTCTGTGTGTTGGGTTGTTCCTTAACCCAAACAGAGCGAGCTTTCCCTAAACAATCCTCAAGGATCCAATGATCTAATCCAGTCCTCCCTCCTCCAGTCGTCCACTGTTTCTCCTGATGAGATCCAGTAGTTCCTTGGAGTGCATCCCAAGTCTGTCACTTAGATTTGGGCAAAACATGCTCTTTTATATGCTCTACTAAGCCCCTCCCATGATCACTGCTTCATTTACAAAACTCTCCTATTGGCTAAAACAATGTGTAAAGAAAATGGGTAACACAACAAAAAAGTACAGTGACTAAAAGCTTAAACAATACACTCATAAATTCATGACTCTCCAACATGAACCCTGGTCAGTGACTACAACTTTTACAAGTAAATGCATACTCACACACAATATAAAGATACACCATATAGTGTAAAAAGCCCGGTCACACAGGCCCCGATAACGATAACGAGAACGATAACGATAAAAATGGAAGGTAAAGTACACCACTCATCAATAGATAATGGATTGCACATGACATCATTGACCACCAAAAATCGTGCACGCGTATAAAGGTATTGACCAAGAGTTGTGTGCATCTCGGACACGTGTGCACTTATCCAGTGTTTATAATCAAGTATTGCGGTTGATGACGCTATGTGCAATCCACCTATAGACCACTCTCAGATGATGTCACTATTTGATCACTCACCATGCTGGAGTACTCTAAATGAATACAACAGTTTTCCTGAATATCTATCAAGTGCAGCTTAGGGTGGCCTCTGCTACAAATTGTACCCATCTATAACTGCATTGGGTAGAGAGCATAACATGAGAGCAAAACTTCAGCTCTAACACCTGCATCATCATCTGTAAGACACCAAAAACACACAATCAGCTCAGCCAGCCTTTCATTCATGATAAAGTCTCTGCTAAAACTCTTTAAAAAAACTGCTTAAGGATTTGATTTTCTTTAATTAAACTGGTGTACATTAAAGCAATTTGGACCTCATATTTAAATTTCTATTAATTTACTAAATAGAGATATAAACAGTTGGCATGGTTTGTTTTACATCATTTTAGTGGTGACTATGTACTGCGCATTTTAACAAACGTGTTAAATCTTGAGTTGATTGTTGATATTCTTTTTTTTTCTCACTTTGTTCTAAATTCAACATGTTCTGGAAATGAAATGTCCTATGCAATGTCCTCCCTGACAAGAGCTATTATCGAATGATCACCCTCTTGTGGTGACATCATGCACCTCTGGCCATCCCCAAGTGACCCGGCCATTCCACAAACAGGGCACTTTGGGCTGACATGGGTGAGCCCCTAGAAACAGTGGTGACGTTAAAGCTTTTTGAACGTACCAGGGGCAGAGCGGGGATCGACCCAGGGAAGGTATCGAAGGCATAGTGTTATTGTAAACAGTACTATTGTATTTTTAACTACAATACTAAGTACACTGTACACTCAGTTACGCTGTGCTCTTTGGGCTTAGAACAGTACTACTACTGTTTATTTATGAAGCGATACAGCGATACATATCCAGAGAAGTGTCAAGATGAGAAGATAAGGCAAGAATAAACAAGAAGACTGGATTGGGCTCACAGTGCATTTATTTTGCACTGGGCTAGCCAGAAGGTCTGTCAAGGAGAGCAGACTAGAGAAGAACTAATGACCGAAAGGGAAAATAGGACATTTATACATTGGTCAGTGCATGGAGGAAGAACAGTGTGACATGGTCATAGGGTACGTTCAGACGTGGGGATAAACCCATTAATCCAAAATTGGTAAACTAACCCTACTTCAGAGATGCCAAGTCCAGAGCCCAGCTATGCGTGAGATTTTTTTTTATAAAAAAAAAAATCAGAAATTTAATTGTTGACAAAAAAGTGTTCCAAAATGCATCAAAAACCTCTTCATAATAATTAAAACTAACATGAGGTACACAGAATATGTTGATGGTTAATGTGGATGTACGATTGTGTCAGATTATTTCCGTCAAAACTATAAAAAAAATGACTAAAAAAGATGTCCAAAATCCTCTGCTCACTTGCTCTGCCTGTTGTGTCTTTGCTAGTGGAGCGCATTTAACGAGTTTGCTAAAATGAGTCGGGAAAACTTGTGCGCAATAAGCGTTTTGCGCTCTGCCGAATTTTAGTTGAACCTGCTGGAAGAGCAAAAGCGTGCACAATCTACAAATTTGTGCTCTGTTTGTACAAAGTTTGTACAAAAAAATAATGATTCTGATAAACTGCGTGCAATCTGAAGATTGTGCAAACATTGTAGATTGCGTTTTTTGTACACACAAGCGTGATTTAGCAATGCATGATGTTAATTTTAATTTTTTTTCCCGGTCTGGCCCCAATGCGTGAGAAAATGGTTGCTGTGCATGTGAGCGTGAGACAGAGCCCAAATGCGTGAGTCTCACACCTAATGCGTGGGACTTGGTAGGTCTGCAATTCAAATGAGACACTACACAACCATACACACACAAATCGTCGGTCGCACCACGAACTGACCTAACTCGTTCACTGTTTTAAAAACGTGTTCAGAGAAAATCACGATTGAAGTTGCACTACTTTTGAAACTGCTGTTTCGGAGTCTGCTTACCAATTGTATTGTATTATTTTATGACGAAAACAAAGCTGAATACTTTATTCATACAGAACTATCAATGTGTTTTAATCCCTAAAACTATTTTAATAAGTAATTAATTCCTAAACAGATAGGTCACTTTGTGAAATTGAAAATTTCATTTTTGCCTGCAGCGCGCTGTGTACAAACCAATGCGTAATAGAGACCTATCGAGATAGGTCACTTTGTGAAATTACTACGCTCCCCAGTTAGGTCACTTCGTGGTGCGAAAATTTGCACGCGCGCCATAATCGCGCGCGCTGTAGCACATAGTTTAACCATTGGTAAAGCGACGTATCTAGATAGGTCACTTTGTGAAATGACAAAATGGCAAGTCCAGCGATGCGTCATTTATACTAATTAGTATAATTACCAAACTATTACATATTAGGCACTGAAACTTGCTGATAATGTTAACAGCATTGACTTTGTCAATAATTTGTTTTAAAACAAATTTGCGAAAATGTGTGATTTTGTGTCAGTTAGGTCAGTTCGTGGTGCGACCGACGAAATGGGAAACTACACAACCATACAAAATTAAGGGGTAACTACACAACCATACACAATTAAGGGGTAACTACACAACCATACACACGTCAATGGGACACTACACAACCATACACACGTCAATGGGACACTACACAACCATACACAAGTCAATGGGACACATCACAACCATACACCAGTCAATGGGACACTTCACAACCATACACAAGTCAATGGGACACTTCACAACCATACACAAGTCAATGGGAATTGACACAACCATACACCAGTCAATGGGAAACTATACAACCATACACAAGTCAATGGGAAACTACACAACCATACACAAGTCAATGGGAATATACACAACCATACACAAGTCAATGGGAAACTTCACAACCATACACAAGTCAATGGGACACTTCACAAGTCAATGGGACACTTCACAACCGTACACAAGTCAATGGGAATATACACAACCATACACAATTCCAGAGATGCCAAGTCCAGAGGCCAGCTGTGCGTGAGATTTTTCAAAGCTCAAAGGTTACGTCATCCTTGTGTATGGATCGACAGTGAGTACTAGCGTGTCTGTATGACCAAGCAAAACATCTGTCTCTCGCGTCTCTTTGCTGGCGGCCTTACCTTTATTTAGTCCCTGATAGTGCCGGTCCCCGGTGTTTCCCTTCGTCGAAAAGTTCCAAGTGGACATCAGAAGAGAACAAGTTTTTAGTACCACTTTTTGAAATTAACGCAGGTTTATGACAACGAACATGTTTTGTTTTTAACCAAGAAAGTGGCACATAAACACAGCTAGCTACACACACAGGACCGAGAATTAACACCAAAGTTTGGGTTCGAAAAACTAGGTTGCACTAGTTCCTTCCCTCAACAACTTTATTGAACAGTGATAAGATCAAGCCAAATGTATTGGTACCAGACTAATTTTTGATTGAAAAACACTTTTGTTAAAGTAACATGAGCATGTGTGAAGGCTACGACTTCTCAACTATAGTTGTGAGATATTTCCAATTTAAATTTCACTCTCGAAAATAATTTGAAGCGTGTAATATTTGTTTCTTGATCGAGGACAGACGAATCAGAACTTCAGCTGGCACAGAAATGGAATTGCATGCTGTGGCCAAGGATATGAAGTGATTTGGCCGTATTTGTTGGGCTACATGATGACCGTGAGGTCCATATAGCGGATCGAAACCCTGTGGAAAACGCATGCACAATGTAATGAACTGGAACTAGCCATGGGGTGGGGGGGGGGGGGCGCCGATGCAAGACCCAATATTCTACCTCATGGGCTAGTTTAGTCCGCTGGATGATAATAAACTCACAGTGAATGCCTCCATGGTTAAACTCCTCCTCTAAACCTACCAATGAAGGTGGCTAGAAGTCATTAAAATAAAAACACATAAATATTGTCAGATCCCAGACAGCCAGTCTGGACACATGGTGTTCTGGGTGGCAATTGTAATTGGGATGGGCTGTGTGTGAAAATGAGAGGCCCTGCAAAGTACAAGCTTACATTAGCCATGAACTGTCTGAAATTGTCAGACTCTGGTGTTTCTAGCCCCAGGCAAAGATTATAGATGTTAAATCAAATGAGATTCAAGTGCAACCATTATTAGCTAGATTGTTAAGGATACCAGTTGGTAAGGTTAATCTTTTTTTTTCTCCTATTTGCAGAGGATTGACTGGGACGGGTGCTGCGTTGGATCTAAAGCTTATCACCTCTCTACTTCAAGATGTGCCGTAGTTTGTGCCGCAGCAGGAATATGGATCAGGTACATGTAAGCTACTTTATAGGTTGATGCCAAACTGGTTAAATTATACTTTAAAAGTAGATCTTTTTGCTTCACCAACAAACGCCTTAAACAGGGATAATCCATGTGCCGTTCAGCCATCCAGCAATTCATGGCAGAGTTTCAGATTATGGGCCTAAACAATACCTTCGGTCAAGTGTCCTATTTGATTTGAGTTATGTAAGTTGTTAATTGTTAATGGAAGAAAAAACACCCTTGTCAAACACCAGTCTTCTCACTTGGTATATCCCAATAATGCATAAATTAACATATAAAATAACAAACCTGTGAATGCAAACATGTCATGGTTCTAGTATGAACTTCAGACCAAATTTCAACAGTGATGTTTTTTCTCTTTCTAATCCTGTAGAGTACGTTTCACAAAAAGTGTAGAATTATTGTTTTTTCTTTAGCTTTGTCCGAGATCAAGAGAAGACACAAGATCAAGAGAAGACACACAGGTAGAAGATCATGAAGTACCAGACTATTTCTCATGGAAGAAGCTAAATCTTGCTCTAACATCTGATGAACTCAAGTGAGTCCAGAAACAAGTCTACAAGTGAGTCATAATGTTAATGTAAATGTTTTACTTAAAATCTTCTGGCGGAGATCTTACCCCAAGTTCGTAGTCAGAAGTTGGAATCCATTGAAGGCTGCAGTCATGAGGTTTCATACTTAAAGCGGGCCCGGACCCCATGCTATAAATGGTATGTCCCCCCAGAGTAAAGAAGAATTGACGCCCCTGGTTTGTTGGAACATAGCTGTCGATGCTGTTTAAAAAAGAAAAACTTTTGTAGAATATTTAGTGCTGTATTTCCTTTTTGTTTTTGTTAAATGAAATGCAATATGGGGTTACTATTTTTTTAAATTGCTGAAACTATCCCGCCTCCAAAAGGTTCATTTAAGTGCCAAATAATGGCTCAGAATGCACGACTAGAGCATCTAGGAGCCCAACAAAATCTGGGGCCCTTAAACGGGCTGCGGACCCCACGCCATGGCTTGGCATACCGTGTCTCTGGCAAAACCCAGCACCCCTTGGAATAAAGTGCTCTTGTGGGCCCGGAGGTTTCATACCTCACCCTGAGGAAAATCATGTTTTTCCCTGACAGCTTACCTGTCTTGCATCAAGTAAAGCCTTTTAGGAGACAAATGTTCTGGTGAGTGTCGTGGCTGAGCGGTTAATAGCACCGAATTCAAACTCTGGTGTTTCTCAACAGCAGAATGTGGGTTCGACTCCCCAGCCGTGACACTTGTGTCCTTAAGCAAGACACATAACCATTGCTTAGTCCTTCGGATGGGACGTAAAGACGTTCCATGTGTTGTGTAAACGCATGTAAAAGAACCCAGTGCACTTATTGAAAAGAGAAGGGGTTTGCCCCGGTGTTCCTGGCTGGATTGGCAGCATTTCGCGACACAGCACCTTGTAAACCATTACACGGTGCTTAAGGATTAGGTCTTATATCTCAAAAATCGCCCCACTCCTTTCAGTAATAATACCTGGCGCTTTGTATCCTTTGGCAAAAGGCGCGTTATAATCAGTTATTATTATTTATTATTATTATTTTGTTTGGGGTTCAAATGTTAAAGCGCCCCTGTACGCCAGAGGTTGTTCAAGGGAAGGTGTACATTTGGTGATCACTCTAAAGTTAATTGCAATTAAACCCTTGGTTAGAAGCCTTTATCAGTGTTTGTGGAAAAAAATGATCCAGAGAAACGTTACACTGTGAAGTAATGCAGAAAATGATCTGCCTTGATAAAATGTTTTCAGTAGTCCGTTCTGTATCATTTTGATAAAATTAATGAACATTTTTGATCCAAAATCTGAAAATGTTTTGATGCCGGCATGACAGATTTTAAAAATTTTTACTAAAAATTACTCAAAGTTCTCAATAAATCTCAAATTATTTCTAACATACCCTTTCCACAGAGATTGTGTTCAGTATTCCGTTCTGTATCATTTGAAAACTTCATCCCTGTGCCACTGATGGGTGACTGAATTTCACTGGGTACTTCTCAAAAGTTTGTCTGTCTTCATGCCTACCGACTTCCCTTGATCTCATCAGCGAGTCAACCTTTAAGAGACAAACACTCTCCCTGTTTTACTGGAAACATTTTCAGCGTTGGAGAATTTGGTCAGCCAACTCTCAATAGCAGGCAGTATTCAGCATTTTTGTTGTTGGAGATTTTGGTAAAGTGTTAGCCCACCCTCTCAACCATCGAAATGGTTGACAACAATAACATTTAGATGACTTGTAAAACTGTGTGAACTGAAAAGTGAAATTAAATTGGTACAAGAAGTATTGTGTACTAGATACAGGCTTGAAATACTAGCATCGCACACTTTGGAGTGTTACACTTGAAATGTAATTGTACCAACATTTAAGACAATCTGTATTATCAAAATCTTCACACATTGAACTCACTTTGAGATATCGTAGCTACTTCCTGATTGCATTATTGAAATATACAGGATATAATTCATCCTTTAAACAAATTATTTGATCTTTCCTAAACAAAATCATTGGTTTTTAAGTAAAGCTTGGTCAGAAATCAGTGTAAGAATTTATTCTGAACTGTTATTATAACACTGTTAGGTCATTTTCCCTACAAACTGCAGGTGAAAGCTGAGACAGGACAGTTGCCACCTCTACACCCTACGCCTCTTCCTCCCGCCCTGCAATCTTACCTGCACCATTCCACTTGTACTACTTGCTGCTCTCCATTTAGTCCAAGAGTCTCTGCGCCTCTGATGATGCATACGTCCTATAGCCTTAAGGTAATCCATGCTTACTTTTCTTTGCTTTCTCTGCTAGTAATCTTGATTATATATGCACATGTAATAACTCTTTTTCCCCATAAACAGCAGAAGTCTTTGCAAATACTTTCAACAATGGCAACCAATGAGACAACACTTGGTTGATTTTGTCTTCCAATATTTAACTGGAACCTACTATAGAGGAAGTTTAATAGAGAACTTCACAAAAATCCAATTATATCTTGAACTTTTACTCATTAACGTAGTCGGCACTGATAACATGTCTTCAGTAGTCTATTCTGTGTCGTTTGAAACCACAAAATCACCGAAAATTGTCTGACCCTAAATCTGAACATTGTCCCATGCCCGAATGGCAGATTTTTTCAGATTTTTTACTAAAAACTCAACATCAACAAATTCTCAATGTGTCTCAAACTTTGGTTGATTGACTCAGTCTGCACTGATGAAATGTCTTCAGTAAACTGTTCTGTTTCATTTGAAAACAAAAAGACACCAAAAGTTGTTTGACCCCCAACTCTGAAAATTTGCCCATGCCAGTATTGTTCTCAGTAGTTGTCACAAAGCCGTGTTATCCCAAATACCAAAAATCAAAACTAAAGAAAACTGTTCCTCCAAGCACACCACAAAATTACAAATAAACAGTGACTTGTGAATTAACGCGTTTTATGCTAACTTATTTATTTACAATTGAGTATTTACACTTGGACCAATTTAACAAAGGAAAATAAAGTACAAATAAATTATTAAATTACGATGTCACAAATCAGTTCAACAATAATCCTTCAAAGTCTCGACGACTATTGGGCCATAAATTACTCTTCTGGCTTCCACCGCCCACTGCCTGCAATATAAGTTTGTTTCAAGTTTACATCACCAATCCTTCTCATCATTAGGTCGGGAGTCTCTCCGGAGTCTGGACCGTCTGTCCTCTGCTGCACTGCCCTTGCATCCACCAAATTATTTATCTATCAGCTAAACAGCTATCGCTATACCCCTTGGCTATCGCCAAATACGACTGCTTCGGCTATCGTGACTACATTAATACTTTAGGCTATCGCCAAACAATACTAAGCTATCGCCCAACATGACTCCACTACTTTAGGCTAGCGCCAATCGCTTCTTAGGCTAACATCCAACTGTGCTAATGCACTCCTCGAGATGCTGGACGGATCTGAACCTAAGACATTCCACTGCCCATAAAGTTCCCAATACATTACTATGTAAGAAATAACTTACAAATGGAACCCTGTTAATACCATATATGGTCAATGAGGTAGCGCAAAGCCCCAAACTTACGTTTTAGCTGTCTAGACATGTCCTGCTCTTAATCAAATAATACCATAAACTACAGAGCCCTCTTGTGACAGTAGTCCTTTCTGTATCATTTCGAACCATAAACTCACCCAAAATGTTTTGTAAAGCCGGCATCACTGTTTTTTCTGATGAATCTAAAAAAAGTTGTTGTTTACCCAGTCTGGGCTGATGAAATGTATTGAGTAGTCCAAACTCTGTATCATTGAGAACCATAAAACCAAAGGAAATTTGTTGACCCCAAATCGGAAATTTTTTACCATACCCGCTTGGTCGATTTTTTTTCATTTCGTACCCAAAACCCAAACTTAAAAAATTCTCAAAAAATCTCAAGTTTTTGCTCGTTTACCCATTCCACACAGATAAATTGTGTTCAGTAGTCCTTTCTGTATCATTTGAAATCATAAAAGACCGGCAGCCCAGAGCACTTTGGTTAAACGAACGAGGTACCAATATTTGAGTGCATGAACATTTAGTGGATAACCTGACATAGTCAAATATGGATGTCTGCCGGGGACCCCCCGCTGCGTGTAGCGAATGGACCCCCAACAAAGAGGCAAAATAATGGGCTGGATCAAACATTCTAGGTAACACATGAAACCAAGTGGAAATGGTCATCACCATGATACTAAGTAAAAAATTTCAACCGCCAGACAAATTATCTGCTGCATTAGGCCTGCCAGACACCCCCTCCCCTCAATATTTTGTGTACAAACCTATGGACTGAAATTAACCAGTTGTCAAATTAGCTCAGATTAACATGAAACTTTGTCTAACTGTTCCACTATGGCTAAAATGAACACAAACCAAAAATTAAATCCATACTCCGTACCGTTTCCGAGATACAGCCTCTTAAAATATGCTATAATCTCTCCCTTTTGGAACTCCGCCCCGGCCGACACCGCGCGTCGTGGTGGTAATCTTTCAAACGTTAAGAGCCCGTAATTTAATAACGACCCCAGCTGTTTGGCTGAAAGGTGTATGCTATTTAAGATGTGGCCCTTGATTCATAATTAATTGGCTGCACTGGGCCTGCCAGACACCCCCACCCCAGGGGTTAAACATCGGAGGAACCACCTTAAACCAAGTTGAAATGACCAATGACAATGTTTTTAATACAAGTATCAACCGCCAGAAAAAGGTTTTGCTACATTGGGCCCGGCAGACACTTCCCCTCCCCCGGGGTTGAAGAGGAGAACCACCTGAAACCAAGTTGAAATGACCAATGACAATATTCTTAAACCCAGGGGGTGGGGTGTCTGGCGTGCCCAATGCAGCAATTTTTTGTCTGGCATGTGATACTTGTATTAAGAATAGTGTTAATTGTGCATTTCAACTTGATTTCAGGGGGTTCTCTGTTGTTTAAAGACCGGGGAGAGGGGAGGTGTCTGCCAGGCCTCATACAGCATAACTTTCGTCAGGCAGTTGAAGAACAGTGTTGTTGATGGTCATTTCAACTTGGTTCCAGGTGGTTCCTCTGTGTTTAACCCTGGGACCATGAGGGGAGGGGGGGGACCTGGTATCTGCCGGGCCCAATGCAGCAAAACTTGTGTCTACCTCTAGCGGCTGATCTGGTATAAAGAATAGTGTATTATCGGCATATTGGCCATTTCAACTTGGTTTTAGGTCTTTCATACGAAGTGTAACCCCGGTGTTGGGAAGGTGTCTGTCAGGCCCAATGCAGCAAAACTTTTGTCTGGCAATTGATACTGGTATTAAGAACATTGTTATTGGTAATTTCAACTTGGTTTCAGGTGGTTCCTTTGATGTTTAACCCAGAGAGGGATGGTGTCTGTCAGGCCGCGCCCAATAAAGCAAAACATTTTTTGTTTGGCGGCTGATATTGTCTTGTGTTACGAATAGTGCATTAGGCCTATTGGTAATTTCAACTTGGTTTTAGGTAGTTCCTCAGATGTTTAACCCCTGGGGTGGGGGTGTCTGGCAGGCCTAATGCAGCAGAAACCTTGTCTGGCAGTTGAAATTTTTTACTTAGTATCATGGTGATGACCATTTCCACTTGGTTTCATGTGGTACCTAGAATGTTTGATCCAGCCCATTATTTTGCCTCTTTGTTGGGGGTCCATGCGCTACACGCAGCGGGGGGTCCCCGGCAGACATCCATATTTGACTATGTCAGGTTATCCACTAAATGTTCATGTACTCAAATATTGGTACCTCATTCGTTTAACCAAAGTGCTCTGGGCTGCCGGTCTATAAAATCACCCAAAATATTTAATTTTGTGATGCCAGCATCACAGATATTTTGGACTATAAAAAATTTTGGCCCCAGAACCCAAACTTACAAAATGCTCAATAAATCTCAAACTTTTGCTCGTTTACCCATCCCACACTGATGAAATGTGTTCAGTAGTCCTTTCTGTATCATTTGAAACCATAAAATCACCCAAAATTTGTTGACCCGAAATCTGAAAATTTTGTGATGCCGGCATCACAGATTTTTTGTAATTTTGGCCCAAAAACCGAAACTTACAGAATGCTCAATAAATCTCAAACTTTTGCTCGATTACCCATCCCACACTGATAACATGTGTTCAGTAGTCCTTTCTGTATCATTTGAAACCATAAAATCACCGAAAATTTGTTGACCCGAAATCTGAAAATTTTGTGATTTATTTTAATTTTGGCCCAAAAACTCAAACTTACAAAATGCTCAATAAATCTCAAACTTTTGCTCGATTAGCTATCCCACACTGATAAAATGTGTTCAGTAGTCCTTTCTGTATCATTTGAAACCATAAAATCACCCAAAATTTGTTCACCCGAAATCTGAAAATTTTGTGATGCCGGCATCACAGATTTTTTTATAATTTTGGCCAAAACACCCAAACTTACAAAATGCTCAATAAATCCCAAACTTTTGCTCGTTTACCCATCCCATACTGATGAAATGTGTTCAGTAGTCCTTTCTGTATCATTTGAAACCATAAAATCACCCAAAATTTGTTGACCCGAAATCTGAAAATTTTGTGATGCCGGCATCACAGATTTTTTATAATTTTGGCCCTAAAACCCAAACTTAAAAAATGCTCAATAAATCTCAAACTTTTGCTCGATTAGCTATCCCACACTGATAAAATGTGTTCAGTAGTCCTTTCTGTATCATTTGAAACCATACAATCATCCAAAATTTGTTGACCCGAAATCTGAAAATTTTGTGATGCCGGCATCACAGATTTTTTTAATTTTGGCCCAAAAACCCAAACTTACAAAATGCTCAATAAATCCCAAACTTTTGCTCGTTTACCCATCCCACACTGACAAAATGTGCTCAGTAGTCCTTTCTGTATCATTTGAAACCATAAAATCACCCAAAATTTGTAGCCCCGATATCTGAAAATTTTGTGATGCCGGCATCACAGATTTTTGGGATTTTGGACCAAAACTCCAAACTTACAAAATTGTCAATAAATCTCAAACTTTTGCTCGATTACCCATCCCACACTGATAAAATGTGTTCGGTAGTCCTTTCTGTATCATTTGAAACCATAAAATCACCCAAAATTTGTTGACCCGAAATCTGAAAATTTTGTGATGCCGGCATCACAGATTTTTTTTATAATTTTGGCCCAAAACCCCAAACTTACAAAATGCTCAATAAATCTCAAACTTTTGCTCGTTTACCCATCCCACTCTGATAAAATGTGTTCAGTAGTCCTTTCTGTATCATTTGAAACCATAAAATCACCCAAAATTTGTTGACCCGAAATCTGAAAATTTTGTGATGCCGGCATCACAGATTTTTTAAATTTTGGCCCAAAAACCCAAACCTCCAAAATGCTCAATAAATCTCAAACTTTTGCTCGTTTACCCATCCCACACTGATGAAATGTGTTCAGTAGTCCTTTCTGTATCATTTGAAACCATAAAATCACCCAAAATTTGTTGACCCGAAATCTGAAAATTTTGTGATGCCGGCATCACAGATTTTTTTATAATTTTGGGCCTAAAACCCAAACTTAAACAATGCTCAATAAATCTCAAACTTTTGCTCGATTAGCTATCCCACACTGATAAAATGTGTTCAGTAGTCCTTTCTGTATCATTTGAAACCATAAAATCATCCAAAATTTGTTGACCCGAAATCTGAAAATTTTGTGATGCTGGCATCACAGATTTTTTTAATTTTGGCCCAAAAACCCAAACTTACAAAATGCTCAATAAATCTCATACTTTTGCTCGATTACCCATCCCACACTGATAAAATGTGTTCAGTACTCCTTCCTGTATCATTTGAAACCATAAAATCACCGAAAATTTGTTGACCCGAAATCTGAAAATTTTGTGATGCCGGCATCACAGATTTTTTAAATTTTGGCCCAAAAACGGAAACTTACAGATTGCTCAATAAATCTCAAACTTTTGCTCGATTACCCATCCCACACTGATAACATGTGTTCAGTAGTCCTTTCTGTATCATTTGAAACCATAAAATCACCGAAAATTTGTTGACCCGAAATCTGAAAATTTTGTGATTTTTTTTAAATTTTGGCCCAAAAACTCAAACTTACAAAATGCTCAATAAATCTCAAACTTTTGCTCTATTAACTATCCCACACTGATAAAATGTGTTCAGTAGTCCTTTCTGTATCATTTGAAACCATAAAATCACCGAAAATTTGTTGACCCGAAATCTGAAAATTTTGTGATTTATTTTAATTTTGGCCCAAAAACTCAAACTTACAAAATGCTCAATAAATCTCAAACTTTTGCTCGATTAGCTATCCCACACTGACAAAATGTGCTCAGTAGTCCTTTCTGTATCATTTGAAACCATAAAATCACCGAAAATTTGTTCACCCGAAATCTGAAAATTTTGTGATGCCGGCATCACAGATTTTTTTATAATTTTGGCCAAAACACCCAAACTTACAAAATGCTCAATAAATCCCAAACTTTTGCTCGTTTACCCATCCCACACTGACAAACTGTGCTCAGTAGTCCTTTCTGTATCATTTGAAACCATAAAATCACCCAAAATTTGTAGCCCCGAAATCTGAAAATTTTGTGATGCCGGCATCACAGATTTTTGGGATTTTGGACCAAAACTCCAAACTTACAAAATTTTCAATAAATCTCAAACTTTTGCTCGATTACCCGTCCCACACTGATAAAATGTGTTCAGTAGTCCTTTCTGTATCATTTGAAACCATAAAATCACCCAAAATTTGTTGACCCGAAATCTGAAAATTTTGTGATGCCGGCATCACAGATTTTTTTTATAATTTTGGCCCAAAACCCCAAACTTACAATATGCTCAATAAATCTCAAACTTTTGCTCGTTTACCCATCCCACTCTGATAAAATGTCTTCAGTAGTCCTTTCTGTATCATTTGAAACCATAAAATCACCGAAAATTTGTTCACCCGAAATCTGAAAATTTTGTGATGCCGGCATCACAGATTTTTTTATAATTTTGGCCAAAACACCCAAACTTACAAAATGCTCAATAAATCTCAAACTTTTGCTCGTTTACCCATCCCACACTGATGAAATGTGTTCAGTAGTCCTTTCTGTATCATTTGAAACCATAAAATCACCCAAAATTTGTTGACCCGAAATCTGAAAATTTTGTGATGCCGGCATCACAGATTTTTTGTAATTTTGGCCCAAAAACCGAAACTTACAGAATGCTCAATAAATCTCAAACTTTTGCTCGATTACCCATCCCACACTGATAACATGTGTTCAGTAGTCCTTTCTGTATCATTTGAAACCATAAAATCACCGAAAATTTGTTGACCCGAAATCTGAAAATTTTGTGATTTATTTTAATTTTGGCCCAAAAACTCAAACTTACAAAATGCTCAATAAATCTCAAACTTTTGCTCGATTAGCTATCCCACACTGATAAAATGTGTTCAGTAGTCCTTTCTGTATCATTTGAAACCATAAAATCACCCAAAATTTGTTCACCCGAAATCTGAAAATTTTGTGATGCCGGCATCACAGATTTTTTTATAATTTTGGCCAAAACACCCAAACTTACAAAATGCTCAATAAATCCCAAACTTTTGCTCGTTTACCCATCCCATACTGATGAAATGTGTTCAGTAGTCCTTTCTGTATCATTTGAAACCATAAAATCACCCAAAATTTGTTGACCCGAAATCTGAAAATTTTGTGATGCCGGCATCACAGATTATTTATAATTTTGGCCCTAAAACCCAAACTTAAAAAATGCTCAATAAATCTCAAACTTTTGCTCGATTAGCTATCCCACACTGATAAAATGTGTTCAGTAGTCCTTTCTGTATCATTTGAAACCATACAATCATCCAAAATTTGTTGACCCGAAATCTGAAAATTTTGTGATGCCGGCATCACAGATTTTTTTAATTTTGGCCCAAAAACCCAAACTTACAAAATGCTCAATAAATCCCAAACTTTTGCTCGTTTACCCATCCCACACTGACAAAATGTGCTCAGTAGTCCTTTCTGTATCATTTGAAACCATAAAATCACCCAAAATTTGTAGCCCCGATATCTGAAAATTTTGTGATGCCGGCATCACAGATTTTTGGGATTTTGGACCAAAACTCCAAACTTACAAAATTGTCAATAAATCTCAAACTTTTGCTCGATTACCCATCCCACACTGATAAAATGTGTTCAGTAGTCCTTTCTGTATCATTTGAAACCATAAAATCACCCAAAATTTGTTGACCCGAAATCTGAAAATTTTGTGATGCCGGCATCACAGATTTTTTTTATAATTTTGGCCCAAAACCCCAAACTTACAAAATGCTCAATAAATCTCAAACTTTTGCTCGTTTACCCATCCCACTCTGATAAAATGTGTTCAGTAGTCCTTTCTGTATCATTTGAAACCATAAAATCACCCAAAATTTGTTGACCCGAAATCTGAAAATTTTGTGATGCCGGCATCACAGATTTTTTAAATTTTGGCCCAAAAACCCAAACCTCCAAAAGCTCAATAAATCTCAAACTTTTGCTCGTTTACCCATCCCACACTGATGAAATGTGTTCAGTAGTCCTTTCTGTATCATTTGAAACCATAAAATCACCCAAAATTTGTTGACCCGAAATCTGAAAATTTTGTGATGCCGGCATCACAGATTTTTTTATAATTTTGGGCCTAAAACCCAAACTTAAACAATGCTCAATAAATCTCAAACTTTTGCTCGATTAGCTATCCCACACTGATAAAATGTGTTCAGTAGTCCTTTCTGTATCATTTGAAACCATAAAATCATCCAAAATTTGTTGACCCGAAATCTGAAAATTTTGTGATGCCGGCATCACAGATTTTTTTAATTTTGGCCCAAAAACCCAAACTTACAAAATGCTCAATAAATCTCATACTTTTGCTCGATTACCCATCCCACACTGATAAAATGTGTTCAGTACTCCTTCCTGTATCATTTGAAACCATAAAATCACCGAAAATTTGTTGACCCGAAATCTGAAAATTTTGTGATGCCGGCATCACAGATTTTTTAAATTTTGGCCCAAAAACGGAAACTTACAGATTGCTCAATAAATCTCAAACTTTTGCTCGATTACCCATCCCACACTGATAACATGTGTTCAGTAGTCCTTTCTGTATCATTTGAAACCATAAAATCACCGAAAATTTGTTGACCCGAAATCTGAAAATTTTGTGATTTTTTTTAAATTTTGGCCCAAAAACTCAAACTTACAAAATGCTCAATAAATCTCAAACTTTTGCTCTATTAACTATCCCACACTGATAAAATGTGTTCAGTAGTCCTTTCTGTATCATTTGAAACCATAAAATCACCGAAAATTTGTTGACCCGAAATCTGAAAATTTTGTGATTTATTTTAATTTTGGCCCAAAAACTCAAACTTACAAAATGCTCAATAAATCTCAAACTTTTGCTCGATTAGCTATCCCACACTGATAAAATGTGTTCAGTAGTCCTTTCTGTATCATTTGAAACCATAAAATCACCGAAAATTTGTTCACCCGAAATCTGAAAATTTTGTGATGCCGGCATCACAGATTTTTTTATAATTTTGGCCAAAACACCCAAACTTACAAAATGCTCAATAAATCCCAAACTTTTGCTCGTTTACCCATCCCACACTGACAAACTGTGCTCAGTAGTCCTTTCTGTATCATTTGAAACCATAAAATCACCCAAAATTTGTAGCCCCGAAATCTGAAAATTTTGTGATGCCGGCATCACAGATTTTTGGGATTTTGGACCAAAACTCCAAACTTACAAAATTTTCAATAAATCTCAAACTTTTGCTCGATTACCCGTCCCACACTGATAAAATGTGTTCAGTAGTCCTTTCTGTATCATTTGAAACCATAAAATCACCCAAAATTTGTTGACCCGAAATCTGAAAATTTTGTGATGCCGGCATCACAGATTTTTTTTATAATTTTGGCCCAAAACCCCAAACTTACAATATGCTCAATAAATCTCAAACTTTTGCTCGTTTACCCATCCCACTCTGATAAAATGTCTTTCTGTATCATTTGAAACCATAAAATCACCGAAAATTTGTTCACCCGAAATCTGAAAATTTTGTGATGCCGGCATCACAGATTTTTTTATAATTTTGGCCAAAACACCCAAACTTACAAAATGCTCAATAAATCCCAAACTTTTGCTCGTTTACCCATCCCACACTGACAAAATGTGCTCAGTAGTCCTTTCTGTATCATTTGAAACCATAAAATCACCCAAAATTTGTTGACCCGAAATCTGAAAATTTTGTGATGCCGGCATCACAGATTTTTTATAATTTTGGCCCTAAAACCCAAACTTAAAAAATGCTCAATAAATCTCAAACTTTTGCTCGATTACCCGTCCCACACTGATAAAATGTGTTCAGTAGTCCTTTCTGTATCATTTGAAACCATAAAATCATCCAAAATTTGTTGACCCGAAATCTGAAAATTTTGTGATGCCGGCATCACAGATTTTTTTAATTTTGGCCCAAAAACCCAAACTTACAAAATGCTCAATAAATCCAAAACTTTTGCTCGTTTACCCATCCCACACTGACAAAATGTGCTCAGTAGTCCTTTCTGTATCATTTGAAACCATAAAATCACCCAAAATTTGTAGCCCCGAAATCTGAAAATTTTGTGATGCCGGCATCACAGATTTTTGGGAATTTGGACCAAAACTCCAAACTTACAAAATTGTCAATAAATCTCAAACTTTTGCTCGATTACCCGTCCCACACTGATAAAATGTGTTCAGTAGTCCTTTCTGTATCATTTGAAACCATAAAATCACCCAAAATTTGTGGCCCCGAAATCTGAAAAGTTTGTGATGCCGGCATCACAGATTTTTGGGATTTTGGACCAAAACTCCAAACTTACAAAATTTTCAATAAATCTCAAACTTTTGCTCGATTACCCGTTCCACACTGATAAAATGTGTTCAGTAGTCCTTTCTGTATCTTTTGAAACCATAAAATCACCCAAAATTTGTTGACCCGAAATCTGAAAATTTTGTGATGCCGGCATCACAGATTTTTTTTATAATTTTGGCCCAAAACCCCAAACTTACAAAATGCTCAATAAATCTCAAACTTTTGCTCGTTTACCCATCCCACTCTGATAAAATGTCTTCAGTAGTCCTTTCTGTATCATTTGAAACCATAAAATCACCCAAAATTTGTTGACCCGAAATCTGAAAATTTTGTGATGCCGGCATCACAGATTTTTTAAATTTTGGCCCCAAAACCCAAACCTCCAAAATGCTCAATAAATCTCAAACTTTTGCTCGTTTACCCATCCCACACTGATGAAATGTGTTCAGTAGTCCTTTCTGTATCATTTGAAACCATAAAATCACCCAAAATTTGTTGACCTGAAATCTGAAAATTTTGTGATGCCGGCATCACAGATTTTTTATAATTTTGGCCCTAAAACCCAAACTTAAAAAATGCTCAATAAATCTCAAACTTTTGCTCGATTAGCTATCCCACACTGATAAAATGTGTTCAGTAGTCCTTTCTGTATCATTTGAAACCATAAAATCATCCAAAATTTGTTGACCCGAAATCTGAAAATTTTGTGATGCCGGCATCACAGATTTTTTTAATTTTAGCCCAAAAACCCAAACTTACAAAATGCTCAATAAATCCCAAACTTTTGCTCGTTTACCCATCCCACACTGACAAAATGTGCTCAGTAGTCCTTTCTGTATCATTTGAAACCATAAAATCACCCAAAATTTGTAGCCCCGAAATCTGAAAATTTTGTGATGCCGGCATCACAGATTTTTGGGATTTTGGACCAAAACTCCAAACTTACAAAATTGTCAATAAATCTCAAACTTTTGCTCGATTACCCGTCCCACACTGATAAAATGTGTTCAGTAGTCCTTTCTGTATCATTAGAAACCATAAAATCATCCAAAATTTGTTGACCCGAAATCTGAAAATTTTGTGATGCCGGCATCACAGATTTTTTTTAATTTTGGCCCAAAAACCCAAACTTACAAAATGCTCAATAAATCCCAAACTTTTGCTCGTTTACCCATCCCACACTGACAAAATGTGCTCAGTAGTCCTTTCTGTATCATTTGAAACCATAAAATCATCCAAAATTTGTTGACCCGAAATCTGAAAATTTTGTGATGCCGGCATCACAGATTTTTTTAATTTTGGCCCAAAAACCCAAACTTACAAAATGCTCAATAAATCCCAAACTTTTGCTCGTTTACCCATCCCACACTGACAAAATGTGCTCAGTAGTCCTTTCTGTATCATTTGAAACCATAAAATCACCCAAAATTTGTTGACCCGAAATCTGAAAATTTTGTGATGCCGGCATCACAGATTTTTTAAATTTTGGCCCAAAAACCCAAACCTCCAAAATGCTCAATAAATCTCAAACTTTTGCTCGTTTACCCATCCCACACTGATGAAATGTGTTCAGTAGTCCTTTCTGTATCATTTGAAACCATAAAATCACCCAAAATTTGTTGACCCGAAATCTGAAAATTTTGTGATGCCGGCATCACAGATTTTTTATAATTTTGGCCCTAAAACCCAAACTTACAAAATGCTCAATAAATCTCAAACTTTTGCTCGTTTACCCATCCCACTCTGATAAAATGTCTTCAGTAGTCCTTTCTGTATCATTTGAAACCATAAAATCACCCAAAATTTGTTGACCCGAAATCTGAAAATTTTGTGATGCCGGCATCACAGATTTTTTAAATTTTGGCCCAAAAACCCAAACCTCCAAAATGCTCAATAAATCTCAAACTTTTGCTCGTTTACCCATCCCTCACTGATGAAATGTGTTCAGTAGTCCTTTCTGTATCATTTGAAACCATAAAATCACCCAAAATTTGTTGACCCGAAATCTGAAAATTTTGTGATGCCGGCATCACAGATTTTTTATAATTTTGGCCCTAAAACCCAAACTTAAAAAATGCTCAATAAATCTCAAACTTTTGCTCGATTAGCTATCCCACTCTGATAAAATGTGTTCAGTAGTCCTTTCTGTATCATTTGAAACCATAAAATCAGCCAAAATTTGTTGACCCGAAATCTGAAAATTTTGTGATGCCGGCATCACAGATTTTTTAAATTTTGCCCCAAAAACCCAAACCTCCAAAATGCTCAATAAATCTCAAACTTTTGCTCGTTTACCCATCCCACACTGATGAAATGTGTTCAGTAGTCCTTTCTGTATCATTTGAAACCATAAAATCACCCAAAATTTGTTGACCCGAAATCTGAAAATTTTGTGATGCTGGCATCACAGATTTTTGGGAATTTGGACCAAAACTCCAAACTTACAAAATTGTCAATAAATCTCAAACTTTTGCTCGATTACCCGTCCCACACTGATAAAATGTGTTCAGTAGTCCTTTCTGTATCATTTGAAACCATAAAATCACCCAAAATTTGTAGCCCCGAAATCTGAAAATTTTGTGATGCCGGCATCACAGATTTTTGGGATTTTGGACCAAAACTCCATACTTACAAAATTTTCAATAAATCTCAAACTTTTGCTCGATTACCCGTCCCACACTGATAAAATGTGTTCAGTAGTCCTTTCTGTATCATTTGAAACCATAAAATCACCCAAAATTTGTTGACCCGAAATCTGAAAATTTTGTGATGCCGGCATCACAGATTTTTTTTATAATTTTGGCCCAAAACCCCAAACTTACAAAATGCTCAATAAATCTCAAACTTTTGCTCGTTTACCCATCCCACTCTGATAAAATGTGTTCAGTAGTCCTTTCTGTATCATTTGAAACCATAAAATCACCCAAAATTTGTTGACCCGAAATCTGAAAATTTTGTGATGCCGGCATCACAGATTTTTTAAATTTTGGCCCAAAAACCCAAACCTCCAAAATGCTCAATAAATCTCAAACTTTTGCTCGTTTACCCATCCCACACTGATGAAATGTGTTCAGTAGTCCTTTCTGTATCATTTGAAACCATAAAATCACCCAAAATTTGTTGACCCGAAATCTGAAAATTTTGTGATGCCGGCATCACAGATTTTTTATAATTTTGGCCCTAAAACCCAAACTTACAAAATGCTCAATAAATCTCAAACTTTTGCTCGTTTACCCATCCCACTCTGATAAAATGTCTTCAGTAGTCCTTTCTGTATCATTTGAAACCATAAAATCACCCAAAATTTGTTGACCCGAAATCTGAAAATTTTGTGATGCCGGCATCACAGATTTTTTAAATTTTGGCCCAAAAACCCAAACCTCCAAAATGCTCAATAAATCTCAAACTTTTGCTCGTTTACCCATCCCTCACTGATGAAATGTGTTCAGTAGTCCTTTCTGTATCATTTGAAACCATAAAATCACCCAAAATTTGTTGACCCGAAATCTGAAAATTTTGTGATGCCGGCATCAC
The DNA here is from genome assembly GCF_032118995.1 of Asterias amurensis. Taxonomy (NCBI): domain Eukaryota; kingdom Metazoa; phylum Echinodermata; class Asteroidea; order Forcipulatida; family Asteriidae; genus Asterias; species Asterias amurensis. The sequence continues at coordinate 11,442,081 of NC_092651.1, forward strand.
AGATTTTTTATAATTTTGGCCCTAAAACCCAAACTTAAAAAATGCTCAATAAATCTCAAACTTTTGCTCGATTAGCTATCCCACACTGATAAAATGTGTTCAGTAGTCCTTTCTGTATCATTTGAAACCATAAAATCATCCAAAATTTGTTGACCCGAAATCTGAAAATTTTGTGATGCCGGCATCACAGATTTTTTTAATTTTGGCCCAAAAACCCAAACTTACAAAATGCTCAATAAATCCCAAACTTTTGCTCGTTTACCCATCCCACACTGACAAAATGTGCTCAGTAGTCCTTTCTGTATCATTTGAAACCATAAAATCACCCAAAATTTGTAGCCCCGAAATCTGAAAATTTTGTGATGCCGGCATCACAGATTTTTGGGATTTTGGACCAAAACTCCAAACTTACAAAATTGTCAATAAATCTCAAACTTTTGCTCGTTTACCCATCCCACACCGACAAAATGTGGTTAGTAGTCCTTTCTGTATCATTTGAAACCTTAAAATCACCCAAAATTTGTTGACCCGAAATCTGAAAATTTTGTGATGCCGGCATCACAGATTTTAAAATTTTTTTCCCAAAAACCCAAACTTACAAAATGCTCAATAAATCTCAAACTTTTGCTTGATTATCCATCCCACACTGATAAAATGTGTTCAGTAGTCTTTTCTGTGTCATTTGAAACCATAAAATAAACCAAAATTTGTTGACCCGAAATCTGAAAATTTTGTGATGCCGGCATCACAGATTTTTTATAATTTTGGCCCAAAAACTCAAACTTACAAAATGCTCAATAAATCTCAAACTTTTGCTCGATTACCCGTCCCACACTGATAAAATGTGTTCAGTATTCCTTTCTGTATCATTTGAAACCATAAAATCACTGAAAATTTGTTGACCCGAGATCTGAAAATTTTGTGATGCCGGCATCACAGATTTTTTAAATTTTGGCCCAAAAACCCAAACTTACAGAATGCTCAATAAATCTCAAACTTTTGCTCGATTACCCATCCCACACTGACAACATGTGTTCAGTAGTCCTTTCTGTATCATTTGAAACCATAAAATCATCCAAAACTTGTTGACCCAAAATCTGAAAATTTTGTGATGCCGGCATCACAGATTTTTTTAATTTTGGCCCAAAAACCCAAACTTACAAAATGCTCAATAAATCTCATACTTTTGCTCGATTACCCATCCCACACTGATAAAATGTGTTCAGTACTCCTTCCTGTATCATTTGAAACCATAAAATCACCCAAAATTTGTTGACCCGAAATCTGAAAATTTTGTGATGCCGGCATCACAGATTTTTTAAATTTTGGCCCAAAAACCGAAACTTACAGAATGCTCAATAAATATCAAACTTTTGCTCGATTACCCATCCCACACTGATAACATGTGTTCAGTAGTCCTTTCTGTATCATTTGAAACCATAAAATCACCGAAAATTTGTTGACCCGAAATCTGAAAATTTTGTGATTTTTTTTAAATTTTGGCCCAAAAACTCAAACTTACAAAATGCTCAATAAATCTCAAACTTTTGCTCTATTAGCTATCCCACACTGATAAAATGTGTTCAGTAGTCCTTTCTGTATCATTTGAAACCATAAAATCACCGAAAATTTGTTGACCCGAAATCTGAAAATTTTGTGATGCCGGCATCACAGATTTATTTAATTTTGGCCCAAAAACCCAAACTTAAAAATGCTCAATAAATCTCAAAATTTTGCTCGATTACCCGTCCCACACTGATTAAATGTGTTCAGTAGTCCTTTCTGTATCATTTGAAACCATAAAATCACCCAAAATTTGTTGACCCGAAATCTGAAAATTTTGTGATGCCGGCATCACAGATTTTTTGTAATTTTGGCCCAAAAACCCAAACTTACAAAATGCTCAATAAATCTCAAACTTTTGCTCGTTTACCCATCCCACACTGATAAAATGTGTTCAGTAGTCCTTTCTGTATCATTTGAAACCATAAAATCATCCAAAATTTGTTGACCCGAAATCTGAAAATTTTGTGATGCCGGCATCACAGATTTTTATAATTTTGGCCCAAAAACCCAAACTTACAAAATGCTCAATAAATCCCAAACTTTTGCTCGTTTACCCATCCCACACTGACAAAATGTGCTCAGTAGTCCTTTCTGTATCATTTGAAACCATAAAATCACCCAAAATTTGTAGCCCCGAAATCTGAAAATTTTGTGATGCCGGCATCACAGATTTTTGGGAATTTGGACCAAAACTCCAAACTTACAAAATTGTCAATAAATCTCAAACTTTTGCTCGATTACCCGTCCCACACTGATAAAATGTGTTCAGTAGTCCTTTCTGTATCATTTGAAACCATAAAATCACCCAAAATTTGTAGCCCCGAAATCTGAAAATTTTGTGATGCCGGCATCACAGATTTTTGGGATTTTGGACCAAAACTCCAAACTTACAAAATTTTCAATAAATCTCAAACTTTTGCTCGATTACCCGTTCCACACTGATAAAATGTGTTCAGTAGTCCTTTCTGTATCTTTTGAAACCATAAAATCACCCAAAATTTGTTGACCCGAAATCTGAAAATTTTGTGATGCCGGCATCACAGATTTTTTTAATAATTTTGGCCCAAAACCCCAAACTTACAAAATGCTCAATAAATCTCAAACTTTTGCTCGTTTACCCATCCCACTCTGATAAAATGTCTTCAGTAGTCCTTTCTGTATCATTTGAAACCATAAAATCACCCAAAATTTGTTGACCCGAAATCTGAAAATTTTGTGATGCCGGCATCACAGATTTTTTAAATTTTGGCCCAAAAACCCAAACCTCCAAAATGCTCAATAAATCTCAAACTTTTGCTCGTTTACCCATCCCACACTGATGAAATGTGTTCAGTAGTCCTTTCTGTATCATTTGAAACCATAAAATCACCCAAAATTTGTTGACCCGAAATCTGAAAATTTTGTGATGCCGGCATCACAGATTTTTTATAATTTTGGCCCTAAAACCCAAACTTAAAAAATGCTCAATAAATCTCAAACTTTTGCTCGATTAGCTATCCCACACTGATAAAATGTGTTCAGTAGTCCTTTCTGTATCATTTGAAACCATAAAATCATCCAAAATTTGTTGACCCGAAATCTGAAATTTTTGTGATGCCGGCATCACAGATTTTTTTAATTTTGGCCCAAAAACCCAAACTTACAAAATGCTCAATAAATCCCAAACTTTTGCTCGTTTACCCATCCCACACTGACAAAATGTGCTCAGTAGTCCTTTCTGTATCATTTGAAACCATAAAATCACCCAAAATTTGTAGCCCCGAAATCTGAAAATTTTGTGATGCCGGCATCACAGATTTTTGGGAATTTGGACCAAAACTCCAAACTTACAAAATTGTCAATAAATCTCAAACTTTTGCTCGATTACCCGTCCCACACTGATAAAATGTGTTCAGTAGTCCTTTCTGTATCATTTGAAACCATAAAATCACCCCAAATTTGTAGCCCCGAAATCTGAAAATTTTGTGATGCCGGCATCACAGATTTTTGTAATTTTGGCCCAAAAACCCAAACTTACAAAATGCTCAATAAATCTCAAACTTTTGCTCGTTTACCCATCCCACACTGATAAAATGTGTTCAGTAGTCCTTTCTGTATCATTTGAAACCATAAAATCACCCAAAATTTGTTGACCCGAAATCTGAAAATTTTGTGATTTTTTTTAAATTTTGGCCCAAAAACTCAAACTTACAAAATGCTCAATAAATCTCAAACTTTTGCTCTATTAGCTATCCCACACTGATAAAATGTGTTCAGTAGTCCTTTCTGTATCATTTGAAACCATAAAATCACCGAAAATTTGTTGACCCGAAATCTGAAAATTTTGTGATGCCGGCATCACAGATTTTTTTAATTTTGGCCCAAAAACCCAAACTTACAAAATGCTCAATAAATCTCAAAATTTTGCTCGATTACCCGTCCCACACTGATTAAATGTGTTCAGTAGTCCTTTCTGTATCATTTGAAACCATAAAATCACCCAAAATTTGTTGACCCGAAATCTGAAAATTTTGTGATGCCGGCATCACAGATTTTTTGTAATTTTGGCCCAAAAACCCAAACTTACAAAATGCTCAATAAATCTCAAACTTTTGCTCGTTTACCCATCCCACACTGACAAAATGTGCTCAGTAGTCCTTTCTGTATCATTTGAAACCATAAAATCACCCAAAATTTGTAGCCCCTAAATCTGAAAATTTTGTGATGCCGGCATCACAGATTTTTGGGATTTTGGACCAAAACTCCAAACTTACAAAATTGTCAATAAATCTCAAACTTTTGCTCGTTTACCCATCCCACACCGACAAAATGTGGTTAGTAGTCCTTTCTGTATCATTTGAAACCTTAAAATCACCCAAAATTTGTTGACCCGAAATCTGAAAATTTTGTGATGCCGGCATCACAGATTTTAAAATTTTTTTCCCAAAAACCCAAACTTACAAAATGCTCAATAAATCTCAAACTTTTGCTTGATTATCCATCCCACACTGATAAAATGTGTTCAGTAGTCCTTTCTGTGTCATTTGAAACCATAAAATAACCCAAAATTTGTTTTCCCGAAATCTGAAAATTTTGTGATGCCGGCATCACAGATTTTTTTAATTTTGGCCCAAAAACCCAAACTTACAAAATGCTCAATAAATCTCAAACTTTTGCTTGATTACCCGTCCCACACTGATAAAATGTGTTCAGTAGTCCTTTTTGTATCATTTCAAACCATAAAATCACCGAAAATTTGTTGACCCGAGATCTGAAAATTTTGTGATGCCGGCATCACAGATTTTTTAAATTTTGGCCCAAAAACCCAAACTTACAGAATGCTCAATAATTCTCAAACTTTTTCTCGATTACCCATCCCACACTGACAACATGTGTTCAGTAGTCCTTTCTGTATCATTTGAAACCATAAAATCACCGAAAATTTGTTGACCCGAAATCTGAAAATTTTGTGATTTTTTTTAAATTTTGGCCCAAAAACTCAAACTTACAAAATGCTCAATAAATCTCAAACTTTTGCTCTATTAGCTATCCCACACTGATAAAATGTGTTCAGTAGTCCTTTCTGTATCATTTGAAACCATAAAATCACCGAAAATTTGTTGACCCGAAATCTGAAAATTTTGTGGTTTTTTTTAAATTTTGGCCCAAAAGTTCAAACTTCCAAAATGCTCGTTTACCCATCCCACACTGACAAAATGTGCTCAGTAGTCCTTTCTGTATCATTTGAAACCATAAAATAACCCAAAATTTGTTTTCCCGAAATCTGAAAATTTTGTGATGCCGGCATCACAGATTTTTGGGATTTTGGACCAAAACTCCAAACTTACAAAATTGTCAATAAATCTCAAACTTTTGCTCGTTTACCCATCCCACACCGACAAAATGTGGTTAGTAGTCCTTTCTGTATCATTTGAAACCTTAAAATCACCCAAAATTTGTTGACCCGAAATCTGAAAATTTTGTGATGCCGGCATCACAGATTTTAAAAATTTTTTCCCAAAAACCCAAACTTACAAAATGCTCAATAAATCTCAAACTTTTGCTTGATTATCCATCCCACACTGATAAAATGTGTTCAGTAGTCCTTTCTGTGTCATTTGAAACCATAAAATAACCCAAAATTTGTTTTCCCGAAATCTGAAAATTTTGTGATGCCGGCATCACAGATTTTTTTAATTTTGGCCCAAAAACCCAAACTTACAAAATGCTCAATAAATCTCAAACTTTTGCTTGATTACCCGTCCCACACTGATAAAATGTGTTCAGTAGTCCTTTTTGTATCATTTCAAACCATAAAATCACCGAAAATTTGTTGACCCGAGATCTGAAAATTTTGTGATGCCGGCATCACAGATTTTTTAAATTTTGGCCCAAAAACCCAAACTTACAGAATGCTCAATAATTCTCAAACTTTTTCTCGATTACCCATCCCACACTGACAACATGTGTTCAGTAGTCCTTTCTGTATCATTTGAAACCATAAAATAACCCAAAATTTGTTGACCCGAAATCTGAAAATTTTGTGATGCCGGCATCACAGATTTTTTGGATTTTGGACCAAAACTCCAAACTTACAAAATTGTCAATAAATCTCAAACTTTTGCTCGTTTACCCATCCCACACCGACAAAATGTGGTTAGTAGTCCTTTCTGTATCATTTGAAACCTTAAAATCACCCAAAATTTGTTGACCCGAAATCTGAAAATTTTGTGATGCCGGCATCACAGATTTTAAAAATTTTTTCCCAAAAACCCAAACTTACAAAATGCTCAATAAATCTCAAACTTTTGCTTGATTATCCATCCCACACTGATAAAATGTGTTCAGTAGTCCTTTCTGTGTCATTTGAAACCATAAAATAACCCAAAATTTGTTTTCCCGAAATCTGAAAATTTTGTGATGCCGGCATCACAGATTTTTTTAATTTTGGCCCAAAAACCCAAACTTACAAAATGCTCAATAAATCTCAAACTTTTGCTTGATTACCCGTCCCACACTGATAAAATGTGTTCAGTAGTCCTTTTTGTATCATTTCAAACCATAAAATCACCGAAAATTTGTTGACCCGAGATCTGAAAATTTTGTGATGCCAGCATCACAGATTTTTTAAATTTTGGCCCAAAAACCAAAACTTACAGAATGCTCAATAATTCTCAAACTTTTTCTCGATTACCCATCCCACACTGACAACATGTGTTCAGTAGTCCTTTCTGTATCATTTGAAACCATAAAATCACCGAAAATTTGTTGACCCGAAATCTGAAAATTTTGTGATTTTTTTTAAATTTTGGCCCAAAAACTCAAACTTACAAAATGCTCAATAAATCTCAAACTTTTGCTCGTTTACCCATCCCACACTGACAAAATGTGCTCAGTAGTCCTTTCTGTATCATTTGAAACCATAAAATCACCCAAAATTTGTAGCTCCGAAATCTGAAAATTTTGTGATGCCGGCATCACAGATTTTTTTAATTTTGGCCCAAAAACCCAAACTTACAAAATGCTCAATAAATCTCAAACTTTTGCTTGATTACCCGTCCCACACTGATAAAATGTGTTCAGTAGTCCTTTTTGTATCATTTCAAACCATAAAATCACCGAAAATTTGTTGACCCGAGATCTGAAAATTTTGTGATGCCGGCATCACAGATTTTTTAAATTTTGGCCCAAAAACCCAAACTTACAGAATGCTCAATAATTCTCAAACTTTTTCTCGATTACCCATCCCACACTGACAACATGTGTTCAGTAGTCCTTTCTGTATCATTTGAAACCATAAAATAACCCAAAATTTGTTGACCCGAAATCTGAAAATTTTGTGATGCCGGCATCACAGATTTTTTGGATTTTGGACCAAAACTCCAAACTTACAAAATTGTCAATAAATCTCAAACTTTTGCTCGTTTACCCATCCCACACCGACAAAATGTGGTTAGTAGTCCTTTCTGTATCATTTGAAACCTTAAAATCACCCAAAATTTGTTGACCCGAAATCTGAAAATTTTGTGATGCCGGCATCACAGATTTTAAAAATTTTTTCCCAAAAACCCAAACTTACAAAATGCTCAATAAATCTCAAACTTTTGCTTGATTATCCATCCCACACTGATAAAATGTGTTCAGTAGTCCTTTCTGTGTCATTTGAAACCATAAAATAACCCAAAATTTGTTTTCCCGAAATCTGAAAATTTTGTGATGCCGGCATCACAGATTTTTTTAATTTTGGCCCAAAAACCCAAACTTACAAAATGCTCAATAAATCTCAAACTTTTGCTTGATTACCCGTCCCACACTGATAAAATGTGTTCAGTAGTCCTTTTTGTATCATTTCAAACCATAAAATCACCGAAAATTTGTTGACCCGAGATCTGAAAATTTTGTGATGCCGGCATCACAGATTTTTTAAATTTTGGCCCAAAAACCCAAACTTACAGAATGCTCAATAATTCTCAAACTTTTTCTCGATTACCCATCCCACACTGACAACATGTGTTCAGTAGTCCTTTCTGTATCATTTGAAACCATAAAATCACCGAAAATTTGTTGACCCGAAATCTGAAAATTTTGTGATTTTTTTTAAATTTTGGCCCAAAAACTCAAACTTACAAAATGCTCAATAAATCTCAAACTTTTGCTCTATTAGCTATCCCACACTGATAAAATGTGTTCAGTAGTCCTTTCTGTATCATTTGAAACCATAAAATCACCGAAAATTTGTTGACCCGAAATGTGAAATTTTTTTTTTTTTTTTTAAATTTTGGCCCAAAAGTTCAAACTTCCAAAATGCTCAATAAATCTCAAAATTTTGCTCGATTAGCTATCCCACACTGATCAAATGTGTTCAGTAGCCCTTTCTGTATCATTTGAAACCATAAAATCACCGAAAATTTGTTGACCTGAAATCTGAAAAATTTGTGATGCCGGCATCACAGATTTTTTTAATTTTGGCCCAAAAACCCAAACTTACAAAATGCTCAATAAATCTCAAACTTTTGCTCGATTACCCGTCCCACACTGATAACATGTGTTCAGTAGTCTTTTCTGTATCATTTGAAACCATAAAATCACCGAAAATTTGTTGACCCGAAATCTGAAAATTTTTTGATTTTTTTAAATTTTGGCCCAAAAACTCAAACTTACAAAATGCTCAATAAATCTCAAACTTTTGCTCGATTAGATATCCCACACTGATAAAATGTGTTCAGTAGTCCTTTCTGTATCATTTGAAACTATAAAATCACCGAAAATTTGTTGACCCGAAATCTGAAAGTTTTGTGATGCCGGCATCACAGATTTTTTTAATTTTGGCCCAAAACCCCAAACTTACAAAATGCTCAATAAATCTCAAACTTTTGCTCGATTACCCATCCCACACTGATAAAACGTGTTCAGTAGTCCTTTTTGTATCATTTGAAACCATAAAATCACCGAAAATTTGTTGACCCAAAATTTGAAAATTTTGTGATGCCGGCATCACAGATTTTTTTTATAATTTTGGCCCAAAACCCCAAACTTACAAAATGCTCAATAAATCTCAAACTTTTCCTCGTTTACCCATCCCACTCTGATAAAATGCGTTCAGTAGTCCTTCCTGTATCATTTGAAACCATAAAATCACCCAAAATTTGTTGACCCGAAATCTGAAAATTTTGTGATGCCGGCATCACAGATTTTTTATAATTTTAGCCCTAAAACCCCAACTTAAAAAATGCTAAATAAATCTCAAACTTTTGCTCGATTACCCGTCCCACACTGATAAAATGTGTTCAGTAGTCCTTTCTGTATCATTTGAAACCATAAAATCACCCAAAATTTGTTGACCCGAAATCTGAAAATTTTGTGATGCCGGCATCACAGATTTTTTTAATTTTGGCCCAAAAACCCAAACTTACAAAATGCTCAATAAATCTCAAACTTTTGCTCGATTACCCGTCCCACTCTGATAAAATGTGTTCAGTATTCCTTTCTGTATCATTTGAAACCATAAAATCACCCAAAATTTGTTGACCCGAAATCTGAAAATTTTGTGATGCCGGCATCACAGATTTTTTATATTTTTGGCCCTAAAACCCAAACTTAAAAAATGCTCAAAAAATCTCAAACTTTTGCTCGATTACCCATCCCACACTGATGAAATGTGTTCAGTACTCCTTTCTGTATCATTTGAAACCATTAAATCACCCAAAATTTGTTGACCCGAAATCTGAAAATTTTGTGATGCCGGCATCACAGATTTGTTAAATTTTGGCCCAAAAACCCAAACCTCCAAAATGCTCAATAAATCTCAAACTTTTGCTCGATTACCCATCCCACACTGATGAAATGTGTTCAGTAGTCCTTTTTGTATCATTTGAAACCATAAAATCACCCAAAATTTGTTGACCCGAAATCTGAAAATTTTGTGATGCCGGCATCACAGATTTTTTTAATTTTGGCTCAAAACCCCAAACTTACAAAATGCTCAATAAATCTCAAACTTTTGCTCGTTTACCCATCCCACTCTGATAAAATGTGTTCAGTAGTCCTTTCTGTATCATTTGAAACCATAAAATCACCCAAAATTTGTTGACCCGAAATCTGAAAATTTTGTGATGCCGGCATCACAGATTTTTTTATAATTTTGGCCCAAAAACCCAAACTTACAAAATGCTCAATAAATCTCAAACTTTTGCTCGATTACCCATCCCACACTGATAAAATGTGTTCAGTAGTCCTTCCTGTCTCATTTGAAACCATAAAATCCCCGAAAATTTGTTGACCCGAAATCTGAAAATTTTGTGATGCCGGCATCACAGATTTTTTAAATTTTGGCCCAAAAACCCAAACTTACAGAATGCTCAATAAATCTCAAACTTTTGCTCGATTACCCATCGCACACTGACAACATGTGTTCAGTAGTCCTTTCTGTATCATTTGAAACCATAAAATCACCGAAAATTTGTTGACCCGAAATCTGAAAATTTTGTGATTTTTTTTAAATTTTGGCCCAAAAGTTCAAACTTCCAAAATGCTCAATAAATCTCAAAATTTTGCTTGATTAGCTATCCCACACTGATGAAATGTGTTCAGTAGTCCTTTCTGTATCATTTGAAACCATAAAATCACCGAAAATTTGTTGACCCGAAATCTGAAAATTTTGTGATGCCGGCATCACAGATTTTTTATAATTTTGGCCCTAAAACCCAAACTTAAAAAATGCTCAAAAAATCTCAAACTTTTGCTCGATTACCCATCCCACACTGATAAAATGTGTTCAGTACTCCTTTCTGTATCATTTGAAACCATTAAATCACCCAAAATTTGTTGACCCGAAATCTGAAAATTTTGTGATGCCGGCATCACAGATTTTTTAAATTTTGGCCCAAAAACCCAAACTTACAGAATGCTCAATAAATCTCAAACTTTTGCTCGATTACCCATCGCACACTGACAACATGTGTTCAGTAGTCCTTTCTGTATCATTTGAAACCATAAAATCACCCAAAATTTGTTGACCCGAAATCTGAAAATTTTGTGATGCCGGCATCACAGATTTTTTAAATTTTGGCCCAAAAACCCAAACCTCCAAAATGCTCAATAAATCTCAAACTTTTGCTCGATTACCCATCCCACACTGATGAAATGTGTTCAGTAGTCCTTTTTGTATCATTTGAAACCATAAAATCACCCAAAATTTGTTGACCCGAAATCTGAAAATTTTGTGATGCCGGCATCACAGATTTTTTTAATTTTGGCCGAAAACCCCAAACTTACAAAATGCTCAATAAATCTCAAACTTTTGCTCGATTACCCATCCCACACTGATAAAATGTGTTCAGTAGTCCTTTTTGTATCATTTGAAACCATAAAATCACCCAAAATTTGTTGACCCGAAATCTGAAAATTTTGTGATGCCGGCATCACAGATTTTTTTTATAATTTTGGCCTAAAAACCCAAACTTACAAAATGCTCAATAAATCTCAAACTTTTGCTCGATTACCCATCCCACACTGATAAAATGTGTTCAGTAGTCCTTTCTGTCTCATTTGAAACCATAAAATCCCCGAAAATTTGTTGACCCGAAATCTGAAAATTTTGTGATGCCGGCATCACAGATTTTTTAAATTTTGGCCCAAAAACCCAAACTTACAGAATGCTCAATAAATCTCAAACTTTTGCTCGATTACCCATCGCACACTGACAACATGTGTTCAGTAGTCCTTTCTGTATCATTTGAAACCATAAAATCACCCAAAATTTGTTGACCCGAAATCTGAAAATTTTGTGATTTTTTTTAAATTTTGGCCCAAAAGTTCAAACTTCCAAAATGCTCAATAAATCTCAAAATTTTGCTCGATTAGCTATCCCACATTGATGAAATGTGTTCAGTAGTCCTTTCTGTATCATTTGAAACCATAAAATCACCGAAAATTTGTTGACCCGAAATCTGAAAAATTTGTGATGCCGGCATCACAGATTTTTTTAATTTTGGCCCAAAAACCCAAACTTACAAAATGCTCAATAAATCTCAAACTTTTGCTCGATTACCCGTCCCACACTGATAAAATGTGTTCAGTAGTCCTTTCTGTATCATTTGAAACCATAAAATCACCCAAAATTTGTTGACCCGAAATCTGAAAATTTTGTGATGCCGGCATCACAGATTTTTTTTATAATTTTGGCTCAAAACCCCAAACTTACAAAATGCTCAATAAATCTCAAACTTTTGCTCGTTTACCCATCCCACTCTGATAAAATGTGTTCAGTAGTCCTTTCTGTATCATTTGAAACCATAAAATCACCCAAAATTTGTTGACCCGAAATCTGAAAATTTTGTGATGCCGGCATCACAGATTTTTTAAATTTTGGCCCTAAAACCCAAACTTAAAAAATGCTCAATAAATCTCAAACTTTTGCTCAATTAGCTATCCCACACTGATAAAATGTGTTCAGTAGTCCTTTCTGTATCATTTGAAACCATAAAATCATCCAAAATTTGTTGACCCGAAATCTGAAAATTTTGTGATGCCGGCATCACAGATTTTTTTAATTTTGGCCCAAAAACCCAAACTTACAAAATGCTCAATAAATCTCATACTTTTGCTCGATGACCCATCCCACACTGATAAAATGTGTTCAGTACTCCTTCCTGTATCATTTGAAACCATAAAATCACCGAAAATTTGTTGACCCGAAATCTGAAAATTTTGTGATGCCGGCATCACAGATTTTTAAAATTTTGGCCCAAAAACCGAAACTTACAGAATGCTCATTAAATCTCAAACTTTTGCTCGATTACCCATCCCACACTGATAACATGTGTTCAGTAGTCCTTTCTGTATCATTTGAAACCATAAAATCACCGAAAATTTAATGACCCGAAATCTGAAAATTTTGTGATTTTTTTTAAATTTTGGCCCAAAAACTCAAACTTACAAAATGCTCAATAAATCTCAAACTTTTGCTCTATTAGCTATCCCACACTGATAAAATGTGTTCAGTAGTCCTTTCTGTATCATTTGAAACCATAAAATCACCGAAAATTTGTTGACCCGAAATCTGAAAATTTTGTCATGCCGGCATCACAGATTTTTTTAATTTTGGCCCAAAAACCCAAACTTACAAAATGCTCAATAAATCTCAAACTTTTGCTCGATTACCCATCCCATACTGATCAAATGTGTTCAGTAGTCCTTTCTGTGTCATTTGAAACCATAAAATAACCCAAAATTTGTTGACCCGAAATCTGAAAATTTTGTGATGCCGGCATCACAGATTTTTTTATAATTTTGGCCCAAAAACCCAAACTTACAAAATGCTCAATAAATCTCAAACTTTTGCTCGATTACCCATCCCACACTGATAAAATGTGTTCAGTAGTCCTTCCTGTCTCATTTGAAACCATAAAATCCCCGAAAATTTGTTGACCCGAAATCTGAAAATTTTGTGATGCCGGCATCACAGATTTTTTAAATTTTGGCCCTAAAACCCAAACTTAAAAAATGCTCAATAAATCTCAAACTTTTGCTCAATTAGCTATCCCACACTGATAAAATGTGTTCAGTAGTCCTTTCTGTATCATTTGAAACCATAAAATCATCCAAAATTTGTTGACCCGAAATCTGAAAATTTTGTGATGCCGGCATCACAGATTTTTTTAATTTTGGCCCAAAAACCCAAACTCACAAAATGCTCAATAAATCTCATACTTTTGCTCGATGACCCATCCCACACTGATAAAATGTGTTCAGTACTCCTTCCTGTATCATTTGAAACCATAAAATCACCGAAAATTTGTTGACCCGAAATCTGAAAATTTTGTGATGCCGGCATCACAGATTTTTAAAATTTTGGCCCAAAAACCGAAACTTACAGAATGCTCATTAAATCTCAAACTTTTGCTCGATTACCCATCCCACACTGATAACATGTGTTCAGTAGTCCTTTCTGTATCATTTGAAACCATAAAATCACCGAAAATTTGTTGACCCGAAATCTGAAAATTTTGTGATTTTTTTTAAATTTTGGCCCAAAAACTCAAACTTACAAAATGCTCAATAAATCTCAAACTTTTGCTCTATTAGCTATCCCACACTGATAAAATGTGTTCAGTAGTCCTTTCTGTATCATTTGAAACCATAAAATCACCGAAAATTTGTTGACCCGAAATCTGAAAATTTTGTCATGCCGGCATCACAGATTTTTTTAATTTTGGCCCAAAAACCCAAACTTACAAAATGCTCAATAAATCTCAAACTTTTGCTCGATTACCCATCCCATACTGATCAAATGTGTTCAGTAGTCCTTTCTGTGTCATTTGAAACCATAAAATAACCCAAAATTTGTTGACCAGAAATCTGAAAATTTTGTGATGCCGGCATCACAGATTTTTTTATAATTTTGGCCCAAAAACCCAAACTTACAAAATGCTCAATAAATCTCAAACTTTTGCTCGATTACCCATCCCACACTGATAAAATGTGTTCAGTAGTCCTTCCTGTCTCATTTGAAACCATAAAATCCCCGAAAATTTGTTGACCCGAAATCTGAAAATTTTGTGATGCCGGCATCACAGATTTTTTAAATTTTGGCCCAAAAACCCAAACTTACAGAATGCTCAATAAATCTCAAACTTTTGCTCGATTACCCATCGCACACTGACAACATGTGTTCAGTAGTCCTTTCTGTATCATTTGAAACCATAAAATCACCCAAAATTTGTTGACCCGAAATCTGAAAATTTTGTGATTTCTTTTAAATTTTGGCCCAAAAGTTCAAACTTCCAAAATGCTCAATAAATCTCAAACTTTTGCTCGTTTACCCATCCCACACCGACAAAATGTGGTTAGTAGTCCTTTCTGTATCATTTGAAACCTTAAAATCACCCAAAATTTGTTGACCCGAAATCTGAAAATTTTGTGATGCCGGCATCACAGATTTTAAAAATTTTTTCCCAAAAACCCAAACTTACAAAATGCTCAATAAATCTCAAACTTTTGCTTGATTATCCATCCCACACTGATAAAATGTGTTCAGTAGTCCTTTCTGTGTCATTTGAAACCATAAAATAAACCAAAATTTGTTGACCCGAAATCTGAAAATTTTGTGATGCCGGCATCACAGATTTTTTATAATTTTGGCCCAAAAACTCAAACTTACAAAATGCTCAATAAATCTCAAACTTTTGCTCGATTACCCGTCCCACACTGATAAAATGTGTTCAGTATTCCTTTCTGTATCATTTGAAACCATAAAATCACTGAAAATTTGTTGACCCGAGATCTGAAAATTTTGTGATGCCGGCATCACAGATTTTTTAAATTTTGGCCCAAAAACCCAAACTTACAGAATGCTCAATAAATCTCAAACTTTTGCTCGATTACCCGTCCCACACTGACAACATGTGTTCAGTAGTCCTTTCTGTATCATTTGAAACCATAAAATCACCCAAAACTTGTTGACCCAAAATCTGAAAATTTTGTGATGCCGGCATCACAGATTTTTTTAATTTTGGCCCAAAAACCCAAACTTACAAAATGCTCAATAAATCTCATACTTTTGCTCGATTACCCATCCCACACTGATAAAATGTGTTCAGTACTCCTTCCTGTATCATTTGAAACCATAAAATCACCGAAAATTTGTTGACCCGAAATCTGAAAATTTTGTGATGCCGGCATCACAGATTTTTTAAATTTTGGCCCAAAAACCGAAACTTACAGAATGCTCAATAAATCTCAAACTTTTGCTTGATTACCCATCCCACACTGATAACATGTGTTCAGTAGTCCTTTCTGTATCATTTGAAACCATAAAATCACCCAAAATTTGTTGACCCGAAATCTGAAAATTTTGTGATGCCGGCATCACAGATTTTTTTAATTTTGGCCCAAAAACCCAAACTTACAAAATGCTCAATAAATCTCAAACTTTTGCTCGATTACCCGTCCCACACTGATAAAATGTGTTCAGTAGTCCTTCCTGTCTCATTTGAAACCATAAAATCCCCGAAAATTTGTTGACCCGAAATCTGAAAATTTTGTGATGCCGGCATCACAGATTTTTTAAATTTTGGCCCAAAAACCCAAACTTACAGAATGCTCAATAAATCTCAAACTTTTGCTCGATTACCCATCGCACACTGACAACATGTGTTCAGTAGTCCTTTCTGTATCATTTGAAACCATAAAATCACCCAAAATTTGTTGACCCGAAATCTGAAAATTTTGTGATTTCTTTTAAATTTTGGCCCAAAAGTTCAAACTTCCAAAATGCTCAATAAATCTCAAACTTTTGCTCGTTTACCCATCCCACACCGACAAAATGTGGTTAGTAGTCCTTTCTGTATCATTTGAAACCTTAAAATCACCCAAAATTTGTTGACCCGAAATCTGAAAATTTTGTGATGCCGGCATCACAGATTTTAAAAATTTTTTCCCAAAAACCCAAACTTACAAAATGCTCAATAAATCTCAAACTTTTGCTTGATTATCCATCCCACACTGATAAAATGTGTTCAGTAGTCCTTTCTGTGTCATTTGAAACCATAAAATAAACCAAAATTTGTTGACCCGAAATCTGAAAATTTTGTGATGCCGGCATCACAGATTTTTTATAATTTTGGCCCAAAAACTCAAACTTACAAAATGCTCAATAAATCTCAAACTTTTGCTCGATTACCCGTCCCACACTGATAAAATGTGTTCAGTATTCCTTTCTGTATCATTTGAAACCATAAAATCACTGAAAATTTGTTGACCCGAGATCTGAAAATTTTGTGATGCCGGCATCACAGATTTTTTAAATTTTGGCCCAAAAACCCAAACTTACAGAATGCTCAATAAATCTCAAACTTTTGCTCGATTACCCGTCCCACACTGACAACATGTGTTCAGTAGTCCTTTCTGTATCATTTGAAACCATAAAATCACCCAAAACTTGTTGACCCAAAATCTGAAAATTTTGTGATGCCGGCATCACAGATTTTTTTAATTTTGGCCCAAAAACCCAAACTTACAAAATGCTCAATAAATCTCATACTTTTGCTCGATTACCCATCCCACACTGATAAAATGTGTTCAGTACTCCTTCCTGTATCATTTGAAACCATAAAATCACCGAAAATTTGTTGACCCGAAATCTGAAAATTTTGTGATGCCGGCATCACAGATTTTTTAAATTTTGGCCCAAAAACCGAAACTTACAGAATGCTCAATAAATCTCAAACTTTTGCTTGATTACCCATCCCACACTGATAACATGTGTTCAGTAGTCCTTTCTGTATCATTTGAAACCATAAAATCACCGAAAATTTGTTGACCCGAAATCTGAAAATTTTGTGATTTTTTTTAAATTTTGGCCCAAAAACTCAAACTTACAAAATGCTCAATAAATCTCAAACTTTTGCTCTATTAGCTATCCCACACTGATAAAATGTGTTCAGTAGTCCTTTCTGTATCATTTGAAACCATAAAATCACCGAAAATTTGTTGACCCGAAATCTGAAAATTTTGTGATGCCGGCATCACAGATTTTTTTAATTTTGGCCCAAAAACCCAAACTTACAAAATGCTCAATAAATCTCAAAATTTTGCTCGATTACCCGTCCCACACTGATTAAATGTGTTCAGTAGTCCTTTCTGTATCATTTGAAACCATAAAATCACCCAAAATTTGTTGACCCGAAATCTGAAAATTTTGTGATGCCGGCATCACAGATTTTAAAAATTTTTTCCCAAAAACCCAAACTTACAAAATGCTCAATAAATCTCAAACTTTTGCTTGATTATCCATCCCACACTGATAAAATGTGTTCAGTAGTCCTTTCTGTGTCATTTGAAACCATAAAATAAACCAAAATTTGTTGACCCGAAATCTGAAAATTTTGTGATGCCGGCATCACAGATTTTTTATAATTTTGGCCCAAAAACTCAAACTTACAAAATGCTCAATAAATCTCAAACTTTTGCTTGATTACCCGTCCCACACTGATAAAATGTGTTCAGTATTCCTTTCTGTATCATTTGAAACCATAAAATCACTGAAAATTTGTTGACCCGAGATCTGAAAATTTTGTGATGCCGGCATCACAGATTTTTTAAATTTTGGCCCAAAAACCCAAACTTACAGAATGCTCAATAAATCTCAAACTTTTGCTCGATTACCCGTCCCATACTGACAACATGTGTTCAGTAGTCCTTTCTGTATCATTTGAAACCATAAAATCACCCAAAACTTGTTGACCCAAAATCTGAAAATTTTGTGATGCCGGCATCACAGATTTTTTTAATTTTGGCCCAAAAACCCAAACTTACAAAATGCTCAATAAATCTCATACTTTTGCTCGATTACCCATCCCACACTGATAAAATGTGTTCAGTACTCCTTCCTGTATCATTTGAAACCATAAAATCACCGAAAATTTGTTGACCCGAAATCTGAAAATTTTGTGATGCCGGCATCACAGATTTTTTAAATTTTGGCCCAAAAACCGAAACTTACAGAATGCTCAATAAATCTCAAACTTTTGCTTGATTACCCATCCCACACTGATAACATGTGTTCAGTAGTCCTTTCTGTATCATTTGAAACCATAAAATCACCCAAAATTTGTTGACCCGAAATCTGAAAATTTTGTGATGCCGGCATCACAGATTTTTTTAATTTTGGCCCAAAAACCCAAACTTACAAAATGCTCAATAAATCTCAAACTTTTGCTCGATTACCCGTCCCACACTGATAAAATGTGTTCAGTAGTCCTTCCTGTCTCATTTGAAACCATAAAATCCCCGAAAATTTGTTGACCCGAAATCTGAAAATTTTGTGATGCCGGCATCACAGATTTTTTAAATTTTGGCCCAAAAACCCAAACTTACAGAATGCTCAATAAATCTCAAACTTTTGCTCGATTACCCATCGCACACTGACAACATGTGTTCAGTAGTCCTTTCTGTATCATTTGAAACCATAAAATCACCCAAAATTTGTTGACCCGAAATCTGAAAATTTTGTGATTTCTTTTAAATTTTGGCCCAAAAGTTCAAACTTCCAAAATGCTCAATAAATCTCAAACTTTTGCTCGTTTACCCATCCCA
Source organism: Asterias amurensis (assembly GCF_032118995.1). Lineage (NCBI taxonomy): Eukaryota > Metazoa > Echinodermata > Asteroidea > Forcipulatida > Asteriidae > Asterias > Asterias amurensis. The sequence continues at coordinate 11,461,221 of NC_092651.1, forward strand.
CACCGACAAAATGTGGTTAGTAGTCCTTTCTGTATCATTTGAAACCTTAAAATCACCCAAAATTTGTTGACCCGAAATCTGAAAATTTTGTGATGCCGGCATCACAGATTTTAAAAATTTTTTCCCAAAAACCCAAACTTACAAAATGCTCAATAAATCTCAAACTTTTGCTTGATTATCCATCCCACACTGATAAAATGTGTTCAGTAGTCCTTTCTGTGTCATTTGAAACCATAAAATAAACCAAATTTTGTTGACCCGAAATCTGAAAATTTTGTGATGCCGGCATCACAGATTTTTTATAATTTTGGCCCAAAAACTCAAACTTACAAAATGCTCAATAAATCTCAAACTTTTGCTCGATTACCCGTCCCACACTGATAAAATGTGTTCAGTATTCCTTTCTGTATCATTTGAAACCATAAAATCACTGAAAATTTGTTGACCCGAGATCTGAAAATTTTGTGATGCCGGCATCACAGATTTTTTAAATTTTGGCCCAAAAACCCAAACTTACAGAATGCTCAATAAATCTCAAACTTTTGCTCGATTACCCGTCCCACACTGACAACATGTGTTCAGTAGTCCTTTCTGTATCATTTGAAACCATAAAATCACCCAAAACTTGTTGACCCAAAATCTGAAAATTTTGTGATGCCGGCATCACAGATTTTTTTAATTTTGGCCCAAAAACCCAAACTTACAAAATGCTCAATAAATCTCATACTTTTGCTCGATTACCCATCCCACACTGATAAAATGTGTTCAGTACTCCTTCCTGTATCATTTGAAACCATAAAATCACCGAAAATTTGTTGACCCGAAATCTGAAAATTTTGTGATGCCGGCATCACAGATTTTTTAAATTTTGGCCCAAAAACCGAAACTTACAGAATGCTCAATAAATCTCAAACTTTTGCTTGATTACCCATCCCACACTGATAACATGTGTTCAGTAGTCCTTTCTGTATCATTTGAAACCATAAAATCACCGAAAATTTGTTGTCCCGAAATCTGAAAATTTTGTGATTTTTTTTAAATTTTGGCCCAAAAACTCAAACTTACAAAATGCTCAATAAATCTCAAACTTTTGCTCTATTAGCTATCCCACACTGATAAAATGTGTTCAGTAGTCCTTTCTGTATCATTTGAAACCATAAAATCACCGAAAATTTGTTGACCCGAAATCTGAAAATTTTGTGATGCCGGCATCACAGATTTTTTTAATTTTGGCCCAAAAACCCAAACTTACAAAATGCTCAATAAATCTCAAAATTTTGCTCGATTACCCGTCCCACACTGATTAAATGTGTTCAGTAGTCCTTTCTGTATCATTTGAAACCATAAAATCACCCAAAATTTGTTGACCCGAAATCTGAAAATTTTGTGATGCCGGCATCACAGATTTTTTGTAATTTTGGCCCAAAAACCCAAACTTACAAAATGCTCAATAAATCTCAAACTTTTGCTCGATTACCCATCCCATACTGATCAAATGTGTTCAGTAGTCCTTTCTGTATCATTTGAAACCATAAAATCACCCAAAATTTGTTGACCCGAAATCTGAAAATTTTGTGATTTTTTTTAATTTTGGCCCAAAAACTCAAACTTACAAAATGCTCAATAAATCTCAAACTTTTGCTCGATTAGCTATCCCACACTGATAAAATGTGTTCAGTAGTCCTTTCTGTATCATTTGAAACCATAAAATCACCGAAAATTTGTTCACCCGAAATCTGAAAATGTTGTGATGCCGGCATCACAGATTTTTTTATAATTTTGGCCAAAACACCCAAACTTACAAAATGCTCAATAAATCCCAAACTTTTGCTCGTTTACCCATCCCAGACTGACAAAATGTGCTCAGTAGTCCTTTCTGTATCATTTGAAACCATAAAATCACCCAAAATTTGTAGCCCCTAAATCTGAAAATTTTGTGATGCCGGCATCACAGATTTTGGGGATTTTGGACCAAAACTCCAAACTTACAAAATTGTCAATAAATCTCAAACTTTTGCTCGTTTACCCATCCCACACCGACAAAATGTGGTTAGTAGTCCTTTCTGTATCATTTGAAACCTTAAAATCACCCAAAATTTGTTGACCCGAAATCTGAAAATTTTGTGATGCCGGGGCATCACAGATTTTAAAAATTTTTTCCCAAAAACCCAAACTTACAAAATGCTCAATAAATCTCAAACTTTTGCTTGATTATCCATCCCACACTGATAAAATGTGTTCAGTAGTCCTTTCTGTGTCATTTGAAACCATAAAATAACCCAAAATTTGTTTTCCCGAAATCTGAAAATTTTGTGATGCCGGCATCACAGATTTTTTAAATTTTGGCCCAAAAACCCAAACTTACAAAATGCTTAATAAATCTCAAACTTTTGCTTGATTACCCGTCCCACACTGATAAAATGTGTTCAGTAGTCCTTTCTGTATCATTTCAAACCATAAAATCACCGAAAATTTGTTGACCCGAAATCTGAAAATTTTGTGTTTTTTTTTAAATTTTGGCCCAAAAGTTCAAACTTCCAAAATGCTCAATAAATCTCAAAATTTTGCTCGATTAGCTATCCCACACTGATGAAATGTGTTCAGTAGCCCTTTCTCTATCATTTGAAACCATAAAATCACCGAAAATTTGTTGACCTGAAATCTGAAAAATTTGTGATGCCGGCATCACAGATTTTTTTAATTTTGGCCCAAAAACCCAAACTTACAAAATGCTCAATAAATCTCAAACTTTTGCTCGATTACCCGTCCCACACTGATAACATGTGTTCAGTAGTCTTTTCTGTATCATTTGAAACCATAAAATCACCGAAAATGTGTTGACCCGAAATCTGAAAATTTTGTGATTTTTTTAAATTTTGGCCCAAAAACTCAAACTTACAAAATGCTCAATAAATCTCAAACTTTTGCTCGATTAGCTATCCCACACTGATAAAATGTGTTCAGTAGTCCTTTCTGTATCATTTGAAACTATAAAATCACCGAAAATTTGTTGACCCGAAATCTGAAAGTTTTGTGATGCCGGCATCACAGATTTTTTTAATTTTGGCCCAAAACCCCAAACTTACAAAATGCTCAATAAATCTCAAACTTTTGCTCGATTACCCATCCCACACTGATAAAACGTGTTCAGTAGTCCTTTTTGTATCATTTGAAACCATAAAATCACCGAAAATTTGTTGACCCAAAATTTGAAAATTTTGTGATGCCGGCATCACAGATTTTTTTTATAATTTTGGCCCAAAACCCCAAACTTACAAAATGCTCAATAAATCTCAAACTTTTGCTCGTTTACCCATCCCACTCTGATAAAATGCGTTCAGTAGTCCTTTCTGTATCATTTGAAACCATAAAATCACCCAAAATTTGTTGACCCGAAATCTGAAAATTTTGTGATGCCGGCATCACAGATTTTTTATAATTTTAGCCCTAAAACCCAAACTTAAAAAATGCTAAATAAATCTCAAACTTTTGCTCGATTACCCGTCCCACACTGATAAAATGTGTTCAGTAGTCCTTTCTGTATCATTTGAAACCATAAAATCACCCAAAATTTGTTGACCCGAAATCTGAAAATTTTGTGATGCCGGCATCACAGATTTTTTTAATTTTGGCCCAAAAACCCAAACTTACAAAATGCTCAATAAATCTCAAACTTTTGCTCGATTACCCGTCCCACACTGATAAAATGTGTTCAGTATTCCTTTCTGTATCATTTGAAACCATAAAATCACCCAAAATTTGTTGACCCGAAATCTGAAAATTTTGTGATGCCGGCATCACAGATTTTTTATAATTTTGGCCCTAAAACCCAAACTTAAAAAATGCTCAAAAAATCTCAAACTTTTGCTCGATTACCCATCCCACACTGATAAAATGTGTTCAGTACTCCTTTCTGTATCATTTGAAACCATTAAATCACCCAAATTTGTTGACCCGAAATCTGAAAATTTTGTGATGCCGGCATCACAGATTTTTTAAATTTTGGCCCAAAAACCCAAACTTACAGAATGCTCAATAAATCTCAAACTTTTGCTCGATTACCCATCGCACACTGACAACATGTGTTCAGTAGTCCTTTCTGTATCATTTGAAACCATAAAATCACCCAAAATTTGTTGACCCGAAATCTGAAAATTTTGTGATGCCGGCATCACAGATTTTTTAAATTTTGGCCCAAAAACCCAAACCTCCAAAATGCTCAATAAATCTCAAACTTTTGCTCGATTACCCATCCCACACTGATGAAATGTGTTCAGTAGTCCTTTTTGTATCATTTGAAACCATAAAATCACCCAAAATTTGTTGACCCGAAATCTGAAAGTTTTGTGATGCCGGCATCACAGATTTTTTTAATTTTGGCCCAAAACCCCAAACTTACAAAATGCTCAATAAATCTCAAACTTTTGCTCGATTACCCATCCCACACTGATAAAATGTGTTCAGTAGTCCTTTTTGTATCATTTCAAACCATAAAATCACCCAAAATTTGTTGACCCGAAATCTGACAATTTTGTGATGCCGGCATCACAGATTTTTTATAATTTTGGCCCTAAAACCCAAACTTAAAAAATGCTCAATAAATCTCAAACTTTTGCTCGATTAGCTATCCCACACTGATAAAATGTGTTCAGTAGTCCTTTCTGTATCATTTGAAACCATAAAATCATCCAAAATTTGTTGACCCGAAATCTGAAAATTTTGTCATGCCGGCATCACAGATTTTTTTAATTTTGGCCCAAAAACCCAAACTTACAAAATGCTCAATAAATCTCATACTTTTGCTCGATTACCCATCCCACACTGATAAAATGTGTTCAGTAGTCCTTTCTGTATCATTTGAAACCATAAAATCACAGAAAATTTGTTGACCCGAAATCTGAAAATTTTGTGATTTTTTTAAATTTTGGCCCAAAAACTCAAACTTACAAAATGCTTAATAAATCTCAAACTTTTGCTCGATTAGCTATCCCACACTGATAAAATGTGTTCAGTAGTCCTTTCTGTATCATTTGAAACCATAAAATCACCGAAAATTTGTTGACCCGAAATCTGAAAATTTTGTGATGCCGGCATCACAGATTTTTTAAATTTTGGCCCAAAAACCCAAACTTACAAAATGCTCAATAAATCTCATAGTTTTGCTCGATTACCCATCCCACACTGATAAAATGTGTTCAGTAGTCCTTCCTGTATCATTTGAAACCATAAAATCCCCGAAAATTTGTTGACCCGAAATCTGAAAATTTTGTGATGCCGGCATCACAGATTTTTAAAATTTTGGCCCAAAAACCGAAACTTACAGAATGCTCAATAAATCTCAAACTTTTGCTCGATTACCCATCCCACACTGATAACATGTGTTCAGTAGTCCTTTCTGTATCATTTGAAACCATAAAATCACCGAAAATTTGTTGACCCGAAATCTGAAAATTTTGTGATTTTTTTTAATTTTGGCCCAAAAACTCAAACTTACAAAATGCTCAATAAATCTCAAACTTTTGCTCGATTAGCTATCCCACAGTGATAAAATGTGTTCAGTAGTCCTTTCTGTATCATTTGAAACCATAAAATCACCGAAAGTTTGTTCACCCGAAATCTGAAAATTTTGTGATGCCGGCATCACAGATTTTTTTATAATTTTGGCCAAAACACCCAAACTTACAAAATGCTCAATAAATCCCAAACTTTTGCTCGTTTACCCATCCCACACTGACAAAATGTGCTCAGTAGTCCTTTCTGTATCATTTGAATCCATAAAATCACCCAAAATTTGTAGCCCCGAAATCTGAAAATTTTGTGATGACGGCATCACAGATTTTTGGGATTTTGGACCAAAACTCCAAACTTACAAAATTGTCAATAAATCTCAAACTTTTGCTCGTTTACCCATCCCACACCGACAAAATGTGGTTAGTAGTCCTTTCTGTATCATTTGAAACCTTAAAATCACCCAAAATTTGTTGACCCGAAATCTGAAAATTTTGTGATGCCGGCATCACAGATTTTAAATTTTTTTTACCAAAAACCCAAACTTACAAAATGCTCAATAAATCTCAAACTTTTGCTTGATTATCCATCCCACACTAATAAAATGTGTTCAGTAGTCCTTTCTGTGTCATTTGAAACATAAAATAACCCAAAATTTGTTGACCCGAAATCTGAAAATTTTGTGACGCCGGCAACACAGATTTTTTTATTTTTGACCAAAAATCCAACCTTACAAAATTATCATTAAATCTCAAACTTTTGGTCGTTTACCCATCCCAAAAAGATAACCTGTGTTCAGTAGTCCTTGCTGTATCATTTGAAACTATGAAATCACCCAAATTAATTTAACCAAAATCTAAAAAACTTTGTGATGCCGGCATCACAGATTTTTTTAATTTTGGAACAAAAACCCAAAATTTACAAAATTCCTAATAAATCTCTTACTTTTTCTCGATTACCCATCCAACTCAGATAAATTGTGTTCAGTAGTACTTTCTGTATCATTTGAAACCATAAAATCACCCAAAATTTGTTGACCCGAAATCTGAAAATTTTGTGATGCTGGCATCACAGATTTTTTTGATTTTGGACCACAAATCTAAACTTACAAAATTCTTAATAAATCTCAAACTGTTGCTCGTTTACCCATCCCACACAGATAAATTGTGTTCAGCAGTCCTTTCTGTATCATTTGAAACCAAAAAATCACCCAAAATTTGTTGACCTGAGATATGAAAATGTTGTGATGTCGGCATCACATATTTTTATAAATTTTGGCCCAAAAACCCAAACTTACAAAGTTCCCAATAAATCTCAAACTTTTGCTCGACACAGATATTTTTTGACACCGGCATCATAGTTTTCAGTAGACTGTTCTGTATCTTTGGGAACCATGAAATCATCAGAAATTTGTTGACCTCAAATATGAAATTTGACCACACCGTTGCCAAATGCAATTGTGTTCGCCATGCAATACTGTCCGCTTCTGATACAATTGCTCATGCAATCGTGTACGGGGCTATGCAAAAACCTTCTAAAGACATGTACATGACTGTACTACATGTATGTGCGCGCCTAAGCGAGCTTGCTTGCACTGAACCTCCGTTTTTGCAGCAGGAGTATTTCTCATGTCATTCATGACATGCTCTTACATACAGCTTGTAGAAAAAAATGGCGAATGTGTACCGTCGACCAAGGGCGTTTAATTTACTGCAGGGACGGTTTTGCTCTGAATTACACAACTGCCTATGCAAAAGTGTCCGGGAGGACACAATTTCATTATGCAACAGCGTTTGGGCGGACACTATTGCTTATATGCAAAGCCGTTCAGCAGACATTTGTGCATATGCAATAACAATCCAAACTCACCAGTTTCTCAATATATTATCTGAATATTTTGGTTGTATACCCAGTACCGACTGATAAAATGTCTTCAGTAGTCTGTTCTGTATCATTGGGAATCATTAAATAATCGGAAATTTGTTGACCCCAATTCTGAATGTTTGACTATACCGGCATGGTCGAATTATTTCATTTTGGACTAAAAATCAAAACTTAATTTAGTGAGAAATTTGAATATTTTGGTTTTATGCCCAGTCTCGACTGTTAACATGTCTTCAGTAGTCCGTTCTGCATCAATTGGAACCTTAAAATCATATAAAATTTGTTGACCCCAAATCTGAAATTTTGACCATACCGGTGACAGATGCATTTGTGTTCGCCATGCAATACTGTCCGCTCTGGATACTTTTGCACATGCAATCTTTTCCGGGGCTATGCAAAAAACTTTCGGCGGTTATGTACATGACTGTACTACATGTATGTGCGCCTGTAAGCGAGCGTGCATGCACTGAACCTACCTACATGCAGCATGAATATTCACATATTTTAAAAACGCCTCTTTTTTTCAAGAAGTGCTGCGTTCCTAAAAAGTAGCCCTGTCCTGCTTTGATCCCTGTTTGCAGTGTGAAACGGTCGCACAATATCCGGATTGGAAGTCACACAAGTATTAACCAAAAAGCTGATTTCCTATAGAGCTAGTGTAAAAGTTAGTGTATATCCGTGTTGAAATTTTACCACCAACCCTATCCGGATAAGGTTTGACACGGATCAAAGGTCAATAGTGTGAAAAGGCCTAATGTCTAATTATGTTATAAAAATACTGTTACTTAATTACAAATATAACTTTTATGTAGGCTATTTTTAGTGTAGGCCTATATTCTAACTATGTTTTAATAATAAAAATAATACTTTTGAACTTCTAGTACACTATGGATCATTTTTGTGTTATCAAAATGATTGAAGGTAAACTAGATTTAACTTTTTGTTACTTCTCATGACAGACGCTTTACAGCAACTTATTGGGTGAGGAACATACTTGTGTATGGAACATCGTTGTACCTAACAGCCTCCGCAAGTGCAGAGTTCTTTGCTGACATTGCACTGTCACCGATGGAAGCAGTCAAGGTGCGCATTCAAACAATGCCAGGATTCGCAAATACATTAAGGGAGGTTGAACCAAAGCTTTGGGCCATGGAAGGTATTAGAGGATAGGTCATTTAGAATTTTATAATAGTTTTTTTTTTATATTGGACAAGGGCCAAATCTCATCAAGCTTTTTAGCAGAAAATTGTTGAACCAGTTTCTTTGCTAAGCAATAGTTATGGGTTGAACCAGTGGCACCACCGGAACATCATGGAATGTTGGCTGGTAACCTGTATTTGCTTAGCCTTCTTTTCTTGTGCTTAGCAGGTTTCTGTGCTTCATAAAATTGGCAATGGCCATACCATTCCAGACCCATAGGCAAGAAAACTTTATTTGTTTTGTTTAGTTCTGTACATTGTTTACTACCTCGGTTGTTTTGACTATTTGGTGTATATGATTTATTTCAAAACTTATATGCGAGTTTAAAGAATATTTCTAAACCTTTCTCCCATAGATTCTATTAAGGTCTGCCTCCACTCTGGTTGAGGCAAATCCCATACACAATGATGAAGTTTGCTTGCTTTGAGAGACCTGTAGAGTTCTTGTACAAAAATGTAGTCCCAAAGCCATGCTCCGACTGCACCAAATCAGAACAGCTCGTGGTCACCTTCTTAGTCGGTTACATTGGTAAGTGATTTTTTTTCTTTTTTCGATATCCTGAAATTTTCATTAACACATGTTGTACTAGCTGTCAACTCTTAACTTATATAAAATTGTGCAGAGAACAGTCCTAATGCACACAGGGTTGGACAAATCAACCACAAGTTTGAGTCGCCTGCATGCTTTTATTTTCACTAGCTATTTGCTGTGTATTGCACAGAGTCCGCAATCCTGCATCCTGTTCTTACTCGCCTCGTGAACATGTATCGTGTCAGAGTCTAAGGAGGGGAGGGAAGGGTGGTTCAAGATGGATTTTACTCTCAGTATTAGGTACTTTCTACAAAGTATGACAGGGTTGTAGACCTTGGTTTTTATTGCATGAATGTACCTCACACACTTCCTTAGATCCGCTCTTGGGATGGTATTACAGTTTAGTTATCATGTAATGGGTGACTTTCTGTAGAGCCATTCAGCAACACTATTAATGTTGTGTTCCATGGGAGTGCTTGAGTCATTGGTGTGTAAGAGTAGAATACCTCTGCTATGAGCAAAATAGTACATATTGTGATTACCTCTTTATGGCTCGACGTTCACCACCCATCTGCATCAACATGTTCTTTGTTGATGTTAGATTCAAGTGAAGGTGTCAAGGCATTTGGTCAACTTTGTACACATGGTGTCATGCTTGTGATGGGGACATTAGTTTTTTTCAATTTGTGTTTTTACATTGACATTAAGTGGGAGGGAGTATTTATTCTGTCAGTTTGTTTCATGGTTTAATAAATAAAATGTAGCAAGGGGTTTCATAAGCCATTTTGAGATATGGTGGACACACTACTATAAGCACTGTATGGTTTGTGTAAATCTGTCTGTATACACCCAAACCACACAGTGCACTCCTATAGTGGCCACCATATCTCAAAAAGGTTTATTGCGGCACTGGGCCTTTTACTTTTCATTCATTTGAAAATCCTGACATGTATTGTCTCGGTTAGTATCCAGACTTGTATTAATAATCCAGATGTTCATAATTCAATTCATCCAGTCTCTGTTTGATCTCTTTTCTTGTCCTTATAGGTTTGTGGAAGGGTTTGGTTGGTACCCTTACTGCTGTACAATGGTTCATCTATGACTCGGTTATAATAAGGTGTACTTCCGTCTGCCCCGCCCACCACCACCAGAGATGCCAGAGAGCCTCAAGCAGAAGTTGGCTGCCAAATAGGTCAGTTTAGAAATCCACATAAACCCAGTTAGATAAAAACAAATCAAATTTATTACAGAAATATTTAACTAGGAAAAAAACACAAAGACAACAATTACCATCGTTGTTGATATTTTGTTTTGGTTTGTGGGTTTTTAAAACTGAACTTCTCATGAACACATCATTTAAAATAAAAATTTAAGACTTGAAGACTGGTTATTTAAAAACAATATTTTGGTTTTCAGTTTATCCCACCCATGATGAAAACAAATTAACAATTGTGATCAATAAAGACATCTTTTCCATTCTCTGTTGTTAATTCAGACACACATTTGAAAAATGATTTGACATTGACCGTATAGACTGGACCCTACGTCCCACAGGAATATTTTTTTCATAGCGATCCTTTGAGTGAGAAAACAAAACCCAAATCCTTCCTTTATTTTTGTCAACTAAGTTGCCGTGCTGTCTTTATGACATACTGTCAAGAGGGAAGGTGTGTTCTTCTGAACCTTTGAACTTATTTATTGGTGTTATAACAGCTCAACATACCTTTTGTGTTGAATTCATTCTAACAACATTTTAAAGGTATGATTTTGAAACATTGGAAACACAGGTTGGGCACTCAGAAACCTTTTGCTCCACTAAACCAGAAACATCATATGTGCTTAAGGGTTAGGAGAAGTAGACAATGAAGTTACCAGAAAGGTCGATTAATGTCAATGATGAAAGCAAACAAATTTCTGTATGAGTGTTTTTCTTTCTTTCATTATTCGCTTTTAAATGTTCACAGGTTTTTTTATTTTATGCATATCTCTCTTGGGATACACTAAGTGAGAATACTAATCTTTGACAATAACCAAAGGTGTCCAACTAACTTTAATTATTAGCTCTTATGTAGAAATCAAAACTTGGAGTTGAACAATAAACAGATTTTCATTATCAATTTGCAATCAGAGGGTGATCAATTAATCACAATATAAATAACATGAACATGAATTTAGTATAGCAGTGATGACAATTGGAAATTGTCTTTGAAATGAATGGATGTACAAAATAGTATTTTTTAAGAATGTAAAATAGCAGTGTTGTCATTGATTGAGATTTTAATGTAATATTTATGATAGACATTAAATTGCACAATATGACTGTGTGAAGGTTCTAGCCATTCATTCAACATATATTTCATAAGAAGTGTGAATCAATGAACTGACATTATCATGTGTTTTGCAGCAGAGCAAAATAATAAACGAAACTTATGACATCGGTTATCAAAATAAGGTGTTTCTTGTCGGATTTGAGTTTGTATTAACATGGATTTACTCCCAATGACCCTGTCCTGGCCTGTTGTAATTCAGTGCCTAGAGGCACTGGACGCTTGTAATTACTAAATTAAAAATTAATTGTCAATATAAAACTTACTTGGCTGTTGATAGTATAAATCATTGTGAGAGACGGCTCTTTCTAAAGTAACAAGGTTTTTGAGAGCGGCAATTTCTCACTTGTATACTTAAAGAGGAATAATTAAGCAACAAAAGTTTCCCCATAACTGCCATATGTGAGGGAAGGCAATAAAAACTAATCTTAACAGCGGTTCGGAACTTTTCGTGTGCTCTCGGAACATTCCAGCACAGTTCGCGATGATCCCCCACGCAGCAGGTTTGGGGAGTTGTTACATAAGAGTGGACTAACCACTAGGACCTGGTTGTTTATATTTTCATGTTTAAAAGATGCAAGCACTGCTTCAGACCTCAGCAGCAGGTTTGGGGAGTTGTGACATAAGAGTGGACTAACCACTGGGACCTGGTTGTTTATATTTTCATGTTTAAAAGATGCAAGCACTGCTTCAGACCTCTTTATCAGATACATTTGTAGCACCAGGTTTGGGGAGTTGTTACATAAGAGTGGACTAACCACTGGGACCTGGTTGTTTATATTTTCATGTTTAAAAGATGCAATCACTGCTTCAGACCTCTTTATCAGGTACATTTGTAGCAGCAGGTTTGGGGAGTTGTTACATAAGAGTGGACTAACCACTAGGACCTGGTTGTAACGCTCGGGTATTCTCCGATGGGCCGAACCGCTGTGGAGTTTAGTATTAAGTGCCTTCCATATGTGAGGGTGTGTTAATACGAAGTTTCCACTTTATATGGGGACTTAGGCCTACACAAAGTCCGCGCAGTGCTTTTTACAGTATTAAAGAATGTGTAAAAGTTTAAGTGCAAAAGATGTAAATGTAGTGAATGCAACTAAGCTGTATGTGTGTGTCTGTCCTTAAATTGAGCATGTAGGTCCTAATTACAATGGATCCCACAAAAGGCAATCTCAATAGGAACAATAAATGATCTCAAGGAAGTTTTAAAGCCATTGGACCCTTTCGGTAAACAGTTTTGTCCAAGGCCCACACTTTGTGTTTCACAAATTCTATATCAAATAACAAACCTGTGAAAATTTGGGCTTAATCGGTCATCGGAGTCGGGAGAAAATAACAGGAAAACCCACCCTTGTATCCGCGCCTTTCGCCATGTCATGACATGTGTTTAAAATAAATCCGTAACGAGAATTGATGTTGTTTTACTGTTTTCTCGAAAAGTAAAGCATTTCATAGAATAATATTTCAAGAGAAGTATTTCACCACTACCTTCTGTAAACCCTGTCAGTTATTTGTAAATCTGTGAACTTTTTTTTTCCTGTACCGAAAGGGTTCAATGGCTTTAAGGGAACAATAGGTGAACAATAGACAGGACCCTTAATATATTTGGAATCAATTTCATAAAGCCGTGTAGCAGAAAGTGCTGCTGAAGGCTTGGTCACAAAAGACTAGATTTCACCCCCTCCCAAAAAAAGTTAAGCCCCTCCCCGACCGATAACTTGATTGGCACACACCTGGCAAGTGAGGGCGCTCGCGTGGTGAAAATAAAGTCAATTAAAGTTTGCTAATTTCTCAAAGTGAATCTGTTATTTTATTCGAACGAATACTGGAATTTAAGCCGTAACCTAAACATTTTTATTAGGTAATATTAACATTTTATAGCTATAAATGATTGGAAAGCAAACAAACAAAGGATAATGAATTACGAAATTGTTTGAAAATGAGCCGCAAATACCGAGGCTAAGTGCGAGTTACACGTTTTGCATTAGGTCATTAAATTTACTGTTGAAATACAAAACCATAAATTTAACAATTTTTTTTCAAATTTCGGTTAACTTTTTTGAATAACTCGCCCCAAAGATTAGTTCCCCATTGAAACGCACTACGACAGCGGTAATTTTGATGTACAGAAAACAAACATCCCTCAGTAATTTGTAGAGTTGTTTGCGTACATATCTATACAATTAAAGACATCAGACACTATTGGTAATTTTCAAAGACTAGTCTTGACAGTTGGTGTATCTCAACAAATGCATAAAATAGCAAACCTGTGAAAATTTGAGCTCAATCTGCCGTCGAAGTTGCAAGATATTAATGAAAGAAAAACACCCTTGTCGCACCATGGTCACACGAAGTTGTGTGCTATCAGATGCTTGATTTCGAGACCTCAAATTCTAAATCTGGGGTCTCAAAATCAAATTCGTGGAAAATTACTTCTTTCTCGAAAACGACGTCACTTGGGAGCTGTTTCTCACAATGTTTTATCACACCAACCTCTCCCCGTTACTCGTAATCAAGAAAGGTTTATTGATAGTAATTATATTTTGAGTAATTACCATAAGTGCCACTCCCTTTAAATAACCAAATGAATAAAAGCGTAATAAAAAACATGGACTGTGCAATTTAGGGGATGTTCGCCTTTTTTCAGGGACTATTCAACTTCTAGTCTCAGCTCCCTGGAAAATAAAAAGTAAAAACCATTGAGTTTCATTTTGAAGTTGCCGTAAACCACTGATATTAACTTTGGCACGGTAAGGCAATCCTATAATACTTCAACTAATTCGGACATGGGCATACAATTTCAATCCGGGGTCCACCCAAAAACACAAAAGCCATTTACTATTGATATGCAGATTCGGTCTTGGAAACCAATCAGCAACCGGGCGCTGTGTACAGATTAGAAATCAGTGACAAAATGGCCGGAGTCCTTCAAGATTGAACGTCAACGCTGCCCTGCGATGACCGTCTCCATTTGACTGCCACTTTTTAAGGGTTTGGCTTTAGATTTTTTAAATACCCATGTCAGGGAATTAGTAGCTGGAAACACTTTTTACTGAATGTTGTAAAATACAGCAGATCGAGAAACTTCATGTAGACATTCAAGGCAAGTCCGGAACTCTCGCACGGGAGCTCCGGATTTGCCGTGCAAGTTGCATGCAGTAACCACGGCGTTGAGGTAAACAATGGAGTCAGCCCGGACAAAATGTTTACTTTTTGCGACTTCGACACTTTTAAGAGTTCAAAGAGTCTTTTTCATACATTCTTTTGATCTTTCTGAACATTCAAGGATGTCGTTTTACTTCTTAAGGGGTGGCAGTCAGAAATGGTTAGGACCTGGGCCCGTTGACAGTCTGATTGACAGTGACACACATTATGATTAAAGACAGTTGCCATGGTTGCCGTTGCCGTTTTATCAAGACTGCAGTTTACAGCAGAATGAGGATATGATGACACCATTCTCCATTGTCTCACATCATAATGTATCCTTTATGAAAACTAATTTTAACATACCTGCTTACTATTGATGAAGTTTTTGAAGATGTATAATTAAACTGTTCTTTTTGTAATCTAAAACAATTATGTACCAAAAGTTTTGGATTTCATTCCTACCCAAGTAATATCATGTGGGTTTTATCACCGTGATGTTGATTATTGTGATATGCTTTTAGCCGCGGAATGTAACCATTTCATTTGTTTGTTGATGTATTATCTGTTATGGTCTCTACGATATAAATTATTTAAAACACACATACAACCAAGAAACATGAACTAGTACAGTGTTGATGCTTTAAAGGCCCTCTACTTGAACCTTTTTCATAACAAGGAATGCATGTTGCCATGTAGAGCAGAAAAGACACCACCCAGTTACTCTATTTCTTCCCTGTAAAAACATTATTTAAATTCAGTTTATCATTAACAAATCATCAAATAAAATGTCCCAAACTAAGCTACAACCAAAATTATAAATAGCTACAGTTGTTTGGAGAATTGGAACAATGGAATAAATTTCCTTATGCAACAGTAGTGCACAATACAATTAAATGAAATACTGTTCACAAAAACTAATAGAAGAAAAATAAGCCATGAACAAAACAGGAACTTGGAGGAATTCATTTTTTTATGAAAATTTGTCAACTTCAATATACAAACTTAGAGCACAAGGACGATATTGGTAATTGGTAATTTCCATGACTAGAACAATTTGAGACTTAGAGCACAATGATGATAATGGTAATTTATAATTTCAATGACTAGAACAACTTGTTTTTTTTATAAGGCAAATAACTTGATTAAAGTTATTAATTTTAATGTTAATGTCGATCAAGCAACTCACAAGATCAAAACTAGTTGTTATACTAATTCTTAAAAACTCTTGTAGTTGTATAATGAGGCAAATAACTTGATTAAAGTTATTATTAAACAACTCATAAGATCAAAACTATTTTGTTCAGGCAATACTAGTCAAAGGAAAGTTGTTGACCATTACCATATTTACACCATATAAGTCTTGTGCAAATCTATAAATACTTGTGGAAGTACACTGTAACATGAAGAAACAAAATTGTTGGGTAGGTTATCATAATGCTGAAAATACCACACCATGGTAAATCATTCTGGAGGTGTCTGGCTCTTCATGGGATCCGATTTCAATTTGAAAACCCTGCCTAGTGGCTAACTAGTGTCTTAAAAATAATGAAAGTACAATAGTTTGCTCACCCTGGTTTGAATTTGTAAGCAGAATTAGACACCAGAATCATTCCTACTGCATGGTTTTCATTTAAAGCTTGGAGATGTTATACATGAACATAGTTTGCTGTGCACCCTGGATTAAAGCAGAATTGAACTTCAGAAATCCTGTTAGTGGAAGTACATAGCTTGCTGGTTGCAATTTTTAAGCAGAGTCATGAAACTTTGAAGAATACATGTATAATCAGTGGTATCGTCGTTGTCTAGAGTGTTTCACTCCACTGCAGGAGGAAATCCTCTTCACCAAATCTCCATCTCACTCTATTCAGCGCTGTTGTTGCCAAGCAATGCCC
Source organism: Asterias amurensis (assembly GCF_032118995.1). Classification (NCBI taxonomy): domain Eukaryota; kingdom Metazoa; phylum Echinodermata; class Asteroidea; order Forcipulatida; family Asteriidae; genus Asterias; species Asterias amurensis. The sequence goes on from NC_092651.1 coordinate 11,477,707, forward strand.
CTGTGTGAACTTAGTTCATCTCTTCATCTTCTGTTTTGTCGCCCTCTATTTCTTGTCCACATTCTTGGAGTCCAGTTGGTTGTTTTACATGCCCACCTCTTGTCATGCCTCCTTGCTAGGTGGCCTGCCCATCTCCACTTTTTTGATTTGATCGTCTTGATAATATCCTGCACCCTTGATTTCTTTCTTAGCTCCTGGTTCGTCACTGTCAAGATATTTCTCAGTTTTACTGATTATAGCGTTGCCTAATACCCGGAAATGTGTGTCTTAGAATATTACACTATTCTTCTTACAACAACGAAAGAAAATAAAATTGTTGTGCTCCTTCGCTACGCTCATATGCATGAAAAACAGTTTTAACCTTATGAACAACCAAAATAAGCACACAGATACGCAGTCAAGTATATTCTACGTATTTATTGAAAAACATGGGAATAAGGCCAGGATTCGGCCGACTCTGAAATTTGACAAAGAAAAATGCAGTAAGTGGGTTTTACCTCGAAAAATATTATTTTCACCAGAAGCAGCAGAATAATGCCTGTACGAAGCCCCATCTTGGGCTTGACGAAAGCTTGAAGACCTTTTTTGTAGCTTCCTTCCTTCCAAATCTTTCAGGGCTGCTTCTTCAGCGATTAGGACTTTCTTTTGCACCTCTACCGACTAATCTTTCTTGCCGCCGCTTTCCAGGTGCTGGACAGTTACCCAACCGGCTTTACTTGAGTCTGCGATCTTGATCTTCTGTTTGCGATTGGTAATTAGATCTTCTGCTTTGACGATGGTATCAAAAACTTCTTGTAAGTCGCTTTTTTGTAGAAGTGAGTTCTTCATCCGTGCGAGAAGAATCTCTAGCTCGCAGCAGAAAGCCTACTGTGCCGAGTTACCGGGCTTCGAGAGCTCCCGGGCTTCTAGTTTGTCCTTTATTACTTTCAGCTCAGTGTCGTCCTGAGGTTTGTTATTATTTGATAATGCCTCGAATTTTGAGTTAAAGTAGAGCTGGAACTTCTCAAATAAGGCTTTAGTGTCCAAGTTTCCAGGTTGCTAGGGCATAGACATCGGTAGAAATTTGTCGTAACAAACCAGCGACTGAAAAAGACCTGAACTGGAGACTCATAGATTCCTTTTGCTTATATACTATGTATACGCTTCAGCAGTTTGACATTATGCTTCAATGAGTTTGGAATGTAATGGCATGATCGATCTCAGTATGGTGACATCGATTGCCAACGCCCTACGCACGTGACCTGGGGTGCTACACATACAATAATTTTGGTATTCAAACAGACAAAACTAAATAGACAATTCAATTCAGTTTCACTGTATTCTTCTTTACAATTCTGTACACATCATTATTTACAATCATTTATATTTACAAACATTCTTAGTATCAGATTCAGTGGAGTCTTCACACAAGAATATAGACAATTTCAAGACTACTTTCCAGTGAAGACTTTCATTCGATTCAGTTGATTAATACTTTCAAGTCCTCACAAATTTATATACAATCACAATATAATTATTAGTTGAGTACTTCCAACCAGTTCAGTGGCTACAGTAACCACACATATGTACATGTAAGCCATCAAAGTTAATAACAGCAATCTTGATTCACCAAGTTGGGTGCTGGCTCCTAACACTGCCTTTAAGTGTGGGTGAGGCTAGTCAAGGCCGCTCACTTGCCACGCCCTTGGCTTCTTCGATCGGTTTGGCCTTCTCGTCTCTCTCTCTCTTTCAAGCCTTACTCAGGATGAATTTCCAGAACAACACTCAGTAATACTCTTGGCTCGGAACTCTTAGGTCGGAACTCGAAACTTGGAAACTCTTAGCTCAGACCTCAGAACCATGATTTCTACATCATGGTGTATCTTATCTACACAGCGGCAACACTGGCCCTGACGATTCTCACAAATAGATGATTGCACTCGGCACTGCCTTCAATAAATAGCCCACTACAAAAGTAACGTCTTCAAAAAGTCGCTGCCCAAAATATGTCTGCTGTAGCTGTAGCTACGCCCGATGACTATATTCTAGAGGTACTATCAAACTCACGTCTTCTCAATCTTGATTTGAAAATCATCTGCCCACTTTCCAGCTCTAACTCTGACTATACTCCAACTTGATCCATCATCATGTCGAGCGTCATCTAGAAGCTCGAGCCTGCCCAGTGATTTTTCTCCAGATGTTCTGGTCCAGCATGCAGGAGCGAAGTTCCTCAGCGCTGGTCAAGCCGGTGTCTCGTTTTAGTGTGTCTACAAAGGAGAGGCATCTTCTCCCACGCGAGGCCTTGCCTTGGGTGGGCTCCCAGAGGATGGTTGGGCAAGCGGCAAGCTCTGAGTGGCGGACACAGTGCCCAGCGAGCTTGAGTCGGCGTTCACGGATCTTCTCTGTGGCCTTTGGCCAACCAGCATACAGGTTGGAGTTTCTCATGTGGTCCTGCTAGGGGATGTTTAGGGCCATACGCAGCATCCTGGTGTAGCAACCATCCAGAGACTTCTCCATACTGGTGGTGAGGGTCCAGGTCTCAGCTCCGTATAGTAGCACTGACTCCACTGTTGCGACAAATAGTGATCTTTTCAGCCGGGCACTCAGCGTTGATGACACTGTTGTCAATGCCAGACCCTGGCAACTGTTGTGAATTTTAGACTTCCCTTTATTTTACAAAGTGAATTCTTTCTCAAGCATGACAACTCCCAAAAGCAAATTTGCTGACAAACCATACATTGAAATCTATAAATAAAAGCAGCAAATCTAAAAGTAACAAAAAGCTGCATGCTGCATATTTTGTGATGAACACAATTCTTTAGCTTGAAATAAACAACACTCTTTAATTATATAAGGGGATTTAATATTTACAGAAATTTACAGAAAATGTAGTACAGTTTGTTATTTTGTAACCTCATGGGATATTTTCTTACCTCATGGGGTATTTTCTTATGCCCTGGTTTGGCTAAATAAACCAATAATCTATTAATTCAATTTAAATATACAACTTTCTTCTAAGCTAACAAATGTGCTTCTTTCAAGCCTTGGTTGAAACTATATACAAGTCACACCTTTTTCTTGTCAACGTTTAACTCAAAGATTCTGCTTTCGACCTCAAGTACAAGTTGTTTACACCATCCTTAGATTGATCTCAAGGGTTCATCCACTACTAAATCAATAATTCAGAGCACATCTTTGCCTGTTTTCAGTTGCTCTGGACGCCCTGACTCATGTCTCTTGCCTGCTTGTCGACTTCGCCAATCGGTCCTTCAAGTATGGACTTAGGCCTAGCCCCATAAAGTTGGTCAGTGGTTGACTCAAACTCTTCGTCACGATCAATGGTTGGGCATGCGTCTAATTAAAACTGGGGTTGGGTGGTCATGATGTTCTCGATGTAGTAGGGCACGGTTCCAGGCTGTGGGCTCTGGTGGAAATCAGTTACTGAAGAATTTCCAAAATCACAATATTTCGCCGTGGACTTTCTATCTCACGGAAACTCTTAATACAGTTGAGTCTGCCCTTTAACCTGCAGGGCTTCACTTTAGTAAGCCATATTGGGAAGTTTGACCAAAAGGGTTGAGAGTAACTTATCTTAAAGGTTTTACAGTAAGAAAAACATGTTGAGTATAATCTATTTGTAAAGCACAAAACTAAATCTATGAAAGTGGACGACCCTTTAGTAAGGAATACTTATTTCTTTGTTGTTCTAAAGCATTTGGGTGACTCATATAATACCTTCGTTAATCCAAGTTAAGTAACTAGACCACAAAATCAGCAAAAAAACAGAGGATAGCCACCAAGGAAATAAAATGTCAGCTTTTACGCATTCTTATGTATCATATATGAGCGAAAACAGCATAAGACTACTGGTGGTACAACCGTGAAAAATTACTTTGCATCATTAGGTAAAATTTTGATATGGTGGTAACCAGACTTAGTCAAATTATAGAGAATCTTGTGAAAGAAATTGCAACCTTATTTTACAATCGTCTAGTTTGAAGTTTCAGAACGAATTTGTTCAGTCTGCTTAATCAATCGTATTAGATTTCAAGATCATTATCTTACATGATTAATAATCACATCGTACCTCGAATAAATCTACAAACTTGTAACTACAAACTTGTAACACAAGTTTGCTTCTTAAATGCATTCGGGCCTTTCATATACTACATTCCTAAATCCAAGTTAAGTAACTAGATCACAAGATCGGCCAAAAACTGAGGATGGCCACCAAGGAAATAAAAATGCCAGCTTTTTCACATTAACATGGATCATATGATCAAGAACAGCATGCAGGTATCAAGATTTCTGTTGGTGAAATTTCGACAGGGTACCCAGACTTAGTTGAAATAGAACTATAGAGAAACTTGCGAAAGAAATTGCAACCTTATTTTCCAATTTTGAAGTTTCTGAACGAATTTGTTCAGTCTGCTTAATTCTAGAATCAATTGTTTCTTATCAGTTGCTTGATAAGGGACCTGCAATGAAAGAGTGTTCTGTTTTCTCTACGATTGTTTGAGATTAAACAATCTCATTTAACGCTGAATTGTTAATTTGGAAGAACCAAGGGGTGGAATTTCAAAAACCATTCATAATCACAGACATGATCAAGTGAGATGAACAAAATTAGGCCACATTTTTCGTGTCTTTGACCATAAATTTATCAGATGTCGAGATCGTTATGTTACATGATTAAAGGTCACATCGTACCTCTAAATACATCTACAAACTTGTCAAACAAATTTGTCTCTAAAATGCATTCGGGCCTTTCATATAATACATTCCTTCATCCAAGTTAAGTATTAGACCACAAAATCGGCCAAAAACAGAGGATGGTTGCCAAGCAAATAAACATCAGCTTTTACACTTTATTATGGATCATAATGATCAAGAACAGCAGGTATTGAGACTTACTGGTGGTGAAATTCCGATGTGATGGTAACCATACATAGTTGAAATAGAACACTAGAGAATCTTGTGAAAAATTTGCAACCTTCCAATCTTCTAGTTTAAAGTTTTTTGAATGAATTTGTTAAATCTGCTTAAATCTAGAATCAATCGTTTCTTACCAGTTGCTTGATAAGCTACTGATAAGGGATCCGCTATGAAAGAGGGCTCTGTTTTCTCTACGATTATTTGAGATGAAATCAATTCCATGATGAAAACTATTTCGAAAACTTTCTCATTTAGCGCTGATTTATTCGGAAGGACCAAGGGGTGGCATTTCTAAAACGAGATATTGTAACCATTCATAACACAAACATGATCAATTGAGATGACCAAAATTAGTACGGAAATTGTGCGTGTCTTCTTTGACTATAAATTTATCAGATTTCAAGACCGTTGTTTTACATGATTAATAATCGCACCGTACCTCTAAATAGATATACAAACTTGTCAAACATGTTTTCTTCTTTAATGCTGACTTAGGGCTGCTGTGGTGTAGCCGAGTGAGTGGGCAGCTCTGGCTCTAGGTCTTGGTCTTATCGATATGGAACGGGCACTCTCTGGACCAGTGTCCTTGCATTCTGCAGTTGTAGCAGACGTCAGCCTTCAACATGCCTGTCAACAAAGAATTGAAAAAACCAACAGAAGAAAAAGAAAACATATATATGTTCCATAATTATGTGTAACTTATATCGTATATAAAATACACTGTTGTCGAAATGCGACCCTAACTCGGGGTTATCTGGAGATGGGTTAAACTTCTTTCTTCTTTCGATGCTTTTAATGCGGCTTCCTCATCTATTATGATTCTTTTGGCCTCTTCTGGCGTTCTATCATTTCCCGTCTTGTCTAGCTCTTGTACAGCGGCCCAGCTAGCCAATTGCTACAGTCTGCAATTTTGATTGTTCTCTTTCTTTCTGCAATGATGCCTTCGGCTCCTTTAAGTGCCTCAATGGCTGCTGGAATGTTGATCTTCTCGAGGACAGCCTTGATTTTATCGTGGGCGATTCCGACTTTTCCGCAGATTTCGAATTGTGCCGAGTTCACATCACGGGTCTTGTCACTACTTTTGCCTCCAATTTATTTGTGAGTTCCTTTATAATGTAAACTTGATCAGCTGTCTTTTCTGGAAATTTGAATGCTTTCCAATTTGTGGTTGAAATATTCTTTGAATTTATTAAATCGTTTCTCTTGATCGCGGGTTGATCTTTATCAGTTGACATTGGAACCTAATATCATATATAAAATACGCTGCTGTGGAAATGTGACACTAACACTACAGCAGAGTAAGCAGCGGTCTGAATTGGATGCTGTTGCTAAGGACGCTGCTTTTATACTGACATGCATCAATGCACTCAAATGAATGAATCACGACACAGTTCATTCATTTTGCGTAACCCGCGTTTAATTCATGTGACGCATACGACGGGTACTCCTGTCATTCAAACAATAAAAACTACATTTAAGAGAACAAAGTAAAACAACGGTGGGGTGCCCAGGAGAGCATACAAGTCTTGAAAAATAACTATCGTCTAAAGGCGTATGTCTTCTAAATCCCCAAAATACATTAAGGCAAGAGAGGACATATAAAAAAGCACAGAAGATAATACAAATCACTGAACAACTGTAAAAGGCAAACGAGCAAAGACATACACATAAAGGATATATGTTTAAAGGCAGTGGACACTATTGGTAATTACTCAAAATAGTTGTTAGCATAAAATCTTTCTTGGTGATGAGTAATGGGGAGAGGTTGATGGTATAAAACATTGTCAGAAACGGCTCCCTCTGAAGTGTTGAAATTAACTTTGGCTTATTTATTTTTATTTTCAATAAACTCACAGGATCAAAACCTATTGTTTTGCTCATTTTCCAAAACATAGGATTTCAATCAATACTACTATTTCATGGGAAGTTGTTGACCAATACCATCTTTGTACCGTCATGTGAAAATGTATAATGTTTGTTGAAGTTCTAAGAACTAGTTGTTTTAAAATGCAAATATCTTGATTAGAGTTCTTGAATTTAATCACATACTACTTTTGATCAAGCAACTCACGAGATCAAAACTATTTGTTTTGCTCATTTTCAAAAACATACCAATTTTAAGCAATATTATTTCATGGGATGTTGTTGACTGTTACCAATTCTTTGTACCATGTAAGCTAAGTGCATCCCCTTTAACAGGAATAACTTAAGTTTGCATACAGCTATTTCATAATGCATTAGTTAAGGCACATCATCACATCACTACCTGTCAGGTCAGGTGCATCTGCTAATGATAACCAAGTAGCACGTTACAACCTGTCACAGAGTAGGGGTAAGGGGTTCGTGGGGGGCTTTATAAAAAAATAAGATAGGTAGTGCACGTTAAAGAACGCAGAACACTTCTTATGCTTTCACCTTGTTTGGTGGTCTAGGCAGAAGTACAGCCCTGGAAAAGTAGTTGCGATAACCTAACCCTCCTCCCTTCGGCCGTCGGGAGGAGGGTTACGCTATCGCAACTATAGAACATAAAGGGAAATGTTGTGGAAGTAATCTCTCACCCAAACAATACCAAGTGGATTCTGTCACTGCACATAAAAGAACTGGGAACACCAATTATGGAGGAATAGGTATGAACTCAAAAGGTTTCCATTGCCCCACGTTAGTCAGTTGGACCCAGTGCATGTGATGACAGTGGGGTTTTCATTGCCCAATTACCCTCTTTATTTTGGCATTGCCTCCTTCCCTTCCATTCGACTATGGTTGGATCCTCCTCTAGTGAAATACTCTTCTGTCCGTTGTTAGTCCGACGGACCTAGCGAAATACTCTTCTTTTCGGCGTTGGTCCAATCAACCTGGCACAGGTGATAGATGGGTTTCCATTGATCCACTACCCTCTGTAGTTTGGCATTGCCTCCTTCCCTTCCATTCAGCTATGGTTGGATCCGGGGATCCTCCTCTAGCAAAATGCTCTTCTTTTTGGCGTTGGTCCGACCAACCCGGCACATTTGATAGTAGGGTTTCCATTGATCCACTACTGTCTTTATTTTGGCATTGCCTCCTTCCCTTCCATTCGGCTGTGGTTGGATCCTGGGATCCTCCTCTAGCAAAATACTCTTCTTTTCGGCGTTGGTCCGACCAACCTGGCACAGGTATTAGTGGGGTTTCCATTGATCCACTACCCTCTTTATTTTGGCATTGCCTCCTTTCCTACCATTCGGCTATGGTTGGATCCTGGGATCCTCCTCTAGCAAAATACTCTTCTTTTCGGCGTTGGTCCGACCAACCCGGCACAGGTGACAGAGGGGTTTCCATTGATCCATTACCCTCTTTATTTTGACGTTCCCTCCTTCCCTTCCATCTGGCTATGGTTGGAAACTGGGATCCTACTGGGATCCTCCGACCAACCTGGCACAGGTATTAGTGGGGTTTCCATTGATCCACTACCCTCTTTAGTTTGCCATTGCCTCCTTCCTTTCCATTCGGCTATGGTTGGATCCGGGGATCCTCCTCTAGCGAAATACTCTTCTTTTCGGCATTGGTCCGACCAACCCGGCACAGGTATTAGTGGGGTCCATTGATCCACTACCCTCTTTAGTTTGGCGTTGCCTCCTTCCCTTCCATTCAGCTATGGTTGGATCCAGGGATCCTCCTCTAGCAAAATACTCTTCTTTTCAGCGTTGGTCCGACCAACCCGGCACATGTGATAGTAGGGTTTCCATTCATCCACTACTGTCTTTATTTTGGCATTGCCTCCTTCCCTTCTATTCGGCTATGGTTGGATACTGGGATCCTCCTCTAGCAAAATACTCTTTTTTCGGCATTGGTCCGACCAACCCGGCACAGGTATTAGTGGGGTTTCCATTGATCCACTACCCTCTTAATTTTGGCATTGCCTCCTTCCCTTCCATTCGGCTATGGTTGGATCCTGGGATCCTCCTCTAGCGAAATACTCTTCTTTTGGCGTTGGTCCGACCAACCCGGCACATGTGATAGGGTTTCCATTGATCCACTACCCTCCCTGTTTGGCGTTGCCTCCTTCCCTTCCATTCGACTATGGTTGGATCCTGGGATCCTCCTCTAGCGAAACACTCTTCTTTTGGCGTTGGTCCGACCAACCCGGCACATGTGATAGGGTTTCCATTTCTCTACTACCCTCTTTATTTTGGCGTTGCCTCTTTCCATTCCATTTGGCTATGGTTAGAAATTATTCTAAATTATAGTAAATCCAAATCCCACTTCTGTACACCAATGTTACACTTTTTCTTAGGACCTCATATCATCACATCACAACCTGTCAGGTCAGGTGCATCCTGCTAACGTTAATCTGTAGCACGTTACAACCTGTCACAGAGTAGGGGGAGGGGTTCGTGGGGGGGCTTCATAAAAAAATAAGATAGGTAGTGCACATAAAAGAACCCAGAACACTTCTTATGCTTCCACCTTGCTTGGTGGTCTTGGCAGGAGTACAGCCCTGGTACATTTAGTTGTGATAACCTAACCCACCTCCCTTCGGCCGTCGAGAGGAGGGTTACGCTATCGCAACTATAAAACATAATGGCAATAAGGGTTTGATTTTCCACTCAAGCAATACCATGTTTTGTTATCTGCACAAACAAATTCTTGAAAACTTGGCACTCATTTTCACATGTGATAGTAGGGTTTCCATTGATCCACTATACCCTCTTTATGATGGCGTTCCCTCCTTCCATTCCATTCGGCTATGGTTGGATCCGGGGATTCACCTCTAGCGAAATACTCTTATGTCAGGCGTTGGTCTGACTGACCCGGCACAGGTAATAGTGGGGTTTCCATTGGTCCACTACCCTCTTTATTTTGGCATTGCCTCCTTCCCTTCTATTCGGCTATGGTTGGATCCAGGGATCCTCCTCTAGCAAAATACTTTTTTCGGCATTGGTCCGACCAACCCGGCACTGGTATTAGTGGGGTTTCCATTGATCCACTACTGTCTTTATTTTGGCATTGCCTCCTTCCCTTCCATTCAGCTATGGTTGGATCCTGGGATCCTCCTCTAGCGAGATACTCTTCTGATCGGCGTTGGTCCGACCGACCCAGCACATGTGTTTGTGGGGTTTCCATTTCTCCACTTCCTTCTTTATTTTGGCGTTGCCTCCTTCCCTTCCATTCGGCTATGGTTGGATCCTGGGATCCTCCTCTAGCGAGTTACTCTTCTGATCGGCGTTGGTCCGACCGACCCAGCACATGTGTTTGTGGGGTTTCCATTTCTCCACTACCTTCTTTATTTTGGCATTGCCTCCTTCCCTTCCATTCGGCTATGGTTGGATCCTGGGATCCTCCTCTAGCGAAATACTCTTCTGATCGGCGTTGGTCCGACCGACCCAGCACATTGTTTGTGGGGTTTCCATTTCTCCACTACCTTCTTTATTTTGGCATTGCCTCCTTCCCTTCCATTCGGCTATGGTTGGATCCTAGGATCCTCCTCTAGCGAAATACTCTTCTTTTCGGCATTGGTCCGACCAATCAGGCACATGTGATAGGGTTTCCATTTTTCCACTACCCTCTTTATTTTGGCGTTGCCTCCTTCCATTCAATTCGGCTATGGTTAGAAATTATTCTAAATTATAGTAAATCCAAATCCCACTTCTGTACACCAATGTTACACTTTTTCTTAGGACCTCATATCATCACATCACAACCTGTCAGGTCAGGTGCATCCTGCTAACGTTAACCTGTAGCACGTTACAACCTGTCACAGAGTAGGGGGAAGGGTTCGTGGGGGGGGGCTTCATAAAAAAATAAGATAGGTAGTGCACATAAAAGAACCCAGAACACTTCTTATGCTTCCACCTTGCTTGGTGGTCTTGGCAGGAGTACAGCCCTGGTACATTTAGTTGCGATAACCTAACCCACCTCCCTTCGGCCGTCGAGAGGAGGGTTACTATAGAACTATAAAACATAATGGCAGTGAGGGTTTGATTTCCCACTCAAGCAATACCATGTTTTGGTATCTGCATGAACAAATTCTTGAAAACTTGGCACTCATTTCACATTGAAGGATTAGTTTCTTGACACCAATGCATACCAATAATAAGGTTGTGTTTTTGTGTCTTCAACTTTGAAGTATAGCCTACATGTGAATACAGTACATTGGGCAAATAATAACAATTCTGAAACTTTGATTATATTGAAATAATAACTTGGGAGGGGGGGCAATACAGCTCCATACATGTACTGGCTATCACCACACCATAGGGATTGAAATTTGTAAAGTTTTACCACTTGTAGAAACACACAGTATTTTGATTGAGTACATACTGCAGGATGTGTTCAATTAGAATTGTCATTAGTTTAGTTTTTTAAAAGCGAAAACATAACAGTGTGAAAAATTATCTTTGGCCGAACAAAAAAAAAATGTATACAAAATTGTGACACCACCCTTGGTACTTTACAACTCATGGTTACAATTTAATGTTCATGTCACACCCTTTTTCATTGGGGGCATGAAGTCACTAAAGTTGGCCCAAACATTTAGGTCTCAATTTCACCTGCTGACTGGACCAGTGAGATTTGTTAGATTCCAATTAGCCTCATATCTGTCAAACTTCTTATAAACAGAGGCAGTTTCCTATATTAGTGCATGGTGGAGGCAAGGGGTGGTTTTCTAGAGGCCATCCTCTGCAGATACTTAAAATTAAACCATGCATGAATGTAGGTGCTACCATTGTTCGAATGAAATTTACTTCAAAGTTAAATTCTATCTTTACATTTGTTACCTACCTTTGATAATGAAAAGGAGCATTGTGTTTAAAAGATAGCATTAAAAAAAAACACTGGAACACTTTTTAACTGGAACAATTTATAACTATGAACCTGATGAGGGTGTGTGTAAACACTACTACCACAATCATGATCACTGGTGGGTAATTGAAAGAACCTAATGTCAGAAACAGAGTGTGGTATTACATGATGAGAGACTGACGTGTGATGAGATGTGTGTGTGTGCATTAAAACAAAACCTGTGGCCTTTTTTTGTCTCACAAAAAGTACTGTAGCTTGGAAGGTAGGCTTGGGTGCAATTACAAATAAATGTTGGTAATTCATGGGTTACCATTGCCAATAGAAATTGCCCAAGCCTACCATAAAACATGAGATGGTGCAGGTGAAGGTGGAAGACTTTTGAAGAAACCAGGGGTCCTTGGTGTGCACCATCAGCAGGGTACCCCAGTTGTATATGAGGACAAAGACACCTAGTTATTTCAGGGAGTTTCCGAGAGAGAATATAGTGGTTTTGGCAAGGAGGAGCTTTCTGGTTGGTGGTTTCTTGATGCTTGGACTTTTGATCAAGATCTGAGACCCTGGGCAGACACTTGCACTTCCTGATGTCCTCCTCAAGCTGTGACCTGTGGTTGTTAGGCATTTCGGCGGTTCCTGTGGGTAATGGCGGGGTGGGAGTTCGCTGGGATGTTTGCTGGGGTATCAGGTCCTGGCTGTATGGTATGCGAATGTTGCACCATTAAGGATAGCAGCTGATGGAATAGGGGTTATTGTGGTTGCCTGTGTTGTCAGACGGGTCTTCGTAAGTGCTTCTTGAATCTGTGTTAATCTGGGTGGGTGGTTGTCGATAGTTCTATGAGGAGGATGTATGTGGCTAATCGTGAATGTAAGGCGCTTCATTACAGGGTGTAGACTTGTAAGGTGCACATGTAGTCCAGACTTGAGGCTGGCATTGAACGGGGTCCATGGCGCCAGCACAAGTTAGTCCGGTGATGATAACTACTAATTTAATCCATCAATGGTACCTAGGTGGGTTAAATTAGTACGAGGGAGCTGGGCAAAACTTGTGTGGATCTCGGGAGATGCCAAGCTCAACTCTGTAGGCTCACATCTTGCTCGTTGGAGCCCCGGTAATGAAGTTCATTGCAGTCTTACAGGCATTATTAGTTACATACATTCTTCCCACTGAACCATCGATAAGCACACATTCAGAGGAACACATTTTCTGGAGGCCAGAGAGCCGGCTGCTGCACAGACGATCAACATAGCTCTTATCCATCAGTTGCCTAACTTGATGCTGCAAGGTTGGCATGGCATGCAGACGGGGCTTGGAATTTCGGCCATTCCAGTGGCTTTTGCTTTGTTCATTATTCACAGGTGCCAAAGGAATGCCTAATGATCACATCTCACAGCTTGCACAGGTAGGCACCAAGAAGGTCAAGTCTCTGACTAGGGCCTTGGTGTCTTGATCAGGAGCCCAGGCATTGAGATTTCATCAATTGGGGGGTAAGTCCTTGACATTACCACTTCTCTCTCCCCCTTTAGGGAAATGACTAGTGATGTCAAACCACCTGTCCTCATATATAATGCATTCACCACCAATCCTTATAACACAGTAGTGCATAATCATCTTGCATGCGTGCTGCACACTTAAAACCCTTCGCATCGATACACTTGCAGCTGACCACTTAAAATCACTTATTAGCTAATGAGTGATTTTAAATAACCACTAAAACATTTTCATTTTTTGTACATTCTCTTCTTGCATCAACAAATACAAATAGGAAAAATGTCACGTGTTTAAGAAACTTGATTCAGCCTGTTCATCTGTATGAATACTTGACCCCATTGCTTTTGTTGCAAATCCCTGGGGTCTGCTGTAAAATCAAAAGAGAAAAACAAACTCAAGTTGGCTTTGGGAAGAATTTGTTTTTTTAAATAAACAAATTATTCACATTATGTTCTTATTGTGTGTGCTAAAAAGAGTGTTTTTAAAAAGAACAATCCTCCATGCTGCAATTCTCCTTGAAAGCATTTTTGTTTCTTCTTATTTTGATAAAAATTGCAGTACCAGTTGCAGAAACCAATGTAGATGAGCTGCTGAAAAAAAATCACATCAAAATTTGTACACTGAATTGTTTATAAACCAAATTTTTAATGACAACCTAGCAATATGGGTTTGTCATTCAAAAGTTAAAAAGAGACATTTACAGCAAGTGGTGCAGCATCAGCGTGTAGTGCAGCCATTTATGCTCCTGGACTGTGTTAAGGATTGCTGGTGATGTGGGTACTCTAAAAGGAAGTAGCTATGATGATGGTTGCCCAGTGACTGGAGTGTGAGCTAGGGTCCCTGCAATGAGGAAACAGGCAGGGTTAAGAAACACACTCCAGTCAGTTTTGTCAATTTGTGTGTTTATTGGTAAACAATCTCAACCACCCCTCCATTTGCAATAAATGCTTTACTCATTATGGAATGGAATAGAACAAGAATGCACATTTCATTGAATACTCATCAGAGTCTAATTGTTTGGAAATACTATTTCATCTGCTCAGGACTATACGATCATTAGTGCAACTGATGGGTTTCATTAAATTACTGTTGCATATTTTGGAGTTTACTGCTGAAAAGTGATCTTCAAGGCTTTTGTTTGGTAAAAAAGGAAACATTTATTTTGGATATATATGTTTTTTAAATTGACACATACTTTTCGAATGACTTTTGATCATTATGTCATGTTTTTTTATATACTTGTTAAGGACATTTGTATGTCTACTTGGGAACAAACATTTTCTACTCAGGAACAAAAGTTTTACAGAAACGAAGGACAAAATGTACAACGTAATGAGTACAAGTATGAGTTTATGGAGGGGGTGGTGGGATTGTGGTGGCATTTAGGTGTCGTTATGGTTAGCCAGAAATACTAAGGCTACATTTATAGGGCATACAGCTACTTCCTATTGCATAAGGCACACCATTACATCACATTGGTCAGGTCAGGTGCTTATATTAGCTTGCATCTGCTAGCGGTAAACCTGTAGCCCGTTACAACCTGCCACAGAGAGGGCCCTCCTCACCCTGCTACAAAACACCACTGCATTGTATAGCATGATGCCACCATCCAAACATCCTGGTGGTGAGGACTGGTTTCTTCAAAAGTTAACAGCTGGGCCCAATTTCATAAAGCTGTGAAGCAGATTGGTTTTAATTTCTTTCAAAATAATTTGACGAGCAAGAAAATACTGTGGAACTATTTATAAACAGTCCACCCGCTTGACTAAAATGGTTCCTGCTTATGCTTTGCAAATTAGAACTAATATAAAAATCCACCCTGGAAGCCAAAATTTGTATTATCAAAACAGTTAACAGAACCCATGAATGCATTTCATTGGTTGTGGCAGTGCTTTATTTGTAGATAAAAGACCCAAGTGTTAGATGCATATGACACTTGGGTCTACTTTTACATGTCTTGTACATACTTTGTACTTACAACGCAATCATTTCTACAGTTAATTTCAATAGTTGATCAGTCTAGAGCTTCAGCTTGAAATTGGGTCCAACAGGCCCGTAGTGACACTACTCCTCAAATTACATCTCAAGAAAATCTTGGTTCACTTCATTTCATTTCACTTTATATCTTATAATTGACTCACTTACTTAAGTACTTTCCTGGGGATGAGGTACATACTATCTTTAGCAGTGGATCCAGGTGGTGGCCCTTGGGCCCGGGGGCCACCCCCTGTCTCCTATATACTCTCTTCAGGAAACTTCTTAATAAATAATGTAAAAAGGGAAGAACAAATGTTTTGCAAAACATTTGTTCTTCTCAATTCTCGTCATCAAAAACAAATCAGTCTCTTATGGCAAATTTTCTCATCACACATTGTCAGGTCAGGTGCTTATATCAGCTTGCATCGCTAACGGTATTCTGTAGCCCGTTACAACCTGTCACAGAGAAGGGGGCGGGGCTTGCCTAGCTTGCTCAAGTTAGACACCAATCACTTTGCAGCACAGTTAATTGAGCAGGCTGTCACCAGTGTCACCATTTTTAGGCCCAGCAGGGATTTTGAACCGTAGTAGCCATTAGTCAGCTCTAACAATAATAGTGTCCCCCAAGCTACGGGCCTGTAGTAACAACCCCTCCCATCTTCCACTTCACCTGCATGTTCCATCTACCAGCTACGTTTTTGTCATATTCAAGTAGTATACAGTACTAAAGTGAGACAAAAAGAACACTCTTATTCAGAAAAATCTAAAGTTAGCACATTTGGAATTTTTTGTTCAAAAAATTTTCCCAAACAAGCTATTTGGATGTCAAAACTTTAGTTTAGTGTTTCACTGAAAAGAGGTTCACAGACAATTTAATTTTACGGGATAAAACAAACTTCTTTTGTGCTCAGAAGAAAGTGTTTTAACAAACTTCACCCTAAAGTATAAAGCTGCAGGTTTTGAGTTTACAATTTTGTAAAAATGTGATAAATTGAATCGGTGAATGTCAAGTGTGAGAGAGCGTGGACATTTTATGGAAAATAAATCCCAAATATTTGTACACATGTTGAATGTCAAACAATATGTTGATGTACGTTTAGACTATAGTTGAACGGAATCAGAATTATGCTAGTGCCACCCTGTTTCTGACAAGTTTCTGAGGGTATTTTACAGAAGTCTTTTTACATCACATTTCAAAGCGGCAGGGTATACTTTTGGTAATACTGTCCAAGACCAGTATCCTCACTTGTGTATCAAAACATAAGCATAAAATAACAAATCTGTACAAATTTGGGCTTAATCATTAGCCATCAAAGTTGCAAGAAAATAATGAAAGAAAAATTGCATAGAACTAAATGCTTTCACATGCCTCAAAGAGGCTTCATGTGTAAAGCCTTTCACAGATTCAAAACTGTTTGTGCAAAAATTACCTCTTTTTCTAAAACTGCATTCTTTAAAGTGGGTAATTTCTAGCAGTGTTTATATTTTACAGCTCTTCAGTGCTATTTACCTGATGTCATAAATTTGTATAGTCCTTACCTTGGAGTATCTACCAAAGTACACCCGGCCATAACACAATGCTCCTCTACCAACTTTTCTAGTCCTTGGCTCACTGTTCAGTCCAGCAGGATGACATGATGCAGATATTCATCTATGCATCTTGTATAACCTTATCTGTTTGGGTCGAGATCCCTCTGTGATTTTGTACCTTTTTATCCACATTAGTTCAATTATTTATGGTGTGGTGAAACTCATGGTCTACAATACATGTAGCTAATGGTTCACTCTAATCTGATTTATTTGAAATAAAATTAATCTTCAGGGGAAAAGAACAGAGAATTGTACAGTAAAATCCAACAAGTCTTGAATGAATTTGGCAAAATGTATGGTATTTCATTTGAATGAAGGCAAAGAATTTGTAAAGCAAAAGACAAGTTCGGCTATTAATGCTATCCAATTTATCGAGGGCTTCCAGCTGGATTTGTTTGTGTTTTAAAGCTTTCGTTTGTTTGATTTTTAATCTCCTTTTTATATTGTATATATATATATTTTTATATTGTACAGAAATATATTTTTTACATTGTACATAATATGTGATTGTTTTATATTGTATATATATATGGATTATATCGTTGGCAGGGGTCTGGTTTAACACATCTTGTTAAACATTTTGGATACTTTTGTTTTAACCTTGACCGCCCCGTCTTACTGAGTGGGTAATTGAGTGTATTGAGTGTATTGAGATAGTTCTGGGTTTAACTCCTCTCATAGTTTCCTACATTGTATTGAAGGGGAAAACTCTCAACATCTTTTCAAATAATAACTGTGTTTTTTTTTTGTGCTTCAGCAACCTACATATAAAGCCTTGTTTCAATTAATCATTGACAGACAATCTTGGTAAGCTGATGTAAGACATCTGCACTACCATTCAGATTGTAGTGGGTTCAATTCCAACCCAAATCTCGTTCCCAGGTCTGATCAATCTAGCTGCACTCTTTCAGCATAACCCTTGGAAATGGTCATTAAAATGTGTCATGTAATGGCCCTAAGGCATTATAGCCGTAGGATGAGTGAAATCATCAAAGCATTTAAAAATATTTGAATGCCACACCAAGTATTTTCGCAACAGCTCTATTTGTAAAAGCTTTGTACATGTGCTTCCATTCTGGGGTCAACTTATAACATGGTTCTGGGTTCAATTTCTGACTTAGTTTCCCATGCTTACTTGAAGGAACAATTCTGTATATATTTGTTATATCATAATGGTTTTGATGTTTTAGCAAAGTAGATGCATATACTTTTGAGCATTTATATGCAATCTTGTTGGTGTAAGGTATGACATCTGCACTACCATGCAGATTGTTGTGGGTTCGAGTCCCACCCAATTTGCGTATAGGTGCTTGAAGGGCATTAAATATGCATAGAGCTAGATTGCTGAAGATCAAAATGTTACAACATTAACAAATATAATTGAGATGCCATGCCAACCATTTTCACTAAAGCCTTTTTTTACACCAGCAACTTTTACAGTCACATTATGTACTTCCATTGAATGCACTCTGGATGATTCTGGGTTCAACTCATGCTCCCCATAGAACCAATCAAAGCAGTAACTGATTCTACAGTGAAACCTCTGAACTTGTACACTCCCACTTCTCTCATGTTTCTTTAGTCTCCTGACGATTAGCTTTAGTCGAAAGGTTAAGACCAATTAAGAACTTACTTCATGGTAGTGAAGTTAATAACTATCCTATTAACTTAAGTAGTATTCCCGGCCGATTTTCTACCTTCTGCCCAGGTAGTAATTAAAAAGCTGGGCAGTTCTTTTCAGAACAGAGGACTTGAGAGAAGTCCCCTGAAAATCTTCTCCGTGGTGTAGTAGAATATAGATTATAGCAAGAACAAACTCAACCTGGCAAGTATCTACACACACAAACTAAATATATATCAATACCTCACCATGCAATCCCTCAAATCCCATAGAAACAATTTCTTAAACACATTAAAATGACTGACATGTCTCGCCAAAGTATTTTTACAAAATCCTTTTTGTACACTAGCAACTTGTTTGCATGTTCTTCCATTGATCTCAATTGGATGTTTCTTGGTTGAAACTTATGCTGAAGTTTCCTATTTCCATTGAGCTCACGTGGTTGTTCTTGGTTGCAACTTATGCTGAAGTTTCCTACTTCCATTGATCTCAATTGGATGTTTCTTGGTTGAAACTTATGCTGAAGTTTCCTATTTCCATTGATCTCACTTGGTTGTTCTTGTTGGCAACTTATGCTGAAGTTTCCTACTTCCATTGATCTCACTTGGTTGTTCTTGGTTGCAACTTATGCTGAAGTTTCCTACTTCCATTGATCTCACTTGGATGTTTCTTGGTTGAAACTTTTGCTAAAGTTTCCTACTTCCATTGATCTCACTTGGATGTTTCTTGGTTGCAACTTATGCTGAAGTTTCCTACTTCCATTGATCTCACTTGGATGTTTCTTGGTTGCAACTTATGCTGAAGTTTCCTACTTCCATTGATCTCACTTGGATGTTTCTTGGTTGAAACTTTTGCTAAAGTTTCCTACTTCCATTGATCTCACTTGGATGTTTCTTGATTGAAACTTATGCTGAAGTTTCCTACTTCCATTGATCTCACTTGGTTGTTCTTGGTTGCAACTTATGCTGAAGTTTCCTACTTCCATTGATCTCACGTGGTTGTTCTTGGTTGCAACTTATGCTGAAGTTTCTTACTTCCATTGATCTCAATTGGATGTTTCTTGGTTGAAACTTATGCTGAAGTTTCCTATTTCCATTGATCTCACTTGGTTGTTCTTGTTGGCAACTTATGCTGAAGTTTCCTACTTCCATTGATCTCACTTGGTTGTTCTTGGTTGCAACTTATGCTGAAGTTTCCTACTTCCATTGATCTCACTTGGATGTTTCTTGGTTGAAACTTTTGCTAAAGTTTCCTACTTCCATTGATCTCACTTGGATGTTTCTTGATTGAAACTTATGCTGAAGTTTCCTACTTCCATTGATCTCACTTGGTTGTTCTTGGTTGCAACTTATGCTGAAGTTTCCTACTTCCATTGATCTCACGTGGTTGTTCTTGGTTGCAACTTATGCTGAAGTTTCCTACTTCCACTGATCTCAATTGGATGTTTCTTGGTTGAAACTTATGCTGAAGTTTCCTATTTCCATTGATCTCACGTGGTTGTTCTTGGTTGCAACTTATGCTGAAGTTTCCTACTTCCACTGATCTCAATTGGATGTTTCTTGGTTGCAACTTATGCTGAAGTTTCCTACTTCCATTGATCTCACGTGGTTGTTCTTGGTTGCAACTTATGCTGAAGTTTCTTACTTCCATTGATCTCAATTGGATGTTTCTTGGTTGAAACTTATGCTGAAGTTTCCTATTTCCATTGATCTCACTTGGTTGTTCTTGTTGGCAACTTATGCTGAAGTTTCCTACTTCCATTGATCTCACTTGGTTGTTCTTGGTTGCAACTTATGCTGAAGTTTCCTACTTCCATTGATCTCACTTGGATGTTTCTTGGTTGAAACTTTTGCTAAAGTTTCCTACTTCCATTGATCTCACTTGGATGTTTCTTGATTGAAACTTATGCTGAAGTTTCCTACTTCCATTGATCTCACTTGGTTGTTCTTGGTTGCAACTTATGCTGAAGTTTCCTACTTCCATTGATCTCACGTGGTTGTTCTTGGTTGCAACTTATGCTGAAGTTTCCTACTTCCACTGATCTCAATTGGATGTTTCTTGGTTGAAACTTATGCTGAAGTTTCCTATTTCCATTGATCTCACTTGGTTGTTCTTGTTGGCAACTTATGCTGAAGTTTCCTACTTCCATTGATCTCACTTGGTTGTTCTTGGTTGCAACTTATGCTGAAGTTTCCTACTTCCATTGATCTCACTTGGATGTTTCTTGGTTGAAACTTTTGCTAAAGTTTCCTACTTCCATTGATCTCACTTGGATGTTTCTTGATTGAAACTTATGCTGAAGTTTCCTACTTCCATTGATCTCACTTGGTTGTTCTTGGTTGCAACTTATGCTGAAGTTTCCTACTTTTGTTTGGTTAAAAAACTTTATATATTTGTAAACCAGCTTTGTACGTGTGCTTCCATTCCTGGTTCAACTTATGAGACGGTTCTGGGTTCAATTTCTGTCTTAGTTTCCCATGTTTACTTGAAGGAAAAACCCTGCTTATCTACTTGAATATCAGGTTTTTATTTTTGCTTCAGCAAAGTAGATGCATATACTTTTGAGCATTTATTCACAATCTTGTTGGTGTAAGGTATGACATCTGCACTGCTTAGCAGATTGTTGTGGGTTCGAGTCCCACCCAATTTGCCTATAGGTGATTGAAGGCATTGAGTATACATATAGAGCTAGAATGCTTAAGTTAAAAAAATATTATATACAGCATCAGAAAAAATTGAAATGCGACGCCAAGTGTTTTCACAAAAGCCTTATTGTACACCAGCAACTTATACACATTATGTACTTCCATTGAATGCATTATAGATGATTCTGGGTGCAACTTTTGTTCCTCATAGAACCAATCAAAGCAGTGACTGACTGTACACTGAAACCTCTGAACTTACTCCCACTTCTCTCATATCTCTTCAGTCTCCTGACGATGACTAGTGCAAGCTATAGTCGAAAGGTTGAGACTAATTAAGAATTCACTTTGTTTTAGTGAAGTTAATAGCGATCTATTATCGTAAGTAGTATTACTGGCAGATTTTCTACCTTCCGCCCAGGTAGTAGTTAAAAGGCAGGACAGTACGCTTCAGAACAGAGAAGTCTCCTGAAAATCTACTCTGTGATAGTAGAATAAATAGCAAGAACAAAATCTACCTTGCAAGTAGACAAAACACATGGTGTTACCACAAACCAAATAAATATTGATACCTCACCATGCAATGTCTCAAATCCCATAGAAAAAAAATTCTTAAACACATTACAAGGATTGAAATGTCATGCCAAAGTATTTTCACAAAAGCCTTTTTTGTACACCATCGACTTGTATGCATTATGTACTTGCATTGATCTCACTTGGATGGTTCTGGGTTCAACTTATGCTGAAGTTTCCTAGTTTTACTTGGTAAAAAATCTTTATATGTTTTTCAGTTTTTATATTTTGTGCTTCAGCGACTTCCCTATGTTAAGCTCCTGCAATACCTTTCAGCATTGATAGGCGTGACAAGGTGTGACATCTGCACAACTATGCAGATTGTTGTGGGTTCGAGTCCCACCCAATTTGTCTATAAATGCTCTAAGGTATTATATAAGCATAGCTAGGTTCCTGAAGTACAAAACTTTCCACAAAATTGAATTGATTGAATCCAAGTAAAACAAAAATTCAAAGGCATAATTTGTACCCAAAAGACTTCCTTTTCAGACTTTTTTTCACCAAAACTTATGCAAATGATTTAGAGAAAATATGCTCAGGTTTTCATTATTTAGTTGGTGAGGAACAAATAGCAACTTTGTGTTTGCATGTGCAGGGGTAGAATTTGCTAGAAATAAATGTTAACATTGATTGACAATGTTAACAATTGCATGCTAACAAGCCTTGTGGCTGCACCTTTTGAGCATTGCCAGCTTACCAACCTATTAACTATTAGATTTGGACATGAAGCATGAAATTCCTCCAGTGTTGCTCAATTGATTAGAAACCTACAGTGGCCCAACACTTTTAATTATTTTCTTTTGCCAGCAATAGCTGTATCAGCTAAAAGAAATCCTTGTGCAAGTTCATCATTCTTTTGACAAAAAGACCATTTTCACAATTAAGTATACCCAATTAAGTATACCTAAACAACTTTTACTAGTATAAATCCAAAGGCTCACTCTCTGTTATAAAACTCATATCCAGTTCCAATTCTCCAAAGAAATATTTCCATCTGATAAACTAATAATACTAATAATCCTTCCCCCCCCCCCCCCGCCGCCAAAAAAGCAAACAAACAAAGACAAATCACCCCAACAAAAATGCAAGTTATTGTTTGTAAACGGCTTGACAAAGGCTGACAAATGACAACACAACGCAACACACATAAACAACAGAAGCAGTCACTATACCAATTCTTTTTGCTGTGACAAATTTTCCAACAGCGAAATCTATTTTCACATCATTTAAAATCCCAGTCGAAACATCTAACTCAGTTTTTAACAGTCACTTTTCTAAATTTCAGTGACGTGACCTTTTACAACTGAACTGTAAGAAAACCTGTTTACTGTTAACGATTCTGGAGTAACAGACACCAACTGTGCTTTCATTGGCTTCATGGTACTTGCTTTTGCTATTAAATCTGTTCTGAAAACAATTCACTATTGTGTATCTTATTTTTATTTCTATAGAGTTGCTACTGAATTGCCATGCAGTACGCTAGGATGGTCTTGCAGCAGCAGTGCTTAATGGAACCACACATGGACACGGGGTTGGAAGACCACAAGTCAGCTGGATCTCTGAACTAACGGTAGCGACACAACCACACAACCCTGGAGAAGTAGACGGTTGTTACTACATCACCAGGCAATAGCCTTCATTGACTGATGTTGATGAACGAAGGAAATCAGAAGGAGTTTCAAAAGTGTCACTTTGGATGGATGTTGGATGCTGGTGGGGGCTTAGTGGCCACAGCTCCCCTAGGACCTGGATCCTGCCACTGGTGGACTTTTTCAGGAACAAGACTGAGCAGGAAGAGTACAGCACAGTTTCTTCTGTGAAGGTACAGAACAATTTGTTTATAAACATTTGAGTTAAACCCATTTTTGTTCCCCATTGAAGTGTGTAACTTGTATAATCGAATATGACTTCTTGTGACAGTACTATCATATCAATCTCAATTATTAAGTAATTACTCAATTAGGCATCGAGGCATTACTCGCATAACTCATTGAGACTTTACTCAATGAGGCATTACTCTAGGGAAATTAAGCTTCTTTTCTGAGTAAACAATTGTAGTTGTTTTTAACTTTTGACTTTGCTAAACAAAAGTTGACAGTATATCTTGATTTGGCTGTATTCCCTGTACCCACAAATCTTTGTTGTCCTTAAACCACTATTGCATCGGGCAGGAGTAGCAGCTTTGTGTAATGAATGCGCTAGTGAATCGAAACGGTTACATATTGCACTGCCGGACAAGTTTCCCGTGTGACCCTTTTCATATAGGTCGGCATGATTCAAGTATGTAATGACTCCCGAGGTCAGGATATGATATTATTATAAGGACCCTCTTTCACTGCCATTGGTCAGACCATGTCTCCGAACAAAACCAGATTTGTTTGAGAATTTCCCTCAATATGGACATCGCGTGCTGGACCAACGGGTCTGGCAAATAACAGCATTTTACCATGTGTGTAGCAGGCATCATTTTAACAATCACAATGCCTTTTCCATTGTGATTACTTTCAATATTTATTGGACTAAACCAAAGGACGAGGGAAACAATGTGACTGTGTGAATGGCATGTTAGCAATATGTTGACTTTGGGTAATTGGAGAACTGAATACTTTGTACATAAAATACTGGGTGCTGTATCAATATTCTCAATTTTTTTTGATTATCAGACTTTAAAATTTGACTCCTTAAAATCATTGGACACTATTTGTTGTTACTTCAAGTAATTGTTAGTATCAAAATTTCTAGGTAGTTAAACGAGCTCTGGATAACTGTTTATAGTATTAAACATCAGAAACAATTCTTCACAGATTTGTTTTTTATATGCAAAATGTGCGGATCACCAAGTGAGAATCTTTGATAGTATTACCAAATGTAATGTGAAACTAATATCAGGGAGCAATTTCATCTAAATACAACCCAACCTTCGTTAAGACAAACGCAGGATAATTTAATTACCAATCAGAAGTGTCCTATAATCTGGGATCTAATTTTGAAAATAAGTTGAAAACCTCTTTCATCCAAATAGTTGTTTGTACGTGTATGTAAAACCAAACCTGATGTTTGGGGGTCATCCGTTATTACACATTGCAAAGATTTTCAATTTCACAAACAAATTTGAAAAAAATGGTTTATATTCTTATTAGCAATTGCTGCTTAACAACTTTCAATGAGACCTGACCCAAAGTGGATCAAGATGGATCAGCAGCTGATGATTCATTTCAGGGCCCAATTTGATAGAGCTGCTTAAACAAAGAGCAGCCTAAACAAAAAGCAACTTAGCAAAAACTACCAGCCTACTAGAGTAACCAGGCAAAGTACCAATCCACATGTACTGATTTTGACTGGTTTCCCGCTAACTTTTCTGATTAAAGAAGTTTCATAAAATTGAAATCCTGCAGCTCTTTCAAAACGGAGCTGCTTAAGCACAAAGAGCAGCTGAGCACAGCAACATTATGCTTACCAGAATAGACTACCAGTAAAGACCCCATGACACATGTGCAATACTCATTTTTGTTAAATAGATAAATGAATCTGCTTATGCAGTTCTATGAAACTAGACCAAGATCGTACTTTCACAGTTTTCGTGCTAAACAAAAATAGCTTCAGAATGTTACGTGTTTTCACCTGTCAGTTATAGTCAGCTATCTGTCTTAGACGGTCTTCGCTTTGTCAGTCATTAAGCCTGTTGCAATAAGCCATTCTTAGATAAGTCGGCGAATAGTAATGAAATATGAACAAACACACATTACTATATCTTTGATTACAACTGGTCGTCATTATCCAATAATGCCAAACCATCCGTAACAACAATTAGTGATGGCCTGGAAACACCCTAAAGTAAGAATATGAGGCGACCAGCCTTTATCCAGCCTTTATTCAGCCTTTATGCTTAGAAGCGTTGATTGTAAAGAGTCAAGTTATCTTGGCACAATTTCTGATGGCAGAGTCGTAGAATGTGGGTCAAGACCCATAGTCATAGTTATGCCTGTGGTGAACTTTAATGTTAATAGAAGTGTGGATTGTAAATGGTCATCTTGGCTCAAGTTCTGATGGCCGAATCTTAGAATGTGGGTCAAGATTCACATCATTTACAATGAACGCTTCTATATTAACTTAAAGTTCATTACAGGCATGACTATGGGTATGGATCTTGACCCGCATTCTACGATTCAGCCATCAGAATTTGAGGCAAGAAAACTTGACCATTTACATTTAAGTTCTAAAGGCTGAGTCATAGAATGTGGGTCAAAATCAAATGTTATAAGCAAGTGGTAAACTTGAATGCTTAGAAGTGTTTGTTGTAAATTTTCAAATTATCTTCCAGCTTTCGTGCCGGAAGTAAAGCTAAATCGTTTGGTGTGCCTCAAGTTTAAACTATTTCCATTTCAACTGCAGGGAATGGTACCCTCTTTTAAAAAAAGTTGAAAGCACACAAAACAAAATTAGACTGAACACAACTTGGAGTTTCCAACTTTTAAAAGTGCTGGTTCTTTCTAGATATTTTGTTCTTGCATCAGATACTTTGCTTAATCGACATCTCACTGGATAAAAAGAAAAATAGTAGTAAATTTTAAATTTTTTAACGTTTTTAACTTTTTTAACTTTTAAATTTTTAAATGTAAAATAACTTTTTCAACAATTAATGTTCAAATTTCATTGATCTGCTTTCAGCACACAAAAGTAATTAAGCCAATAAAATTATGCTTACCAGTCTAAGGGTGCCAGCTAAAACAATCATGTCACATGGACCATGTGACTACAACACTATAATTTTTGCCACTCCTTAAAATGTGTTAAGCGGTATTTTACTGCTTCAGCAGCTTTATGAAGTTGGGCAATTGGTGTTTTTGTAGTTTTTAACAGAAATTTTAAAGATCTTTACATGAGTAATGAAACGTACTTCCTGTCTTAGAAGTCTTAATTGTAGATAATTTTGATTGTAAATGGCGAATCATAATCTTGGCCCAATTTCTGATGGCAGAGTCATAGAATATGGGTCAGATCCATGGTGTTAGTTAAGCATGACATTTTTTGGTCTTGGCAAAGTTAACCCCAGAATGTTCACGTCTTTTTAGCTAAGTAAGGAGATTTCTTTCGTTCTATTGCGCTATGATCTTGATGGAATAGCACCTTATAAATTTTAATTGTTATGTTATGTTAAGTTAACCCCTACTGATCCATCAATGAAAATAGCTTGCTATAAGAAACCTGCATATCTTGATACTGCAATATCTTCTGCTGCATTTAACCATCAATAAGACTGTTTTATGTCAGACAAGGCATCTGGACATCTTCTCCATCTTCTTCAGGATGTTCAGGTAAATGGAAGATATCTCTGCAAGACACAGACTGATGAAAGTGTGTATAACCTGAGAAACATTCAAGGAAATGTAACAAAATGGCATGACAGCTTTTGTCCTCATTGTATGTTACATTAAGAATCTCAGTCAGATGAAGGCAATCAGATTTCAAGCACAGTCCATCATACCCTGGGAACTGTCTCATCTTCATTGTATTCAAACCTGCTTGAACTACTGAGTCATCAGTATCTACTCCTTATCCATAGATAGTCAGAAGATGCTGCCATCAGAGAGGGCATTTGTTTGAAGTTACTTCATACCTTGTGAAGACATTCCAGAAGTTTCCTGTTCTCAAAAGTTGTATCTTTGGTATGACAGGCTAATCACAATGCATCTAATAAGTGAAGACTCCAGATGGAAGTAGATGCAAGAACTGCACAAAATTGCCACCCAAACCGGTTGTTTATTTCATGAAGTCCAGTCACAGAGTGGATTGTATGTCATGTTTGATACTGATGGAGGACTGTCATATCTACGAACATATCTACGAATATCTGTCTATATCTAAGAACAGCAATGAACAACCAGGATACCAGAATGTGTTGATGATGAATAACCACTGGAAACGAACGTAATTTGAGACTACAGACTCAAGTATATACGCAAGAAATTATAATTGATACCAACATCAGTTGTTTATTTCATGAAGTCCAGTCACAGAGTGGATTGTGTGTCATGAACCATGTTTTATGCTGATAGAGGTTGTCATATCTAATGTAGTTTCAGAGTAACAAGGATACCAATCTTGATAGTGAAATAGTCAAGGGAAACATTTACATTGGAAACACTTATAGGAAAGAATTATAGATGTAGATGCAAGAACTGGATATTTGCCATCAACGACATTGTTTATTTCATGAAGTCCAGTCACAGAGTGGTCTGTATGTCATGTTTGATACTGATGGAGGACTGTCATATCATGGAGGAATAAATTATGTAGTTTCCGAGCAACAATTATTATTGATGGTGACATAGTCAAGGAAAATTATAGATGCAAGAACCGAATATTTGCCACCATCGTCGGTTGTTTTTTCATTCATGAAGTCCAGTCACAGAGTGGATTGTATGTCATGTTTGATACTGATGAGGACTGACCTATCTAATGTTGTTCTGGAACAATAATTACTAACCAGGATACCAATAAGAGTTAATGGTGAAATAGTCAAGAGAAACCTGTATAAGTGGAGACTCCAGACTGAAGTATAGATGCAAGAACTGCATAGTTGACATCTACATGGGTTGTTTATTTCATGAAGTCCAGCCACAGAGTGGTTTCTATGTCATGTTTGATACTGATGGAGGACTGTCATATCTAATGTAGTTCAAGAGCAATAATGAGCGACCAAGACACCAATAAGTGTTAAATTTTAAATTTTTTACTTTTTAACTTTTTAAAAAAACTTTTTAACTTTTTAAACTATTTTTAACTGTTTAACTTTTGAAAATGTTCAATCTGGGCCCAATGTTACAAATCTGCTTTAAGCATATCACAATTTTTTTAAATGATTAGCTTTTAAAAATTGTCCACGAAGCATAGTTAAGCCTGTGGTGAACTTTAATGTTAATAGAAGTGTTGATTGTAAATGGTCATCTTGGCTCAAGTTCTGATGGCCGAATCTTAGGATGTGGGTCAAGATCCACACAATTTACAATGAAACCTTCTATATTAACTTAAAGTTCATCACAGGCATGACTATTACTATGGATCTTGACCAACATTCAAAGATTCAGCCATCAGAATTTGAGGCAAGAAAACTTCACCATTAACTATCAACACTTCTAAGCATTAAAGTTTACCCCAGGTTTAATTTTCACTATGGATCTTGACCCACATTCTCTCTAGGTGTTGCACAAATTTTACCACCATACATGATATGCTTCATGGACAATTTTTAAAAGCTAATCATCAAAAAAAATATGATATGCTGAAAGCGTTATTTTCAAATTATCTTCCAGCTTTGAAGCTGGAAGTAGCTAAATGGTTGGTGTCCCTTAGATGCACGTGTGTGTGACGCAATGTCTTAAGGGAGTACTATTAACAAACAAAAAGAGATGGGTACCCCCTTTAAATAATAATTGAAGTTGAAAATAGTAAAACAATCAAACAAAATTTTGCCTGAACACACATTAGATCAAACACACGATGTGTATTTTGTTCTAATTTAAGATATTTTGGTTAATCAGCATCCTACTGGAGTAGAGAACAATAATAGTAAATTTTAATTTTTTAATGTTTTTAACCTTTTTAACTTTTTAAAATGTTCACATTTCGTTGATCTGCTTTCAGCAGCAAAAGTAAATAAATGAATTCATGCTTACCAGACTGAGGGTACCAAGCAAAAAATTCATATCACATGGAACATGTGACCGGTGTGTATTGCTCATAGAAAAATATGAAATAACTAATGTTTAGCGGCATTTTGTTCTACAGTAGCTAAGCACAATGAAATGGTGCTTACCAGACTTAAGGATAGCAGCTGTATAGGCATGTCACTTGCACCATGTGACTGGTGTGCTGCCATTTTGCCCTTGCTAAAATGGGTAAATCAGTATTTTAATGCTTAGCAGCTTTATGAAGTTTGACAACTGGTGTTTCTGTGGTTTTTTTGTCAGTAATTTGTAAGATTTTGGGATGGGTCATGAGGAGGTTGGAGTGGAACTAGTTGTCTTAAAAGTTTTAATTGTAAATAATCTTCATTGTAAATGGCAAAGTTATCTTGGCTCAAGTTCTGATGTTGGGCAGATTCAGATACAGAAATGTTAAGCCTGTGGTGAACTTTAATGCTAAGAAGCGTTGATTGTGAATAGACAAATTATCTTAGCTCACATGTTCTAACGGCAGATTGATAGAATGTGGGTCAAGATCCATAGTCATAGTTTAGACTGTGCTGAACTTTAATGCTTAGAAGGGTTGATTGTATGGTCAAGTTATCTTGGCTCAAGTTCTGATGGTTGAATCGTAGATTGTTGGTCAATCGATAGTCATAGTTAAGCCTGTGGTAAAGTTTAATGTTAATAGAAGTGTTGATTGTAAATGGTCATCTTGGCTCAAGTTCTGATGGCCGAATCTTAGGATGTGGGTCAAGATCCACACAATTTACAATTGATGCTTCTATAAAGATTAAAGTTCACCACAGGCTTAGCTATGACTATGGATCTTGGCCAGCAGTCTACAACTCAGCCACTGGAATATGAACCAAGAAAACTTGACCGTTTCAAATTAACTCTTCGTAGCATTAAAATTCACCACATGCTCAACTATGACTATGGATCTTGGCCAACATTCTCTGGCTCAAGTTCTGGTGGCTGTGTCACAGAATGTGGGTCAAAATCCAATGTTATAAGCAAGTGGTGAACTTGAGTGCTTTAGATGATTTGATTGTAAATTGTCACTAGCTTTGTTCCATCTTTGGAGCTGGAAGTAGCTAAATCAATGGTTTTCCTCAGATGCATGAGTGTGACGCAATGTCGTAAGAGATTACTATTAACGGAAAAAGGATTGTAAAGGAGCTCAAACATTTACAAATAAGTTTCAACTATTTCCATTTCTGCTGTGGGAAAGAGTACCCTCTTTTAAAAAAAAAGTTTCAGTTGAAAATAGAAACAAGCAAACAAAATTAGCTTGAACACACTTTGGAATTCTAACCTGTCTGAGTACTTTTGCTAGATATTTTGTTTTAGCATCGGATGTTTTGCTTAATCAGCATCCTACTGGAGAAACAAAAAGTAGTTGTAAATTCTTGAGGCGTTTTAACCTTTTTAACTTTTCAAATTGTTCAAATTTCCTTGATGTGCTTTGAGCATGCATAAGTATTTAAGCACAATGAAATTATGCTCACCACTAAGGTTATTAGCCAAAAATTTGTGTCACTTGAACCATGTGACTAGACATTGTCATTTTTGCCTTTCCTCAAAATGTGTTAAGCAGTATTTTAATGCTTCAGTAGTATATGAAATTGGGCAATTGGTGTTTCTGAGGGGTTTTTTTGGTCAGTAATTTGTAAGATTTTGGGATGGGTCATGAGGAGGTTGGAGTGGAACTTCTTGTCTTAAAAGTTTTATTTGTAGATAATATTCATTGTAAATGGCTTAGGTATCTTGGCTCAAGTTCCCATTGCAGATTCACATATTGAATGTTAAGCCTGTGGTGAACTTTAGTGCTCAGAAGCAAGGAGTGTAAATGGACAAGTGATCTTGGCTCACAAGTTCTAATGGCGTATTATTCATAGAATACGGGTAAAGATCTGTAGTCAGAGTTAAGTCTGTGGTGAACTTTATTACTCAGAATAGTTGATTGAAAGTGGTCATGTTATCATGGCACTTAACTCATCTCGGCACTGAACTCACGGACTCCAAATCCTGATGTCTGAGTCATATGTGGGATCCAGATCCGGTAGTTAGTTGGCAAACTTGGATGAAAGAATTTTTAGCAGCATTTATTGTAAGGTGTAAGATTTCTTCGCACTTGACTCAAGTTCTGATGGCCGGGTCATAGAATGTGGGTTGAGAACCATAATCATAGTTGTTGTGAACTGCAGTTTAGAATGTATCATAACCAAGTCATCTGAGCATTGGAACTCATGTACTTATTGTAGGAGTTGTCAAAATGTTAGTTTAGATGCAGACCTTGATGTAGCTAGGGGGGTGGGGGCAAAGGGTGAGGACATGTGCCATATAGTGTGTTGTGTTTATTTTATGTTCTGAGGTTTATTGGGGGGGGGGCGATGGGTTAAGTTTGTGACATGGCATCATCCTCTCATCTTGCCCCCAGGCGCCACGAACCCTATCTGCTTTATTGGATGCATCTATATACACAACTGTACACAATGACAACATGTTTAAAGTTTACTTATAAACATTTAGTGACAATGCTTTGTACTTTCAAGGTATCGATGGTTGTACATCTGCCTAGTGTGCATGTATGGAACTTCTATATAAAATTTGCTTGCTACCCTGGACTTCATGTGTGTACAGCCCCTGGTCGTAGTTAAAGACTGGTCTATTGGTTGACAAGGGTATTTATCCAACACTGATGACTGCCAACATCTCAGCGATCAACATTCTTTTGTTCATGAACATCAATCAAGTCGCTTGTCCGACCACAAGTTGACGTACAGGTCAGATTCAAAGCACTGATTCCAGGATGTTGTTGACCACATGGTTTGTGCGGTTTCTTTCTTCTATAAAATTCTATCTTCAGTCATTGTTCAAAACTTCAGAGAGGACAACATTGATGTACATGTATGAGCTTCTTCATCTAAGGAGACTTGAATGAGGCAATGGTGCTTGTGAATCAATACTCACTCTGTGGGGAAACAGCACTGTCTCTACCAAGCTTCTCCCTGTAGTTGACTGGATTGATGCTCATAAGATGCTACCTCTTTCTTCAGATGACACTATCTCTGATGATAAGATGCTGACTCTCTCTTCATCATCATGATCTGTTGCTTGTGCAGTGGTGCTTTTGAATCTGTTAAAAGCAGTGTTTTGGTGTGACAGCCTTTTTTGCTGATTGGTGAAAAGTTAAATATAATGAAACATGGCCAAAACATTGTTTTATAAGTTTACACAGTTTTTACTTAAAAGCAGGTTGTTTTTAAAGCCCTGAATCCTTCAATATCCTCTAAATGGTGAACTGGGGAGTAGTCAATTGTGAAGGGCATCATGGTTTATAATTATTGGTACATACAGTAACTTTAGGACAAGAGAGTAAGGCAAGAAATGCTTGTTCACCACATTGGAAAATTTGTATACAGATACATAAAATTATGTGCATTGCTTTGAATGCTATTTCGTTTTTATTATAAATTGTACACTACACATTGCACACAGTGCATGATGCATTTCCTGCCTCAAAGTATTTAACTCTTGTGCATTTAATGTTTTAGTTGCATTAAATTTTGTAGTGCCCTCAATTTTCAAAAATCCTCCACTAAAAGCTACATGGAAATTTGAAGATTTGAGGCTGAGAGTATTCAAGTTGATACAGCAACTCTAAAGGTCTTCTACATTGTAATGTGATATGCCATTCATAATGTTCAATGTATTTCTTGGGAATATTTTTTTTTTTTGAAAGAAAATTTTAAAATTATCTTTTTGTGAAGATGCCTTTCTTCGGTTGTGAAATGCTTAGTTCTCTAGTCCATGTCCATATTGAGTGTCGTTAAAATAGATCGTCGCCGTCGTCTTTGTCGTTATGCTTGGTTCTGCGCCAATTCGTAATAGCCGGCCGGGCTGCGTTCAACCTCGTCATCTATTCACTGTTGTGCTTCAATGCATTTTTTGGGCATTTTTACTTGATAGGTTTGTTGTTTCTGCTTTGCATCATCTATATACAAACTTCCAAACAAAGTTTTGCATAATGATGTAAAGCTTTTCAAAAAATCAAACACTTTAAATCTTGGCTGTGCTCCGTGGGTTGATGTGGCTGGCAGCCAAAGGCGCCCTTGCATGCAATTTAGTTCTAAGCTGCGAGTAATTACCTCCCCCCAAATTATTATAAAATAAGGCAAAGGAATTAGTTTTTAAACCAGTTTAATACAGAAAACCAATTGATCTTCATTGTCATTAGGTATGTATTCTCAAACTGAGGCTGTAAAGAACACTACTCACTGCTTACTGCTCGTAATATTCCTGCTTGAACTTTGTGTGGGTATAGGAACACAAGCCACATTGATATGTTTTCTTCATTAACTGTGATTTTCTGAACTTGATAGATCTGCTGTCGCAAGAAGTCATGCTTGAGCTTTGCTTTTAAGAACCCCCCCCCCCTTGGTGTTTGATAATTCGCATATTTGTAACAAGTGTAGTTTTCATTTAGTATAAGGCGCATCTATGCATACAATTATTATGCATTTATTCATTCATTCATATTCATTCATTCTTATTAAAAACCAACTGGTAGCTGAGTTATGTGGCATTATACAGGGTTAAATTGCGTTTAAAAATTACAGAGAAAAAGACATAAAATAACACCACCGCTGTATGGGGAAACATGTAGGTACATTTTAACAAAGATGAAAATAAATACGAGTATAAATTTGACAAACTATAAAAGGGCATTATGAAAAAGCACAGAGTGTTGAGGGAACCCTATAATACATGCAAGGTATACTTCATAATAGGCATGGCTTTAAGATCATCCATACCACTGATCCTCAAACTGTTTGACATGACTCAAAAAATTAGACCGCAACCTGTGTCAAAATTGCAGAACTGTATCACAAAAGTTATGATTTCTCTCACCTGGCAAGACTGAAGATCTGAAAAGATGTTCTTGAAGATGACATTTCAGATTATTTTATTTCTCAGCAAAGTAAAAATAGTTAAGTTTAGGCCTACAATAGTCGTCAATTTCACAAAACTCTGCCTTTTTGAGGATTAAGACTTACGACAAGTTAAATTCCGTATCCGAAGACGTTCGGACGCATTGAACCCATCCTAAGTAAGAATGATTAACTCGTCCTTTTACGAGGTATGATTAATTCTAGCGTTTGTGAAATTGGCTTTATAATGGTAGTACAATATTTGACTATGCCAGTATATAACATTAGAGTAGTTTAATGTTGTACTAGGATAGTTTTTCTAGGATAGTTTTTCAGTAATATTAGAAGCAGAAGTAAATAAGTAGCAGTAGAATGGTATTAGAATATTTAATTATGCCAGTATATAACATTAAAGTGGTTTAAGATAGTACTAGGATAGTTTTTCAGTAAATATTAGAAGTAGAAGTAGATAAGTAGCAGTAGATAGAAATAATTTATCAGTAAATATTTAAATATTAGAAGTAGTAGTAGTAATAGTATATAACAGCATATCTTCAACAACATGTTTTTCTAAAAATCTCTCTTAACCAGGTGAGAGAAATAGCAGCATAAAATGTTTCAGGATCTTTTCAGATCAGTTTCTAGGAAACTTATGGGGAAAAACACCAAAGCTGGTCCTTGTTCTGCAGTAATTAACAATAATAAGCTTCCATTATTGAATGTTAATAGATGAATATAGACCTACAAACATTCACGTTGCAACTAAAGGCTGCATGTTAGTTTGATTCCTAATGCAATAACTTATTATTAAAGGCAATGCTACAGAGCCAACTTCATGGTTCTGCTTACTCATGGCTCTCTGCTTACTCATGGCTCTCTGCTTACTCATGGCTCTTTGCTTACTCATGGCTGTAATTACTTATGGCTCTCTGCTTACTCATGGCTGTGCTTACTCATGGCTCTCTGCTTACTCATGGCTGTACTTACTCATGGCTCTCTGCTTATTCACGGCTCTCTGCTTACTCATGGCTCTCTGCTTGCTCATGGCTGTGCTTACTCATGGCCATGCTTACTCATGGCTATGCTTATACTCACGACTCTCTGCTTACTCATGGCTCTCTGTTTACTCATGGCTCTCTGCTTACTCATGGCTCTCTGCTTACTCGTGGCTCTCTGCTTACTCATGGCTGTGCTTATACTCATGGCTCTCTGCTTGCTCATGGCTGTGCTTACTCATGGCTCTGCTTACTCATGGCTCTGCTTATACTCATGACGCTCTGCTTACTCATAGCTCTCTGCTTACACATGGCTGTTCTTACTCATGGTTCTCTGCTTACTCATGGCTCTCTGCTTACTCGTGGCTCTCTGCTTACTTATGGCTGTGCTTACTCGTGGCTCTCTGCTTGCTCATGGCTGTGCTTACTCATGGCTCTCTGCTTACTCATGGCTCTCTGCTTGCTCATGGCTCTGCTTACTCATAGCTCTCTGCTTACTCATGGCTGTACTTACTCATGGCTCTCTGCTTACTCATGGCTCTCTGCTTACTCGTGGCTCTCTGCTTACTTATGGCTGTGCTTACTCATGGCTCTCTGCTTGCTCATGGCTGTGCTTACTCATGGCTCTGCTTACTCAGTGTGTTTGTTCATGTATCTTTGTGCTTGTGTTGTTTTCTATGTGTTCATTGTCTACTAAGAGGATTTGTTTGTTTGTTTGATGGTTTGATTGTTTGTTTGAGTTTATGTGAGTCTGTTTTAGTGTCTGTTTTCAGTCTAGTAAGAGTTTTGTTTTCTAAGTATTTATTGTCTGGTTATCGTATTTGTTTGTTTGTTTGTTTGTTTATTTGTTTGTTTGTTTGTTTGTTTGTTTGTTTGTTTGTTTATTTGTTTGTTTGTTTGTGTGTTTGTGTGTGTTTGTTTGTTTGTTTGTTTGTCTGTCTGTTTGTCTGTTTGTCTGTTTGTCTGTTTGTCTGTTTGTCTGTTTGTCTGTTTGTCTGTTTGTCTGTTTGTCTGTTTGTCTGCTTGTCTGCTTGTCTGCTTGTCTGCTTGTCTGCTTGTCTGCTTGTCTGCTTGTCTGCTTGTCTGCTTGTCTGTTTGTCTGTTTGTCTGTTTGTCTGTTTGTCTGTTTGTCTGTTTGTCTGTTTGTCTGTTTGTCTGTTTGTCTGTTTGTCTGTTTGTCTGTTTGTCTGTTTGTCTGTTTGTTTTTAACATTACCTAATTTGTTACTATTTTGAGTCGTTTTTATCTTATTATGTTTGTTTACTCAAAAACATTGTTTTAAAGTTTGCCTTGATTTTGTATACAAATAAAACGCAATAAAGATACAAACTGTTTACTTTGTGAATTTTTGCTTTATTGTCTCTGAGTCTGGGATGGATGGGAACAATCAGGCTTGGGTGGTGCACTTCTGCCTATTTAGGTGTGTCATGTGACATCTCTTTAATGGGGGCGGGGGTGCACTTCTGCCTATATGTGTATGTGACATTTGCTAAATAGCGGGGCGGGGGGGGGGGGGGTGTTGGACTACTGCCTAATTAGGTATGTCATGTGACATTTCTTTAATAGTGGGCTGGGGATGGGGCTTTGGGATGCACTTCTGCCTATGTCATGTGACATATTTCCTTATTTCCTTAATTGGGGGGGGGGGTGTAAACCTCGCTAATTTTGTATGTCATGTGACATTAATAGCGGGGGGGGGCTTTTTTTAATAGTGGGTGGTGCTGGGGTGCACTTAACATTTTCGTATTAGCTGGAGGGTGCATTTCTGCCTGAGGGTATGTCATGTGACATTTCCTTAATAGGGGTGGGGTTGGGGGGGCAAGGACTTCTGCCTTATTAGGTATGTCATGTGACAATTTCTCTGCAAGGGGGCGCTGCACTTGTCATGTGACATTTTGTTATTAGGGGGGGTTGCACTTGAGGCTAATTAGGTTTGTCATATAATTAGGTCTGCATGTGACATGTTTTCATAAATGCCATGTGACATTTCCTTAATAGGGGGGCTGGGGGCGATGTTCTCTGCCTTATTAGGTATGTCATGTGACATTTGTTTAATAGGGGGCTGGGTGTGCACTTCTGCCTTATTAGGTATATGTCGTGTGACATTTCCATACATGGGGGGGGGGCACTTCTGGCTAATTAGGTATGTCATGTGACGATTCCTTAGTAGGGGGTGATGGGGTGGGGGTGGGGCAAGGCTCTCTTCTGGTTATTTTAGGGGGGGTGCACCTCTGCCTAATTGGACTTGTTTGTGACATTTCTTTAATGGGGGGGGGGGGGGGCTGGGGTGCACCTCTGGCTAATAGGTATGTCATGTGACATATCCTTAATATGGGGATAGGGTGAACCTATGGCTAATTAGGTATGTCGTGACATTTTCTTATTGGGGGGGGGTGCACTTCTGCCTATGTCATGTGACATTTAATGTGACATCCTTAATAGCAAGGGGGAGGTTGCAGTCTTCTGGCTATTTTAGGGGGTGCACTTCTGCCTAGTTAGGCTTGTCTGTGACATTTCTTTGGAGGGGGGGGGGGGGGCAGGAGATGGGGTTGCACTCTGGCTAATAGGTATGTCATGTGACATATCCTTAACAGTGGAGGTGGGGGGGGGGGTGGGCGTTGCACTGCCTAATAAGATATGTCATGTGACATTTCTTTAATAGGGGGTGCAATTTTGCCTAATTAGGTATATGGCTAATTAGGTATGTCATGTGACATTTCTTTATTAGCTGGGGGTGCATTTCTGGCTAAGGGTATGTCATGTGACATTTCCTTAATGGTGGGGGTGGGGGACTTCTGCCTTAGGTATGTCATTTCTATGGGGGCGCTGGGGGTGCACTTGTCATGTGAAATTTTGCTACTCATTACAGTAAACTAGACATTTAATCTAAATATAGTTGAATTGAATTAAATTAATTAAAATCAAATTAAAAATCGAATTAAAAATTACTTTAAATTATTTTCACATTATTTTTAACTAAGTTAAACTACAATACACTAATCTAAAATAACTTACACTACACTTAAGTAAACAGCACTAAAAAAATAAACTAATCTAATCATTTAGCGGGGTGCCGCACGGAGCGCGGCATCCCGCTAGTCTATAATTAAATTTTAAAACTTTTATTAATTTGGTTTTCTTTCTTGGATTCTCGCCTCTTGAGGGCGCTGTGTTGCAGCCAGTTACTGTGTTGCAGCCAGTTACCGTGACAAGTCCTGACAAGTGAACACAAGTCATCGGAACACCTTTGCTATGAATTGGCGATTTTTCCTTGACCCTACAGACCTTGGACACAGGTAAATACATATTGACTTATTACCTCCATTTACAGTGATAATTTTGGTGTTGGATGATCAAAAGAAGTGTTTTTAATGACTTGTTTTGAAAGTTCTCTAACGTTAACGAAGTGAATTGGTTTTTATGCAGCACATATTTCGTGATAATTTGTTCATGGAGTTATATTATAATATCGTAGGAGGTCCTGTTTCCGTGGTGTCCCTAAAATCGTGGCAAATCTTTTACCTCTCTGTGGGCGATGTAAGCAGTGCCTAGATAAAAATTGTGTGGATTTTCATTTGCCAAGCAAAGAGTCTCCTCTCCATTGACCAAAACTTAGAAAAAACATAAGGCTCCGTAGCCCAGGCATGCCAGGTTGGACTCCTCCGTTGCAGGCAACGCAACGGAGTCCAGGGTATAAAGGTCCCGTACCATTGCGAAAAATTTTCAAAAATCTGTGAAAAATATTTCTATCTAACTCGGGAGTCTGAACTTTTACTCGCATGTTCCTTGTAGTTACAACTCAAAGATCGCATTATTTAAAATTGTTGAATTTTCTCCTTTGGTATTAATATTTTGTGAAAAGAAAATTGAAATTAGCGTGTTCCGATCCCACGTCATGCACTAACTTCTGCGTAAACACTTTCTTGCACTGATCACTTGCGGCCTACTATTTGCAGCCAAATCGCTGTCAACCTGCGTTAACCAAACACTAGTTAGTACTAGTTAGTGTTTGGTTAACGCAGGTTGACAGCGATTTGGCTGCAAATAGTAGGCCGCAAGTGATCAGTGCAAGAACTAAGCAGATGGATAATAGTCCGTGAGCAATTTACACAAAGCGCAGAACTATGCGATACCGAGCATTGTTGCCAAGGTTGGACTCCTCCGTTGCAGGCAACGCGACGGAGTCCAGGGTATAAAATTTTCAAAAATCTGTTACAAATATTTCTACCTAACTCGGGAGTCTGAACTTTTACTCACATGTTCCTTGTAGTTAGAACTCAAAGATCGCATTATTTAAAATTGTTGAATTTTCTCCTTTGGTGTTAATATTTTGTGAAAAGAAAATTGAAATTAGCGTGTTCCAATCCCACGTCGTTCACTAACTTCCGTGTAAACACTTTCTTGCACTGATCACTGGCGGCGCCATCAACTTGCGTCAACCACCCACTAAGCAGATGGATAATAGTCAGCGTATCTTTTTCCCAGGACAGATGAGGCCGTTCAATTGGCACATGCTAAGTGGCCACATCTGTCCTAGGAAAAAAACATACGCGCGCAGGAAAGCGCCCTCTGTTGTCTGTCTATATGACAAGAAGAAGCCATGTGAAAAAAGCAAGATGGCGGCAGACGGCTTTGCTGCTTATAAATATTTTTTTTAAAAAAACTCACTTTGTAACTGAAATTCAACCTGAAACTCAAAAAAATTCTATTTGAGGTGTAGTGCTCCAAGTTCTATGCCTCCTGGATTTTAAATGTGTATTGGAGGAGTTGAAGGCGATTTGTTGGCACCTAACCAGTTGACGGCGAATAGCGGCAAGACAACCATGACAATGCGCTGCACTCTAAAGCCATGCGCACTTGGGCTCACACTATCAATTGGTATACGATGGTATACGTTGAGAATATAAAGGGACATCATGAGTATATGAACGAAATTTCAGCTTCTCAAATCAGGTAAATAAAGAAAATTGTTGTCAAACTTGTGTTCGCATTGTAAAGAACCTTTATACCCAGGACGTCAGTGCAGTGGCACTGACTGACGTCCTACCAAGGCTACGAGCATTGCATCTTGTGCTAAGACTTCATGAGCCGATAGCATTTTTTCCTAGGACAAATGAGGCCACTTTTTACCATAAATTAGCGCATGCTAACCGTCCCAAGAAAACAAATATATGAGCGAAGGAAAGCGCCCTCTGTTGTCCGCACATATACAAGAAGCACTGTGAAAAAGCAAGAGGCAAGAATTTGCTGCACGCTTAGAATTTTTTGTGTTTTTTTTTACAAGAATAAAAACTTGATATTTGTAACCAAAATTTAACCGGAAATTTATGAAAATTCTATTTGAGCTGAAATATTTTTATGCCTCCTGGATTTGTGTATTATTGGAGTAGTTGATGGCGACTTAACGGCACCTACCCTGTTTTGACGGCGAATAGCGGCGAGATAATGCACTGTACTCAAAGCCATGCGCACTTTGGCTCACATTTCACTATCAAGTGGTACACGATGATCAACATCGCCAGTGCAGAACTTCGACATATTTTCGGATATAATTTCTTCCATGGATATATTTGTTAGCTGTGAACTCTTATTAAAATTTAACATCTTATTAAAATTTAACATCTA
Source organism: Asterias amurensis (assembly GCF_032118995.1). Lineage (NCBI taxonomy): Eukaryota > Metazoa > Echinodermata > Asteroidea > Forcipulatida > Asteriidae > Asterias > Asterias amurensis. The sequence continues at coordinate 11,518,529 of NC_092651.1, forward strand.
TTATAGCAGTGAACTCGTTGAGAATATAGTGAGGGACACTATGAATATATGAACAGAATTTCAGCTTCTCAAATCAGGTGAAAAATAAAGTAAATTGTAGTCAAACTTGTGTTCACATTGTAAAGAACCTTTTTACCTTTATACGTCAGTGCAGTGCAGTGGCACTGACTGACGTCCTACCAGGGCTAAAGGCTCTACTGGTGACTTGCACCTTTTCTCAATTTCTCTGCAGGGGGGGGGGGCGCTGCACTTGTCATGTGACATTTTGTTATTGTGGGGGTGGGGGGGGGGGTTGCACTTAAGGCTAATTAGGTATGTCATATAATTAGGTCTGCATGTGACATGTTTTCATAAATGTCATGTGACATTTCCTTAATAGCGGGGGTGGGGGCATTGTTCTCTGCCTTATTAGGTTGTCATGTGACATTTGTTTAATAGGGGGCTGGGTGTGCATTTCTGCCTTATTAGGTATATGTCATGTGACATTTCCATACATGGGGGGCACTTCTGGCTAATTAGGTATATGTCATGTGACATTTCCTTAGTAGGGAGTGGGGTGTTGGGGGGCAAGGACTTCTGCCTCATTAGGTATGTCATGTGACAATTTCTCTGCAGGGGGGGGGGGGGGGGGCGCTGCACTTGTCATGTGACATTTTGTTATTGGGGGGGGGGGTTGCACTTGAAGCTAATTAGGTTTGTCATATAATTAGGTCTCCATGTGACATGTTTTCATAAATGTCATGTGACATTTCCTTAATAGCGGGGCTGGAGGCGTTGTTCTCTGCCTTATTAGGTATGTCATGTGACATTTGTTTAATAAGGGGCTGGGTGTGCACTTCTGCCTTATTAGGTATATGTCGTGTGACATTTCCATACATGGGGGGGGGGCACTTCTGGCTAGTTAGATATTTCGTGTGACATTTCTTTAATAGGGGGTCGGGCTTGGGGGTGCACTTTTGCCTAGTTAGGTATATCTATGGCATTGGGGGGGGGGGGGGGGGGGTGCACTTCCGGCTAATTATGTCATGTCACATTTTCTTAATAGCGGGGGTGGGGGGGGGGACTTCAGGTATGTCATATGTGACATTTCTCTGTGGGTCGCTGGGGGTCCACTTGTCATGTGACATTTTGTTATTAAGGGGGGGGGGGGGGGCAGGTGGCACTTGAGCTGGCTACTTGGGTATGTCATGTGACATTTTCCTAGCGGAGGGTGGGGGGGGTTGATGGGCTTCTGCCTAATTATGTACATGTCATGTAATTAGGTATGTCATGTCATTTTTAACCAATGTCATGTGACATTTCCTTAATAGCAGGGGTGGGGGGGGGGGCATTGTTCTTCTCCCAGGTTGAAATTCCAGTTGAACCTAGTTAAACTGGGTTTAACTGGAACTAGTTGAAACCAGTTAATAAACTAGTTAAACACAGTTTAAACCAGTTGGTTTAATATGGAAAATGGACAGAGACCAACTGGTTTATAATTTCAACCTAGTTGAACACAGTTAAACCTAGTCAAAACCAGTTGGTTAATATGGAAAATGGACGAGTTTGGTCACTTTCCAGTTGAACCAGTTGACCCCAGTTAACTAGGTTCAACTGGAATTTTGACCTGGGCTGCCTTATTAGGTTAGTCGTAAAACTGCATCACTACATCCATCATGGCACAAAACTGCACTACACATTACAGTAAACTAGACATTTAATCTAAATTTAGTTGAATTGAATTAAATTAAATAAAATCAGATTAAAAATCAAATTAAAAATCAAAATAAAAATTCCTTTAATTTTCACAATATTTTGAACTAAGTTAAACTTCAATACACTAATCTAAAATAACTTACACTACACTTATGTAAACAGCACTAAATAAACTAATCTAATCATTTAACGGGGTGTCGCGCGAAGGGTGCCTCTTGAGGGCGCTGTGTTGCAGCCAGTTACTGCTTTTTTTTCCACCGTGACAAGTGTACACTAATCATACAAAGATTTACGGAAGACCTTTGCTATGAATTGGTGATTTTTCCTCGACCATACAGACCTTAGACACAGGTAAATACATATTGACTTATTATATTTCCATTTACAGTAATAATTTTGGTGTTTGGATGATCAAAAGAAGTGTTTTTTTATGACTTGTTTTGAAGGTTCTCTACCGAAACGAAGTGAATGGGTTTTTATGCAGCATCTATTTCATGATAATTTTTTCATAGAGTTAATCGTAGGAGGTCCTGTTTCCGTGGTGTCCCTAAAATCGTGGCAAATCTTTTACCTCTCTGTGCGCGATGTAAACAGTGCCTAGATAAAAATTGTGTGGTTTTATGCGCCAAGCAAAGAGTCTCCTCTCCATTGACCAAAACTTAGAAAAAACACAACACAAGTAGGTATGTGACAAAACGAGGCATATAACCAACACGACGTATGAAGCTAAACCACGAATGGTTGTCATTAAAATACGCATACGCAAGTTGTGATCTCTTGCAGTCGTAATGTTGTGTTTATTTTTTAGCCAGTACTATTTTCTGTATTAAATGTTTCTAAAGTTCAACCCCATCATATTTTGTAACGTTACTGCTTTGGGTAAACTGTCTACTGACACCTTTTAATGGTTGGATCATGAATGGAGGTTTTCTTACCCTGTGTTCACTAGGTGTTCACACTATTTCCCAAATAAACAGTGTGATTTGCATATTCATGAATATGCATTTAGGGTGAAGTTCAACCCAGTGTTTTGCATCTCAGTTTGTTAACACGGTGAGGGCGCCAAAAAGCTCTAAAAGGTGCTCATAGATTCATAGCCGCACCAAATGCTTGTGCTAATTAATATTCAAAAATTATTTTAAAAACTATTTTAGGTATCTGTACCTCTTGAAAACCAATCAAATATACTTTCGTACAACTAATAAAACGTCTGATTTCTTTTCAATTTTTGGCAGGTCAGCTTTTTGAAATTTTTGCTTATTAGGCCATACCCTGGAAAAAACACAGACAAATAATGTGTTTTTTCCTAAACCGGTGCAAGTATGATCACTTTTTCACTTCCCAAGCCAAATAGGACCAACCTCAAAGCCTATATTTATCATGTCTCCTCAAAAGCTGAAGCACATAGCACCCAGGTTGTGATAAATTGTTATAGGCCCCTAGCGACACAGTTAATTGCATGACCCCAAAACAATATTTATTAAAAAGAATTTGAGGGCATGGAAATAATTATGATAACCCAGTTTTGCGCATGACTTTTGGCCTAAAGTGGCACTCTGACAACAAATGGGGCTTATTCATCTCTCGTTACCTCTTGGCTATTGTAAAAATATATTACATCAAAGATAATTGAGCTAAAACAGAACACGAACAAACATAAACAATAGTATAAATTCACCCTTTTAAAAACCTTTTTCTTTTCCGAAGAAAGCAACAATAATAAGCCCAAACACTGTGAACAGAAACTGAGACACAAAGTCATTTATTTATATTTGGCCCTTCTAATTGTGTTTTTTTTAGATCTAAATAATTTGTTTTATTGTTCGGGCGCAAGCAATTTCAAAATATACCAATACTTGTTAGCAATGACAATTAATAACGAAGGGGCTTTGAAAAGACAGGAAAATGCAGGAATACAAAGTTATAACAATTACCAGGAATATCACTACCGAGTAAGCATTAATCGTAATAATTATTATGAACCGGTAGGCCTATATCTCATTTACAAAAAACTGATATAGATAATAATAATAATAGGGGTGGTGGGGGGGGGGGAGGTTCACTTCTGGCTGATTAGGTGTGTCATGTGAAAATTCCGTAACAGCTGGGGAGGGGGCGGGGCACTTCTGGCCACTTCTGGGGTGTTGGACTTCTGCCTAATTAGAATAGGTATGTCTTAAGACAGTTTTTTTAATAGGGGGCGGGCCTGGGTGGGGGATGCACTTCTGCCTATGTCATGTGACATTTCTTTAATAGGAGGTGGGGCCGGGGGTGCACTTTTGCCTGATTAGGTATTTGGCAGGGGGAGTGCACTCATGTCACATTTTCTTAATAGCAGGGAGGGGGACTGCACTTCTGGCTAATTAGGTATGTCATGTGACATTTCTGTATAAACTGGGGGTGCGCTTCTGTCTAAGGGTATGTCATGTGGCATTTCCTTAATAGGGGGGTGGGGGGCTTTTGCCTTATTAGGTATGTCATATGTGACATTCCTCTGGGGGGCGCTGGGGGTGCATGTCATGTGACATTTTGTTATTAGGGGGGCAGGGTGGCACTTGAGGCTTATTGGATATGTCATGTGAAATTTTCCTAGCTGGGGGGGGGGGGTTGTTGATGGGCTTCTGCCTAATTATGTATGTCATGTAATTCGGTATGTCATGTGATTTTTCATCAATGTCATGTGACATTTCCTTAATAGCGGGGGTGGGGGGGGCGTTGTTCTGCCTTATTAGGTAGGTTCATCATGGCACAAAACTGCGCTACACATTACAGTAAACTAGACATTTTATCTAAATTTAGTTGAATTAAACTAAATTAATTAAAATCAAATTAAAAATCAAATTAAAAACCAAATTAAAAACCAAATTAAAAATTCCCTTAAAATTATTTTTAACAATATTTTTAACTAAGTTAAACTACAATATACTAATCTAAAATAACTTACACTACACTTATGTAAACAGCACTATATAAATGAATCTAATCATTTAACGGGGTGCCTAGTCTATAATTAAATTTTAAAACTTTTATTAATTTCTTTTTCTTTCTTGGATTCTCGCCTCTTGAGGGCACTGTGTTGCAGCCAGTTGCTGTTTTTTTTTCCACCGTGACAAGTGTATACAAATCATACAAAGATTTACGGAACACGTTTGCTATGAATCGACCCTACAGACCTTGGACACAGGTAGATACATATTGACTCATTATATTTCCAATTACAGTAATAATTTGGGTGTTTGGATGATCAAAAGAAGTGTTTTTATGACTTGTTTTTGAAGGTTCTCTACCGAAACGAGGTGAATGGGTTTTTATGCAGCACCTATTTCGTGATAATTTGTTGATGGAGTTATAATATCATAGGTGGTCCTGTTTCCGTGGTGTCCCTAAAATCGTGACAAATCCTTTACCTCTCTGTGCGCGATGTAAACAGTGCCTAGATAAAAATTGTGTGGTTTTATGCGCCAAGCAAAGAGTCTCCTCTCCATTGACCAAAACTTAGAAAAAACACTTAGGTATGTGACAAAACGAGGCATATAACCAACACGACGTATGAAGCTAAACCACGAATGGTTGTGATTAAAATACGCATGCGCAAGTTGTGATTAGTCTCTTGCAGTCGTAATGTTGTGTTTATTTTGTGGTTACTTATTACTTAATACTTGCACTTGTAGTTGTAAGTTGTATTGTGTAAATGCAAAAAGTTTGGTAATTTAGCCTTTAGCCATTTCTACAAACAAGTTACAAAAATATGTCATATGTTGAGGCCTTGTTAAAATGTTTGCCCACCGAAAAAGTATCATAAAACACTATTTCAATTCACAATTCATGATAATCAAATCATGTGACTGAATATTTTTCTGAACATTCTGAAAAAAAAGTACAGGAAAGAAGCCATGCGCCTTATTAGCCCTGGCGGCCTTACACTTTCATTTTGTACTACAGTGACGTCCTGGACATCAGGGTACATTTCTGGGGCGGAAAATGTTCACAGCTTCATAACTCAAATCTTACCTGCAACAAGCCACAAATTTCAACAGATTCACATTCTATTCCTCACAAATCCGTCATTTTTGTGAAATAATGCAGCTTCCAAGGTTAAAGAATTCCTGTTTTGATCAATGCTCACAGTTGTTTTCCATGCGTACGCGTACATTTGCGTACATTTTGACTGCTCTTTGAGGACACCGTACGCTCAAGCGTCACGTTCACTTCATTTTTATTTTTATTTTGCGAGGTGTGCACAACGGGCGCTCGCACTCACAAACATGAACACAAACGCACACACGCAAGCACACACGTGGGTAACAATTTGGGGAATTCTTTAACGTTGGAAGCTGCATTATTTCACGAAAATGGCGGGATTTGTGAGGAATATATGAGGACCAAAACCCACCGCAAAAAAATTTATTCCGCCATGGAATGTGAATCTGTTGAAAATTAGGGGCTTGTTGCAGGTAAGATTTAAGTTATGAAGCTGTGAAATTTTTCCGCCCCAGAAACAGGCCTAAACAGTTAGGGCTCTGTTCCTGTGTACAGAGAAAGAGTCCTATATAGGGCTAGTGCCTTATAAATAGGATTTTCTTATATTTTTGGAGATTTTAATTTTTAACCCTCATAGTCATATCAATATTGTTATTAATATTAAAGTTTAAACATCAGCTTGTTGATTCAATTATCACAGTTTATTTATACGCTTTATTTTAAACATCAAGAAAAAAAATAAATAAATAAAAAATCAGATTTGAAAGCCAGTAATTATTCACACTTTTTATTAGTATTGTTATTATTTTTTTTTCAAGTTACCATGGTGATTTTGGTGAACAGTAAGGATGTTAGTCAGTGCCGTGCACTTCTGCCTTGGGTTTAATTCTCCCTTACAATAGGAACACAAAGTTGACTAAAATTTACATTATTTTTTACCTGATTTGAGAAGTTGAAAGTCCATATTCTTAGTACTTCTAGAAACTATAAGGCTCCCCGTGAGCCTTAGAGGTCTAATATTTTGGGCCTCCTTAACGCTACACATGTTGAAATTGGCGTTGATTGATGAAAGTTTTACAACCATTAGCCACCAATAACCGAGGATTCCTTTGAACTACACTACCCTAAACTTATCCAAAACACTCAATATACATTCATGGTGCTTGTATTACTTTTTGTTGAGTTAGATTAAAAAACATCTTTAAAAAAAGCTCTGCGTTCTTGATGCAATCACAGACATAAAGAATATATAGACGGACAGTAGGGGGGCGCCGAACTGTAATTTTGTACTTTCTCAAACCATGGGCGAAAGTGTATTTACGTCACGCCTTTTTGCACACTTTGTTACGCCGTGTGCGAGAACTTCAAAGGGAAATTCGCTTAATTTGAAAAGAGATTTTCATGTGTAAAATAATTTGTAAATAAACAAATCTACAGACAGGAAACCCCCCAGAATAAAATAAATCCATTAAACAATTTTATTTAGGTTAAAAAGAAAGATTTTTGATATCAATTCAAAACACTAAGTGTCAAGAAAGAGAAAGTAAACTTTTCTTAAAAAGTTGCTCTCTACAACCAACCTCCTCAACCATAGAAAAAGTATACATACTTTTTCTATGGTTGAGGAGGGGCCATTTGGTTGTAGAGAGCAACTTTTGGACTACACATGTGTCCATTCTCCATGAGTCAAGGTATCGCCCACAACAGATCACAAAGGATTTAACTCTCAGGAAAAGTTATTTTTACAGCTGGAAAGTCTTTTATGTTTTCAATGCATGAAAGAACAAACTTTCCCCTCAGAATGTAATAACATGTCATGAGCATTCCAGGTGACCAAAAAATAAAGCGTTGAACATATTGAGAAGTAAAAAAACTTGCGATGCGACAGAAAAACAATAGTGAGTACCAAGTTTTTAAATGTTTTTTAATTTAACTCAACAAAAGGGAAATAAAAGCATCATGAATGTATTGAGAGTGTGGGATAAGTTTTGATTGTATACACTGGGATAGTACAAATGAAATTGTAGTTATTGGTGGCTGACGGTCGTAAAACGTCATCTATCAACTCTGATTTTAAAAACATAGCGTTAGGCCCTTCTTGCATTGTTTGTCGCACGCAAAGTATAAACAGGGTACAGGCCTGTAAATTTAAATGATGTCTGTGTGTGTGGCTGGATGGTGCGTTTGTATACTGTGTGATTATGTGCGTTGTGTTTTGTGCGATCACAAGCTGGTCAGCGGTACCTTTGCATGAATCTTTTTAGTGTAATAATCCCCGTGTTATACCAGCAGGGCCTGATGCAACAAATAGGATAAAAAATTAGTTTGTGGTGGGTTCAAACTGAAGAAATGGTGACCTGTTGAATTTCAAATACTTAACGATTTTGGTGGGAGAAAATGTAACGAATTTGCATCCAACGTTCTTGTGAGGTCATGCAAGTAATGGTGGCTTCTTATTGGCCAGCAACTCACCACGCCGCAATTCATTATGCATTTTTCCCACCAAAGTCGTTGGCAAATGTATTGAAAAACGTAAGGCCCCCAAATCGAGGTGATATTCTTTTTTCGTGCGTTACATTTTTGGGGTTGTGCGTGCCATCCGGTGTGCCACGTGCGCCTTAACTAAAGGCTAACCCTCACATCAAGGACAACACTGTAGTATAATAAATACAAACTTGAAAGGCCTCCAGTGCTTTATAGTTATTTGGCATGGTGAGTGTCTCTCTGTGCTTGAGCAACTTTGTGACTGTAAAATATTCCAGTGTTAGTGTATCACAAAGTAATCGGAGTTCCTTATTGACATTCTGCCAAATCTATTCAATTGAGATCTTGCTTTTCAAAGCAAGAAGATGTATCCTACAGCATGTTAGCACACACATACATGTACTTGATTTATTTTATCATTGATCTGCATTGTATTGTATTTTGTCCAGGATTTGTTCACGCATCCTTGACAAGGATGCTGTGAAAACATCTTGCCACAGCCTAATGTTTGTTGCATTATGCAGGCCTGATACTTCTTGGAGGCAAGGAAGGTGATTGCCTCCTACAATGTACGTTCTCCCTTTATGAAAGAGCAATTCATTGGTGCCCTTGCCCTTTAAAAAAACGAAGCATACAAGCATGCATTATGATTTATATTATTTTATTTTAGGCCTGTTCGGTACATAGTAGGCTCCCTACATTGTAGGGTGTCATGGCTGAGTGGATAAGAGCACTTAACTCAAGCTCTGGTGCGCTTGTTCAGCAGAGTGTGGGTTCGATTCCTGGTTGTAACACTTGTGCAAGAGCAATGACTCATAACTATAGATGCTTCTCTCCACCCAGGGGTAAATGGGTAACTGTGAGAGCAGAGATGGTTCTTGTGATTGATTTAGGCGAGAAACGCATATTAATTTTGCACAGGATGTATGCTCCCCAGGAAGCTGAGATGGTTCAAGAAATGATTTAAAGCCCAGTGACCAGGGGTAATAATGTTGGAAGCGCTTCGAGACGTCCTTCGGGTGTGAAAAGCACTATATAAAAACTGGTTATTAGTATTACTGTTGTAGTGGATTGCCTATAACAAAATAAACTTATCTTTGGTCTGCAGATTTGATGAGTTCCACTTTGGCAAGTTCATCAATGTATCTCAAGCAAGTGTTCTTCTTTGACATCCATCCACCACTTGGCAGGTTATTGAGTGCAGGAGCTGGCTACATGGCTGATACCAATGTCACGTTTCCCTTAGAGAGGATCGGGGATGGTAAGAGAATCATGTTGTTAAGGGTGCTTTTTAATTACCCAAACCAGAAGCATGTTTGAGCTTTGGTCATTGGTTGAGTGTTTTTTCATGCGTTTGATTGAACCACGGTAACAGTGACAAGGCTGGTCCGACCAAACAGTAACAGACTTAAAAGTAGCTATAAATATAAGTATGAATAGTAAACTTGCGGGTACAACCATGAGTAAAGTCTCTTTTGAATGAGTGGTGGCTCTGAAAAGAGCCGGTTTGGTCTTGGCGTTTCGAACAGTATACTCCTGCTCATCTTTCTCCTGAATACGAGCAGAGTATACTGTTTGAATTATCAAGACCAAACCAGCTCTTTTCAGAGCCACCACTCCTTCAAAAGAGATTTTACTCAGGGCTATTCATATTTATAGTAACTCTTATTCTCCACACCATGCAAAGCTTCAAACACCACATAGTAACCAACTTGTTGGCTCGGTTAGGCTTAGTTTCAAGATGGCCGACTCTAAAAACGTTTTCAAATTATTCAAATTATTCAAATTATTTCTTAAAAAAATGGAATACCCTGAATCATAACAACTTAATAATAATTATAAAATCACAAAGACTAATTTCCATTAGTTGAATAAAAACAACATTGTATATTTTAAGAACATAAACCTTTAGAGATGTTACTACAAAACAAACTACATGTTCAGCCAAAATGCATATGTACATGTACATGTACATGTACATGGACATGTGTACATATGTACATGTATGCATTGCAAAATTGCGTATCCAAAGTGGTTTCCTAATTGTTCACTTGTAATATTTATGACACGAAGCTGTACATGTACATGTATCTGAATTAGAGGGCTATAGCCATGGTCATGACTATTTGACACCTTACCTGATGAACTTTTCATTCCTCAAAAGTTTTTCTGTTGAAGGAACGTGTTTCCTTGGATCAGGCGAGTCGGCCTATGAAAAAGCCTTTGAAACCGTTTGCATATTGTGAGAAAGATACCTTTAAAAATAGAATATGACCCACACAAACATGCCTCAAAATTGCATGGTTTTCCTTTTACTTGGCATGCTTGGTTATGGTACATGGCATGCCATTTTGTTCAGTCTAATTTCTTACTCCACTAAATGGCGGACCATTTTAGTTCAGGAAGTAAAAGACAGATCACAACCGGCAATGTTGAGGCATACTTGTGTGGATTATTGTAGGTTACTTTAGGTTTACTTTTTTTGAACAAAAAATGGTTACAACATTTTTCATAGACCAACTCACCAGGGCCTAACTTCATAACGCTGCCTAAAGACAGTGGACACTTTTGGTAATTGTCAAAGACTAGTCTTCATAGTTGGTGTATCTCAGCATATATGCATAAAATAACAAACTTGTGAAAATTTTAGCTCAAGTTGCGAGATAATAATGAAAGAAAAATAGCCTTGTCACACAAAGTTGTGTGCTTTTCGAGACCAAGTTTTAAACCTGAGGTCTCGAAATCACATTTGTGGTAAATTACTTCTTTCTCAAATACTATGGCACCACTTCAGAGGGAGCCGTTTCTCACAATGTTTTTTTATACCATCAACCTCTCCCCATTACTTGTCACCAAGAAAGGTTTTATGCCAATAATTATTTTGAGTAATTACCAATAGTGTCCACTGTCTTTAACGATAATTTTGTGCGGTACGCACCAGAGGGTTAGCATGCCTCTTCGGTAGCTTACGGCTAGCAGCGCTATGAAATGGTAATCACGCAGTAAGCACAAAATCGACCACTAAGCAATGCTATGAAATTAGGCCCTGATCTAGTGCAACATGTCACTTTAACAGCCAACTTTCAAATGTGGGCTAAGATGACCCTTTGACTTGTCCCAGAAACTGCCACAAAGGGTAATTGTCAACTTGTCATTGTGAACTTGTTAGGTACTTTGATGTTATCTATCTAAAGAGAACAGTATGTCAAGGAAAAGAAACAGTAGTCTACATACTCTGTCGACATTTTGTTTTAGAAATGGTTATTTAAAAAAAATTGTAACTAAAATGTTGAAGTCAAAGAAATTTTTCCAGTTTCATTGAAACTATCGAACCGTACTTTTTATTTGGGTGTATTAGCTCGCTGTTATAAAAGTCGCAACGTTTGTTTAAAGCTTTAATGGTTCAAAACAACAGTATTACAGTTTTTCTATTTCTTTCATTGTCTTCGGAATTGAATTGATGCTGTGCAATTGGACAACATTTATTTAACTATTGTTTGAAGTTTTGCATGATGTGGATAAATTTAAAGAAACTATAAATACATGATGAACTTAAGGGTACACCCATGTGCAAATCTTTTTAGTGGGAGTGTTGGCTCTGAACAGAGCCGCTGTACTCTGCTCGTCGTCAAGAGAATGCAGGACTACCGATGGTGATGGAGCTTGTGAGTTGGTTGCTGGCTGGATGTGCAGGTAACCTTATTCCGGTAAGCATAATTTTGCTGGGCTTAGCTATTTTGTTGTGTTTAAACAGCTCTATGAAAATGGTGCTGGTCCAAAGACAACAATTAAAAGTAGTTTTATAAGACATGAAGGTTTGCATGGTGGAATGATAATGAGATATATTTTTGCGGTGACATGTAGATAAATCTCTTTTGATAAAAACGCCTTTTGCACATTTGAGAGCGAAATTTGATAAAGACGCATGTATATTCTTTCCCTGATGGTGGGACGAGTATAGAGTCCAACTGTTGAGTCCTCCCATTCCTCTCACAACCGCCATCAATCAAAAGAGATTTATTTAGATGGTATCATCGCAAATATGTTTCATAATTTTAAAAATGCATTTAATAATGCATTGATGTTATTATGTATTCAATGCATTCAATGTTAATGTTGGTTGTTTCTCCCTGGTTTCTTCAGGCTTATTACGGAGGTGAAGCTCGCTGCGATCAAGAGGTTGGGATACAGGGTGACTATGACCCAACTGAGTTAGTGTGTGGAGCATGCTCAGATGTATCCAGGGCTCAGGTAGGGGGTTTTACACCAAAGTTTTATTTCTTGTTTTTATGTATTGTTTAGCCCGGGGAGACCAACACTGCTTTTTTAATGGTGCCCAGTGAGACAATGCATTAAGCACAGACCCGAATAAGGGGAAAATTCCCCCCCTCCCCACATACAAATACAAAGACAGCTGTATTGAGCCAAAAGCATGATAAAGAACAAAGGGTCAAAATAACTGTTGAGATAATTGTAGAATTACTGATTACATAGTTAACCGTTTCATGGATTATTTATTTGAGTATTAATTTGATCATATGGACACATTTATTGTTCATTCATTTGTGAATGTCAACCACCCCAAAACAAGGTCACAATAGCATCCTCAAGCGTCCTCTTTCCAAATCAGAAAACTGTGGGCGTACGGTCTCTATTTTTTGTGTTACAACTAGTTTTAATTACGACAAATAGAAGAGTTAATACAACATTTAGGGAATTTCACCTAACAAGATATGAACAATTTTGAATAAAACATTTTGCAAACAATGTTTTGTTTATCAAACCAAATTCCTCCTAACTAATGCTCCATCTTTTTTCCAATTTGTTTGACCCCAGATGTGTCCAAAGCATGGGACAGATTTCCTGGAGTACAATTGCCGCTACTGCCGTTCAGTTGCTGTGTTCTTCTGCTTTGGTCGACCACACATTTCTGCAATGCTTGCCACGATGACTTCCAAAGGATCACCAGCATTCCAAAGCCAGATCTTCCTCACTGCACTGCTGGTAAGAGTGTACTGGGGTTGGATAGGGAAGGATAGGGGGTGGAACATGAGTGATAGTTGAAGTGTTGGTCGCTCCAACCCTTCAACTATGGATCCATAGAGAATTAAGCCTGGTTCATACTTTCTGTGAATGTAAAGCGTTTTTGATGTCTCATGGCTGTTTTTGCACCCAATGTTTCACACTATTTGAACACAATTCATCTGTTGCGATTAATTTGTTGCAGGAAATATGAACCAGGCTTCATACTTGAAGGGTTGGGGTGGATGGTTTGATAGGGTTTGAGTTGGACTGAAGATTGTTGGGAAAATTTCATGGTACATAAAATTATATGCACTGCATGTATCTGAAATCTGATTGCCTTGTGATTTACTGACATGTCAGCTCAAAGACTTTGTCTGTTAAAAAAAAGTTTGCAGCTGCCAACATGTTCCCACATCTTAAGAGCTCATCTGCCATCCTGCCAGCCTAACAGTGGTGGAATCTCTCAAATGCTAGAAGAAAGTTATTGCAAATCATTTCTGAGAAAATAGAATTAGCTGTTGCAAACTGCTTACCAACCCAAAGGATCTGTGGTATAAGTGCAAAAGTTAGTTATTGACCCGACACTTCGAGACAGACTCTGCTAGGGTCAAAACGTCAGACCATTAACTATGTTTTGAAATCATTTCTTTATCAGATGTGTACCAGCAGTCGTTGCAAAGCAAACTTGCAATTTGGGGAGTTTTTATATTAATGGACATTTATACAGCTAGCATCTCTCAGTATTGTATTGCAGTAGTTGAGTATATTTCGTTAGAGACTCTCTTAAATGCTTTCTCTGAAGAGGGTAGGCTTAACACTTTTAGTAAACTATACGCTGTGCTTTTTGTTAAGAGCTTAGTGGAATTAAAAAAAAGTTGTTTCGGGTACCAAGAAAAAGAGTTTAGCTATTTAGTATAGTGTCCGCACAAAAGAACATTGACAAAAAAAAAACATATAAAAATGATGTTATACAATCGAGCCATGTAAAATCGACTTTTGAGATGGACTATGGCCATGTCCGAAACAATGACTTCTGCTACAGCTACGGCTAGAGTGCGCACCTTTGCCTATTCTTCAACACTGTCAGCCACACTGATCTAGCCACAGCAGTAGCCGAAGTCACCGTTTCGGACACAGCTTAAGGCTGGACTTTCAAATTAGGATCTGCATGATGTCACTCGATATTAGTGTGTACAAACTGCTCAAGTAGTTCCATTAGAATTAAAGACATTCCTGCCAGAATTTTACGCCAAACCGATTGCTTTTTTGTTTACATGATGACTACTATGTTTGCTGCATATCAGTCATCAGAACGTTGGAATGATAAATCAGGAATGCGTTAAAATAGGCACTTATACTGTCTGCACAAAGTGCTTGATTTACAGCATTCAGAAAGAGTTAGGTTAGGACTAGTCCTTGGAGATATTAAAAACTTAAGGCTAGTCCTAAGTGAGGATGAGTAACTCAACCTATTCTCGAGATAAAAGAAGTCTTAACTTGTGAAATCCACCCCTGGTCACTTAAGACGGGTACAGGTGTAGATACAGAAGGCCGCAAAACAGTTTGTCGACGAACCTTCAGGGAACCATTCCCAAACCTATTCACATTGGGGAGGTCGACAAATTTTCATATCTGCACAATTCCAAAGAAAAGCAGCCAAATTTACTAAGCATAGAAAATCTTTGCTTTGCAGATAGACAGGTTACTAGCTCCCTAAAATGCCATGTGATTGTATATTGCTTGTGATCGGTTCCCTGCTTACAGTTGCTTAGCAACATTTGTTCCTGCTAAGCACAGTTAACATGTGGATGTGTGTGTTTGTACATTGATGCCCCTTTCTGTTCATCTATTTGGGAGACTATATCTATGTCCTTCTTTATACAACCTGTCAGAACAATTGCCAGTGTGTAAGTTGTACGGTTTAAAATGTGGACGAGTGGTGTGGGAAGTTGAAACAAAAAGCAGGAATTGAGAAAGTGTAAATATCAAATAAACGAACATATAAATGAAGACATTTCAGACAGTGACTTGTTGTATTGTTATTCAGAAAGAGTAGGGTATAGACCTTTATCATGGTGCAGCCATGTTGAAGTTTTCCCCTTGACGTCAATGTAACCAAACCGAGGCTTGGTGAACAAACCAGTCTGGTTCCTATTTGCAAAATTGTTATTATCATTCATAACTGTTATTCGATACAAGAAACATGACCAATATGGAGACAGCATGGTAAAGGTCTATTGTTCTTGGATATACAATTATAAAGCACCACTACATGAAGAACTACATCACACATTCCATCGTCTATAAACAGTTCTGAACAAAATAAACCACTGGAGAAACTGATTGGGTAACTTTGTAACTTTCTAAATGATTTGGGGGTTTGAACAACCATATTTATACACTTCTTGAATTTGCATGAAGAGCTCGTTAGCTAAACAAATTTATTTGATACAAATCTTTATACTTGGCATGAAGGACAATGTGGTGCAATCATTTCAGTGACTAATTATTCGTAAAATTTGGCCAATCGCAGTCTGGCTAGACGTTGACCTGTAATTAGCTGGACAGGTTTGGACACTGGCCTTTTAGCTCATTCCACCAGTGATTAAACTATGGTGCAATTCTTATCAAATGTGGGGTTTTATGTTTAAATTTCTGTTTGTGTGTGGGAAGTAATTGGTAACGTGGTCTATCGACTAATCACAGCTGTGTCTCACCTAATCACAGCTGTGTCTTTTGAAGAAACCCAATGATTTTGAGTAAACTTTTACTCATTGTTTATCATCAATCTGGGGAAGGGGGAGGGGGGAAGATACATGAAAAATAACATGGAAGTCTCTTGTCCCTGAAAAAAGTTTGTGTAATTTATCAATTTCTTCAGGGGCTATGGAAATAATTGTGGCCTTGTGTCTGGTAACCAGTTTCTGTTAAGCTATACTTTCTGTGCTTAGCAAGTTTTCGTGCTTACAGGCAAAACAAAGAAAGGCTAGATTTGTGAACAAAAATAGTAGGTGCATACATGTACATTTGCGGGTGATGCATCGCCAAAATTGCCAAGAATTTTGAGACCGTTAATTGTAAATAGCGCCCTCTGTTGATGGACTATTACAACCAGCCTTCGGAGCCTCACAGCAGAGAATACATGAGCTTAGATAAATACGAATACTTGGCAAAAACCATTGGATTATATAATATAGTACCGGTATATTGTTGTGACTGTATGCTTAACAGCAATTAGTTCCCTAGAAATTAAAGAAGGCAGAATTTTTTAGTGAGATGCATTAAAAACCACAAAAGTTTCATTCCCAGACAACCGTTGGCGTCTAAGATTTTATTTGTTACAAAGTATTACTACTTGAATATACATTCCTTTAACTGATACAACATTGTTGTACTTATTTTTAGAAATTATATAAATTGACTTGCTTTATTATGCCCTTATTATTGTGTTGTGATGTGGGCAGCCTATCATAATAATGGTTGTCACCTTATTTATTTGGCATAATCAAAACACCAGCGCGTGCATATTGTACGATTGACACTAGCAATTGAATCGAAATTAAGATTTGTAGGTAAAGAAAAGTAGGTCTACCTTTCTGTTTTAGAGGCTTGTGTGTGGATTACATGTAATAGGCTATCTCAACATGCCCAATCCTATTCAACATCCAAAAAAGCTAACGGACGACATTTTGCACACCTGCACATTCCTTTACATAATTGTTGTTCTAGTATGCAAATCAGGAAAACTTGACATCAAGCCAAAGTTGTTGTCACCCACGTGTGTGTATGAGATGTGACAGCATAAGTGAGCAATGGGCGGGGCTTATTTTCCACTTGCCTTTCTAGGCATTCGATAGGCCGAAATTCGGCATACCAGCGATAACGGAACGGGTTTCCTTTATTTTATGCAAACATGCGGTTTGTCGAATTGCTCACTTTTTGGAAGAGATGCCATTTTAGAAAAGTGTCAGCTCAAACAGGGTGTGTGTGCTGCAGCTGTAGTGCTTTAAACGCACGTGGGTTTGTTTTGGAGAAAGCTGAATGTTTATGTGACTCGGACCCGTCTACCTCCATGTTCGGACTGTTGTTCCACCTTTCCACCACCGGCCTGGGGACATTTTTATTCTCTTTGGAATGAATTTGTGGCTCACATTTGGGCGAACATTCTGTGTTGAGTTTGCAACCGGCTTTGAGAGTTCTACACGAAGTCGGCCAGTGCCCTTGAGAACAAGACAACGAACGTCTGCAACTTGAACTTACAAAACAAACTGTCGACCGACTTCATTGTGGAACTCTTGGCTGTGCGAATTCCACGGAACTTAGCCTGAAGACTGTAGCCAACAGTTAGACTAACTTCACTGGCCTCATATAGGCCAAGAACCGCAGGATGGGGGCCATCTATTTTCTACTCTTTGGAACAGATTTATTGCTCAAATTTGGGCGACAATTCTGTGTTGAGTTTGCAAACCGGCTTTGAGAGTTCTGCAACGTCGTTGTGGAACTCTTGGCTGTGCGAATTCCACGGAGTTTTGCCCGAAGACTGTAGCTGTAGCCATACGACCACTGGCCAGGGGAGCACGGAGACGGACGACATGACCGGGCGGAGACACGAGTCAGCAGTTTCGACAAGACCTCAGTCGTAGTGGGAGCGTTTCAGCAAGGGCAAGTAGTGTTCGTTCATGCGAATTTTCTTCCCAAAGATCAAAACTAGAAATAAACATGAACTTCAAATACTTCAGACATGATCTTTTGGAAGAATTTCAGAGAGGACGGTGATAATTCAGTTTGTCTAATGAGCGATTAGTACTTCAATTGAACTGATTTTTCCTTTGTTCACCGAACTCTTCACACTTGGTATATGAACTCTAATCAAGGAAATGTGGACTAAACTTCTTCTATTTTACCAAACTTTTCAAACCTTGGTAGGCCTATAATGAACTCTGTGCCTAACCAAGGAAATGTAAACTGAACTCTTTTTTTTTACTTTTTGATACTAAACTCTTATGAACTCAAAGTGCCTGAAATTATGAATCTAAAAACTCTACTCTGTAACATGTACTGACTATTATCATGTGAAGAGACTTTCTTCAATGAACAAAGTTCAACCCTTGTATGCCGTGTGTCTGCTGTGTTGTCTATGGATTGACTCTGTGTGTGTGTTTTGTCTATGGATATGTGATGTGTGCTTCGCCAGTGTCTACCAGTCTATGGAAGAGATGAACACATCATCAGTTGGGTAAGCTCATTCATTTCAAGATTCAATGGATGGAGGTAAGCGAAGAACTAACAATTTCCTCCCAATATTCTCCTCATTTTTTTCATAAAAAAACCCCAAACATAATATAGGTGCTGGTTGATGTTGGTCAACGTTAATTTACCTTCCTTTGTGATGATGCCACTATGGCATCTAGTTCTAATGGTCTGTCTTGTATTGCATATGGTCGTAGCCAGTGATGCAAACAATAAGTTTTATTTTTGGGCAGAAGTTTTCTTGGGCTGTGAAGGACCAGTGTTTGACATGTTAAGTTTCTTAAATACTGGCATAATAATAAAAAGCCAAAGAAGTTTTGCATTTTTTTTATTAATTGTGGAAACACGAACTCCCCACATCATTTCTTTTACCACCTTTGGTATATGAAAATTAATTTTAATGACATCAACAAACACTCTCTTAATTAGGTCTTTGTTTGTTAAAGCTAAATGGTTTTCTCTTCAAACACATATATTAAAAATCTTTACTCGTGGACCTTTGGAAAACTTAGCTACATACATGTACCACATCAAGTAGAACGACTAATCAGACTGCTCTGACATAAACAACCTGATTAATTTAGTCTAAAATTAGTCTAAAATAGAAACCATCTTAAGTTTGCAAGGAGTAGCAAGAAGTCACATTTATAAGCAGTAAGGGTGCCCTCTATTGTCAGACAAGTAAATAAATGATTAATAAGTCAGTTCTACCACAAAAATAAACTTCATATATATAAAATCATATATATCAGATATCATGTATCAACATGCCTAAGTTTGTAATGAGTCGTGGGAATTGGAATTAGCATCAAACACCTCCTTTAAAGTCAAAACTGAAAGAAATAATAATGTTCTGCCATGAGCTCTTAAAATTTGCTTTATATCTTGTAACCAATGCTTTTGCATCTGTTTTTATGTATTTATGATTGATAAATACTTCAAAAAGTTTGTAATGAGTAGGCTTACTGAGAATATATATATATATATATGAGCACTCCCTCTATTGTCAAAATGATGAAAGTTCTGCCATAAGAATGAACTTAAGTTATAGGCACTGTATGCCTATCATGTATGCTTGCATGCCTTGTTTAATGTAAAGGATATACATTTATCTTTTGATACATTTTAGTCTAGTAGACACAGTTTGTAAAGAGTAGCAGGAAGTAGCGCTAGGATGACCACGCCCTCTATTGCCAGAGTGACAAATGAATAAATTAGGCCATTTTGTGTCCGTGTTTAGGGTTAAGTTGAAAAAGTTTGTAATGAGTTTGTAATGAATACCTGGAATATTTAACATGAGCACCCCCTCTATTGTCAGAATGACAAAAGTTCTGCCGTAAGAACAAAGTTCTAGGGCCTATATCATGTATGGTTGCACGCCTGTGCTTTGTGTTAAGGCTAACATTTATCTTAGTGATAAAGAATAGTATTATTACTCCAAATTAGGTCATTGAAATTAAATTAATGGTGTATATCGTGTTTACTTGCGTGTCAAAGTTGGTGCAAAGACTAGCTTTTATCTCTCAAAACACACTTAACAAGAGTACTATTACCCAATTAATTAAGACTAGTTTAATCTAGTAGACACCACCATATTTTGTTGGAGTTTGCATGAGCATCAAGCATTAGCCACTCCCTTTCTGCCATGAACTCCAAAAACATTTGGTTCTAGGATCATGTATGCTTGTGCATCTGTGCTTATGTTAAGGCTAGTGATTATATTTGATAAATACATCAAAGAGAATACTTAAAAGTTATTTAACCTGCAGTACTTGCAGTTTATCCCACATAAATTGACGGAAATATACCACCAGGATTTAAATTGAACACTTGAGTAAA
Source organism: Asterias amurensis (assembly GCF_032118995.1). Classification (NCBI taxonomy): domain Eukaryota; kingdom Metazoa; phylum Echinodermata; class Asteroidea; order Forcipulatida; family Asteriidae; genus Asterias; species Asterias amurensis. The sequence goes on from NC_092651.1 coordinate 11,538,803, forward strand.
TGGGGAATTCCTTAAAGGCAGTGGACACCATTGGTAATTACTCAAAATAATTGTTTGCATAAAACCTTTCTTGGTGACGAGTAATAGGGAGAGGTTGATGGTATAAAACATCGTGAGAAACGGCTCCCTCTGAAGTGAAGTAGTTTTCGAGAAATAAGTAATGTTCCACGAATTTGATTTAGAGACCTCAAATTTATAACTTGAGGTCTCAAAACCAACCATCTAAACGCACACAACTTGGTGTGACAAGGGTGGCTTTTTCTTCTATTATTATTTTGCAACTTCGATGACCGTTTGAGCTCAAATTTTCACAGGTTTGTTATTTGATGCATATGTTGAGATACACCAACTGTGAAGGCTAGTCTTTGACAATTACTAATAGTGTCCACTGCCAGAGATAGTGAAACAAAGATATTATATTTATTCACCTTACAACAGGGTATACATTATCAAGGGGGCAATACGTCAATATTATGTTTTGTCTAGTGAAATTATACTACATGTAGGTGGGACTAAGTGTGGTGATGACCCACTAGGCTAGGGTTCACAGTAAACAGCTGTCAAAGCGAGGACAGTGGCTGGCGCAGTGTTTAGGGGATTCCTACTAGTGGAGCAAGCCCTTGGGATAACAGTCTCTGTGTGTTGGGTTGTTCCTTAACCCAAACAGAGCGAGCTTTCTCTAAACAATCCTCAAGGATCCAATGATCTAATCCAGTCCTCCCTCCTCCAGTCGTCCACTGTTTCTCCTGATGAGATCCAGTAGTTCCTTGGAGTGCATCCCAAGTCTGTCACTTAGATTTGGGCAAAACATGCTCTTTTATATGCTCTACTAAGCCCCTCCCATGATCACTGCTTCATTTACAAAACTCTCCTATTGGCTAAAACAATGTGTAAAGAAAATGGGTAACACAACAAAAAAGTACAGTGACCAAAAGTTTAAACAATACACTCATAAATTCATGACTCTCCAACATGAACCCTGGTCAGTGACTACAACTTTTACAAGTAAATGCATACTCACACACAATATAAAGATACACCATATAGTGTAAAAAGCCCGGTCACACAGGCCCCGATAACGATAACGAGAACGATAACGATAAAAATGCACGCTCGCGATTGGTTGAATTGCTCCACGCAGAATACGCCCACGCTCATTCAAAAAATTTTTTTTTTTTTTTATAAAAAAAAAAATCAGAAATTTAATTGTGGACAAAAAAGTGTTCCAAAATGCATCAAAAACCTCTTCATAATAATTAAAACTAACATGAGGTACACAGAATATGTTGATGGTTAATGTGGATGTACGATTGTGTCAGATTATTTCCGTCAAAACTAACCAAAAAATGACTAAAAAAGATGTCCAAAATCCTCTGCTCACTTGCTCTGCCTGTTGTGTCTTCGCTAGTGGAGCGCATTTAACGAGTTTGCTAAGTGAATCGGGAAAAACTTGTGCGCAATAAGCGTTTTGCGCTCTGCCGAATTTTAGTTGAACCTGCTGGAAGAGCAAAAGCGTGCACAATCTACAAATTTGTGCTCTGTTTGTACAAAGTTTGTACAAAAAAATAATGATTCTGATAAACTGCGTGCAATCTGAAGATTGTGCAAACATTGTAGATTGTGTTTTTTGTACACACGAGCGTGATTTAGCAATGCATGATGTTAATTTTAATTTTTTTTCCCGGTCTGGCCCCAATGCGTGAGAAAATGGTTGCTGTGCATGTGAGCGTGAGACAGAGCCCAAATGCGTGAGTCTCACACCTAATGCATGGGACTTGGTAGGTCTGCAATTCAAATGAGACACTACACAACCATACACACACAAATCGTCGGTCGCACCACTAACTGACCTAACTCGTTCACTGTTTTAAAAACGTGTTCAGAGAAAATCACGATTGAAGTTGCACTACTTTTGAAACTGCTGTTTCGGAGTCTGCTTACCAATTGTAATGTATTATTTTATGACGAAAACAAAGCTGAATACTTTATTCATACAGAACTATCAATGTGTTTTAATCCCTAAAACTATTTTAATAAGTAATTAATTCCTAAACAGATAGGTCACTTTGTGAAATTGAAAATTTCATTTTTGCCTGCAGCGCGCTGTGTACAAACCAATGCGTAATAGAGACCTATCGAGATAGGTCACTTTGTGAAATTACTACGCTCCCCCGTTAGGTCACTTCGTGGTGCGAAAATTTGCACGCGCGCCATAATCGCGCGCGCTGTAGCACATAGTTTAACCATTGGTAAAGCGACGTATCTAGATAGGTCACTTTGTGAAATGACAAAATGGCAAGTCCAGCGATGCGTCATTTATACTAATTAGTATAATTACCAAACTATTACATATTAGGCACTGAAACTTGCTGATAATGTTAACAGCATTGACTTTGTCAATAATTTGTTTTAAAACAAATTTGCGAAAATGTGTGATTTTGTGTCAGTTAGGTCAGTTCGTGGTGCGACCGACGAAATGGGAAACTACACAACCATACAAAATTAAGGGGTAACTACACAACCATACACAATTAAGGGGTAACTACACAACCATACACACGTCAATGGGACACTACACAACCATACACACGTCAATGGGACACTACACAACCATACACAAGTCAATGGGACACATCACAACCATACACCAGTCAATGGGACACTTCACAACCATACACAAGTCAATGGGACACTTCACAACCATACACAAGTCAATGGGAATTGACACAACCATACACCAGTCAATGGGAAACTATACAACCATACACAAGTCAATGGGAAACTACACAACCATACACAAGTCAATGGGAATATACACAACCATACACAAGTCAATGGGAAACTTCACAACCATACACAAGTCAATGGGACACTTCACAACCATACACAAGTCAATGGGACACTTCACAACCGTACACAAGTCAATGGGAATATACACAACCATACACAATTCCAGAGATGCCAAGTCCAGAGGCCAGCTGTGCGTGAGATTTTTCAAAGCTCAAAGGTTACGTCATCCTTGTGTATGGATCGACAGTGAGTACTAGCGTGTCTGTATGACCAAGCAAAACATCTGTCTCTCGCATCTCTCTGCTGGCGGCCTTACCTTTATTTAGTCCCTGATAGTGCCGGTCCCCGGTGTTTCCCTTCGTCGAAAAGTTCCAAGTGGACATCAGAAGAGAACAAGTTTTTAGTACCACTTTTTGAAATTAACGCAGGTTTATGACAACGAACATGTTTTGTTTTTAACCAAGAAAGTGGCACATAAACACAGCTAGCTACACACACAGGACCGAGAATTAACACCAAAGTTTGGGTTCGAAAAACTAGGTTGCACTAGTTCCTTCCCTCAACAACTTTATTGAACAGTGATAAGATCAAGCCAAATGTATTGGTACCAGACTAATTTTTGATTGAAAAACACTTTTGTTAAAGTAACATGAGCATGTGTGAAGGCTACGACTTCTCAACTATAGTTGTGAGATATTTCCAATTTAAATTTCACTCTCGAAAATAATTTGAAGCGTGTAATATTTGTTTCTTGATCGAGGACAGACGAATCAGAACTTCAGCTGGCACAGAAATGGAATTGCATGCTGTGGCCAAGGATATGAAGTGATTTGGCCGTATTTGTTGGGCTACATGATGACCGTGAGGTCCATATAGCGGATCGAAACCCTGTGGAAAACGCATGCACAATGTAATGAGCTGGAACTAGCCATGGGGTGGGGGGGGGGGGCGCCGATGCAAGACCCAATATTCTACCTCATGGGCTAGTTTAGTCCGCTGGATGATAATAAACTCACTGTGAATGCAAGCCCATTTTGGATTAAGTCATTTTTATCTTTTGGACACCTGCGGTGCTTTGAATAAGGGTTAGTTTAACCATGGAGGTAGAAATCTCCATGGTTAAACTCCTCCTCTAAACCTACCAATGAAGGTGGCTAGAAGTCATTAAAATAAAAACACATAAATATTGTTAAATCCCAGACAGCCAGTCTGGACACATGGTGTTCTGGGTGGCAATTGTAATTGGGATGGGCTGTGTGTGAAAATGAGAGGCCCTGCGAAGTACAAGCTTACATTAGCCATGAACTGTCGGAAATTGTCAGACTCTGGTGTGTCTAGCCTCAGGCAAAGATTATAGTTGTTAAATCAAATGAGATTCAAGTGCAACCATTATTAGCTAGATTGTAAAGGATACCAGTTGGTAAGGTTAATCTTTTTTTTTCTCCTATTTGCAGAGGATTGACTGGGACGGGTGCTGCGTTGGATCTAAAGCTTATCACCTCTCTACTTCAAGATGTGCCGTAGCATGTGCCGCAGCAGGAATATGGATCAGGTACATGTAAGCTACTTTATAGGTTGATGCCAAACTGGTTAAATTATACTTTAAAAGTAGATCTTTTTGCTTCACCAACAAACGCCTTAAACAGGGATAATCCATGTGCCGTTCAGCCATCCAGCAATTCATGGCAGAGTTTCAGATTATGGGCCTAAACAATACCTTCGGTCAAGTGTCCTATTTGATTTGAGTTATGTAAGTTGTTAATTGTTAATGGAAGAAAAAACACCCTTGTCAAACACCAGTCTTCTCACTTGGTATATCCCAATAATGCATAAATTAACATATAAAATAACAAACCTGTGAATGCAAACATGTCATGGTTCTAGTATTAACTTCAGACCAAATTTCAACAGTGATGTTTTTTCTCTTTCTAATCCTGTAGAGTACGTTTCACAAAAAGTGTAGAATTATTGTTTTTTCTTTAGCTTTGTCCGAGATCAAGAGAAGACACAAGATCAAGAGAAGACACACAGGTAGAAGATCATGAAGTACCAGACTATTTCTCATGGAAGAAGCTAAATCTTGCTCTAACATCTGATGAACTCAAGTGAGTCCAGAAACAAGTCTATAAGTGAGTCATAATGTTAATGTAAATGTTTTACTTAAAATCTTCTGGCGGAGATCTTACCCCAAGTTCGTAGTCAGAAGTTGGAATCCATTGAAGGCTGCAGTCATGAGGTTTCATACTTAAAGCGGGCCCGGACCCCATGCTATAAATGGTATGTCCCCCCAGAGTAGAGAAGAATTGACGCCCCTGGTTTGTTGGAACATAGCTGTCGATGCTGTTTAAAAAAGAAAAACTTTTGTAGAATATTTAGTGCTGTATTTCCTTTTTGTTTTTGTTAAATGAAATGCAATATGGGGTTACTATTTTTTTAAATTGCTGAAACTATCCCGCCTCCAAAAGGTTCATTTAAGTGCCAAATAATGGCTCAGAATGCACGACTAGAGCATCTAGGAGCCCAACAAAATCTGGGGCCCTTAAACGGGCTGCGGACCCCACGCCATGGCTTGGCATACCGTGTCTCTGGCAAAACCCAGCACCCCTTGGAATAAAGTGCTCTTGTGGGCCCAGAGGTTTCATACCTCACCCTGAGGAAAATCATGTTTTTCCCTGACAGCTTACCTGTCTTGCATCAAGTAAAGCCTTTTAGGAGACAAATGTTCTGGTGAGTGTCGTGGCTGAGCGGTTAATAGCACCGAATTCAAACTCTGGTGTTTCTCAACAGCAGAGTGTGGGTTCGACTCCCCAGCCGTGACACTTGTGTCCTTAAGCAAGACACATAACCATTGCTTAGTTCTTCGGATGGGACGTAAAGACGTTCCATGTGTTGTGTAAACGCATGTAAAAGAACCCAGTGCACTTATTGAAAAGAGAAGAGGTTTGCCCCGGTGTTCCTGGCTTGATTGGCAGCATTTCGCGACACAGCACCTTGTAAACCATTACACGGTGCTTAAAGGAACACGTTGCCTTGGATCGGTCGAGTTGGTCTTTGAAAAGCGTTTGTAACCGTTTTTTATAAAATGCATATGGGTAGAAAGATGTTGTAAAAGTAGAATACAATGATCCACACAAACATGCCTCGAAATTGCGTGGTTTTTCTTTTACCTCGTCGACTAACACGTCGGCCATTTATGGGGGTCAAAAGTTTGACTCCCATAAATGGCCGACCATGTTAGTTCGCACAGTAGAAGGAAAACCACGCAATTTCGAGGCAAACTTGTGTGGATCATTGTATTCTACTTTTAAAACATCTTTCCAACCATATGCATTTTATAAAAAACGGTTACAAACGCTTTTGTTTTGACCAACTCGTCCGATCCAAGGCAACGTGTTCCTTTAAGGATTAGGTCTTATATCTCAAAAATCGCCCCACTCCTTGCAGTAATAATACCTGGCGCTTTGTATCCTTTGGCAAAAGGCGCGTTATAATCAGTTATTATTATTTATTATTATTATTTTGTTTGGGGTTCAAATGTTAAAGCGCCCCTGTACGCCAGAGGTTGTTCAAGGGAAGGTGTACATTTGGTGATCACTCTAAAGTTAATTGCAATTAAACCCTTGGTTAGAAGCCTTTATCAGTGTTTGTGGAAAAAATGATCCAGAGAAACGTTACACTGTGAAGTAATGCAGAAAATGATCTGCCTTGATAAAATGTTTTCAGTAGTCCGTTCTGTATCATTTTGATAAAATTAATGAACATTTTTGACCCAAAATCTGAAAATGTTTTGATGCCGGCATGACAGATTTTAAAAAATTTTTACTAAAAATTACTCAAAGTTCTCAATAAATCTCAAATTATTTCTTACATACCCTTTCCACAGCGATTGTGTTCAGTATTCCGTTCTGTATCATTTGAAAACTTCATCCCTGTGCCACTGATGGGTGACTGAATTTCACTGGGTACTTCTCAAAAGTTTGTCTGTCTTCATGCCTACCGACTTCCCTTGATCTCATCAGCGAGTCAACCTTTAAGAGACAAACACTCTCTCTGTTTTACTGGAAACATTTTCAGCGTTGGAGAGTTTGGTCAGCCAACACTCAATAGCAGGCAGTGTTCAGCATTTTTGTTGTTGGAGATTTTGGTAAAGTGTTAGCCCACCCTCTCAACCATCGAAATGGTTGACAACAATAACATTTAGATGACTTGTAAAACTGTGTGAACTGAAAAGTGAAATTAAATTGGTACAAGAAGTATTGTGTACTAGATACAGGCTTGAAATACTAGCATCGCACACTTTGGAGTGTTACACTTGAAATGTAATTGTACCAACATTTAAGACAATCTGTATTATCAAAATCTTAACACATTGAACTCACTTTGAGATATCGTAGGTACTTCCTGATTGCATTATTGAAATATACAGGATGTAATTCATCCTTTAAACAAATTATTTGATCTTTCCTAAACAAAATCATTGGTTTTTAAGTAAAGCTTGGTCAGAAATCAGTGTAAGAATTCATTCTGAACTGTTATTATAACACTGTTAGGTCATTTTCCCTACAAACTGCAGGTGAAAGCTGAGACAGGACAGTTGCCACCTCTACACCCTACTCCTCTTCTTCCCACCCTGCAATCTTGCCTGCACCATTCCACTTGTACTACTTGCTGCTCTCCATTTAGTCCAAGAGTCTCTGCGCCTCTGATGATGCATATGTCGTATAGCCTTAAGGTAATCCATGCTTACTTTTCTTTGCTTTCTCTGCTAGTAATCTTGATTATATATGCACATGTAATAACTCTTTTTCCCCATAAAAAGCAGAAGTCTTTGCAAATACTTTCAACAATGGCAACCAATGAGACAACACTTGGTTGATTTTGTCTTCCAATATTTAACTGGAACCTACCATAGAGGAAGTTTAATAGAGAACTTCACAAAAATCCAATTATATCTTGAACTTTTACTCATTAACATAGTCAGCACTGATAACATGTCTTCAGTAGTCTATTCTGTGTCGTTTGAAACCACAAAATCACCGAAAATTGTCTGACCCTAAATCTGAACATTGTCCCATGCCCGCATGGCAGATGTTTTCAGATTTTTTACTAAAAACTCAACATCAACAAATTCTCAATGTGTCTCCAACTTTGGTTGATTGACTCAGTCTGCACTTATGAAATGTCTTCAGTAAACTGTTCTATTTCATTTGAAAACATAAAGACACCAAAAGTTGTTTGACCCCCAACTCTGAAAATTTGCCCATGCCAGTATTGTTCTCAGTAGTTGTCACAAAGCCGTGTTATCCCAAATACCAAATATCAAAACTAAAGAAAACTGTTCCTCCAAGCACACCACAAAATTACAAATAAACGGTGACTTGTGAATTAGTGCGTTTTATGCTAACTTATTTATTTACAATTGAGTATTTACACTTGGACCAATTTAACAAAGGAAAATAAAGTACAAATAAATTATTAAATTACGATGTCACAAATCAGTTCAACAATAATCCTTCAAAGTCTCGACGACTATTGGGCCATAAATTACTCTTCTGGCTTCCACTGCCCACTGCCTGCAATATAAGTTTGTTTCAAGTTTACATCACCAATCCTTCTCATCATTAGGCCCGGGAGTCTCTCCGGAGTCTGGACCGTCTGTCCTCTGCTGCACTGCCCTTGCATCCACCAAATTATTTATCTATCAGCTAAACAGCTATCGCTATACCCCTTGGCTATCGCCAAATACGACTGCAATGCTTCGGCTATCGCGACTACATTAATACTTTAGGCTATCGCCAAACAATACTAAGCTATCGCCCAACATGACTCCACTACTTTAGGCTAGCGCCAATCGCTTCTTAGGCTAACATCCAACTGTGCTAATGCACTCCTCGAGATGCTGGACGGATCTGAACCTAAGACATTCCACTGCCCATAAAGTTCCCAATACATTACTATGTAAGAAATAACTTACAAATGGAACCCTGTTAATACCATATATGGTCAATGAGGTAGCGCAAAGCCCCAAACTTACGTTTTAGCTGTCTAGACATGTCCTGCTCTTAATCAAATAATACCATAAACTACAGAGCCCTCTTGTGACAGTAGTCCTTTCTGTATCATTTCGAACCATAAACTCACCCAAAATGTTTTGTAAAGCCGGCATCACTGTTTTTTCTGATGAATCTAAAAAAAGTTGTTGTTTACCCAGTCTGGGCTGATGAAATGTATTGAGTAGTCCAAACTCTGTATCATTGAGAACCATCAAACCAAAGGAAATTTGTTGACCCCAAATCGGAAATTTTTTACCATACCCGCTTGGTCGATTTTTTTTCATTTCGTACCCAAAACCCAAACTTAAAAAATTCTCAAAAAATCTCAAGTTTTTGCTCGTTTACCCATTCCACACAGATAAATTGTGTTTTGGCCCAAAAACTCAAACTTACAAAATGCTCAATAAATCTCAAACTTTTGCTCGATTAGCTATCCCACACTGATAAAATGTGTTCAGTAGTCCTTTCTGTATCATTTGAAACTATAAAATCACCGAAAATTTGTTGACCCGAAATCTGAAAATTTTGTGATGCCGGCATCACAGATTTTTTTAATTTTGGCCCAAAAACCCAAACTTACAAAATGCTCAATAAATCTCAAACTTTTGCTCGATTACCCGTCCCACACTGATAAAATGTGTTCAGTAGTCCTTTCTGTATCATTTGAAACCATAAAATCACCAAAAATTTGTTGACCCGAAATCTGAAAATTTTGTGATGCCGGCATCACAGATTTTTTAAATTTTGGCCCAAAAACCCAAACCTCCAAAATGCTCAATAAATCTCAAACTTTTGCTCGATTACCCATCCCACACTGATGAAATGTGTTCAGTAGTCCTTTCTGTATCATTTGAAACCATAAAATCACCCAAAATTTGTTGACCCGAAATCTGAAAATTTTGTGATGCTGGCATCACAGATTTTTTTATAATTTTGGCCCAAAAACCCAAACTTACAAAGTGCTCAATAAATCTCAAACTTTTGCTGGTTTACCCATCCCACACTGATAAAATGTGTTCAGTAGTCCTTTCTGTATCATTTGAAACCATAAAATCACCCAAAATTTGTTGACCCGAAATCTGAAAATTTTGTGATGCCGGCATCACAGATTTTTTATAATTTTGGCCCTAAAACCCAAACTTAAAAAATGCTCAATAAATCTCAAACTTTTGCTCGATTAGCTATCCCACACTGATAAAATGTGTTCAGTAGTCCTTTCTGTATCATTTGAAACCATAAAATCACTGAAAATTTGTTGACCCGAAATCTGAAAATTTTGTGATGCCGGCATCACAGATTTTTTTATAATTTTGGCCCAAAACCCCGAACTTACAAAATGCTCAATAAATCTCAAACTTTTGCTCGTTTACCCATCCCACACTGATAAAATGTGTTCAGTAGTCCTTTCTGTATCATTTGAAACCATCAAATCATCCATAATTTGTTGACCCAAAATCTGAAAATTTTGTGATGCCGGCATCACAGATTTTTTGTAATTTTGGCCCTAAAACCCAAACTTACAAAATGCTCAATAAATCTCAAACTTTTGCTCGATTAGCTATCCCACACTGATAAAATGTGTCCAGTAGTCCTTTTTGTATCATTTGAAACCATAAAATCACCCAAAATTTGTTGACCCGAAATTTGAAAATTTTGTGATGCCGGCATCACAGATTTTTTTATAATTTTGGCCCAAAACCCCGAACTTACAAAATGCTCAATAAATCTCAAACTTTTGCTCGTTTACCCATCCCACACTGATAAAATGTGTTCAGTAGTCCTTTCTGTATCATTTGAAACCATAAAATCACCCAAAATTTGTTGACCCGAAATCTGAAAATTTTGTGATGCCGGCATCACAGATTTTTTATAATTTTGGCCCTAAAACCCAAACTTAAAAAATGCTCAATAAATCTCAAACTTTTGCTCGATTAGCTATCCCACACTGATAAAATATGTTCAGTAGTCCTTTCTGTATCATTTGAAACCATAAAATCACCGAAAATTTGTTGACCCGAAATCTGAAAATTTTGTGATTTTTTTAAATTTTGGCCCAAAAACTCAAACTTACAAAATGCTCAATAAATCTCAAACTTTTGCTCGATTAGCTATCCCACACTGATAAAATGTGTTCAGTAGTCCTTTCTGTATCATTTGAAACTATAAAATCACCCAAAATTTGTTGACCCGAAATCTGAAAATTTTGTGATGCCAGGATCACAGATTTTTTTAATTTTGGCCCAAAAACCCAAACTTACAAAATGCTCAATAAATCTCAAACTTTTGCTGGATTAGCTATCCCACACTGATAAAATGTGTTCAGTAGTCCTTTCTGTATCATTTGAAACCATAAAATCACTGAAAATTTGTTGACCCGAAATCTGAAAATTTTGTGATGCCGGCATCACAGATTTTTTGTAATTTTGGCCCTAAAACCCAAACTTACAAAATGCTCAATAAATCTCAAACTTTTGCTCGATTACCCATCCCACACTGATAAAACGTGGACAGTAGTCCTTTTTGTATCATTTGAAACCATAAAATCACCCAAAATTTGTTGACCCGAAATTTGAAAATTTTGTGATGCCGGCATCACAGATTTTTTTATAATTTTGGCCCAAAACCCCGAACTTACAAAATGCTCAATAAATCTCAAACTTTTGCTCGTTTACCCATCCCACACTGATAAAATGTGTTCAGTAGTCCTTTCTGTATCATTTGAAACCATAAAATCACCCAAAATTTGTTGACCCGAAATCTGAAAATTTTGTGATGCCGGCATCACAGATTTTTTATAATTTTGGCCCTAAAACCCAAACTTAAAAAATGCTCAATAAATCTCAAACTTTTGCTCGATTAGCTATCCCACACTGATAAAATGTGTTCAGTAGTCCTTTCTGTATCATTTGAAACCATAAAATCACCGAAAATTTGTTGACCCGAAATCTGAAAATTTTGTGATTTTTTTAAATTTTGGCCCAAAAACTCAAACTTACAAAATGCTCAATAAATCTCAAACTTTTGCTCGATTAGCTATCCCACACTGATAAAATGTGTTCAGTAGTCCTTTCTGTATCATTTGAAACTATAAAATCACCCAAAATTTGTTGACCCGAAATCTGAAAATTTTGTGATGCCAGGATCACAGATTTTTTTAATTTTGGCCCAAAAACCCAAACTTACAAAATGCTCAATAAATCTCAAACTTTTGCTGGATTAGCTATCCCACACTGATAAAATGTGTTCAGTAGTCCTTTCTGTATCATTTGAAACCATAAAATCACTGAAAATTTGTTGACCCGAAATCTGAAAATTTTGTGATGCCGGCATCACAGATTTTTTGTAATTTTGGCCCTAAAACCCAAACTTCCAAAATGCTCAATAAATCTCAAACTTTTGCTCGATTAGCTATCCCACACTGATAAAATGTGTTCAGTAGTCCTTTCTGTATCATTTGAAACCATAAAATCATCCAAAATTTGTTGACCCAAAATCTGAAAATTTTGTGATGCTGGCATCACAGATTTTTTTAATTTTGGCCCAAAAACCCAAACTTACAGAATGCTCAATAAATCTCAAACTTTTGCTCGTTTACCCATCCCACACTGATAAAATGTGTTCAGTAGTCCTTTCTGTATCATTTGAAACCATAAAATCACCCAAAATTTGTTGACCCGAAATCTGAAAATTTTGTGATGCCGGCATCACAGATTTTTTATAATTTTGGCCCTAAAACCCAAACTTAAAAAATGCTCAATAAATCTCAAACTTTTGCTCGATTAGCTATCCCACACTGATAAAATGTGTTCAGTAGTCCTTTCTGTATCATTTGAAACCATAAAATCACCGAAAATTTGTTGACCCGAAATCTGAAAATTTTGTGATTTTTTTAAATTTTGGCCCAAAAACTCAAACTTAAAAAATGCTCAATAAATCTCATACTTTTGCTCGATTACCCATCCCACACTGATAACATGTGTTCAGTAGTCCTTTCTGTATCATTTGAAACCATAAAATCACCGAAAATTTGTTGACCCGAAATCTGAAAATTTTGTGATGCCGGCATCACAGATTTTTTAAATTTTGGCCCAAAAACCCAAACTTACAGAATGCTCAATAAATCTCAAACTTTTGCTCGATTACCCATCCCACACTGATAACATATGTTCAGTAGTCCTTTCTGTATCATTTGAAACCATAAAATCACCCAAAATTTGTTGACCCGAAATCTGAAAATTTTGTGATTTTTTTAAATTTTGGCCCAAAAACTCAAACTTACAAAATGCTCAATAAATCTCAAACTTTTGCTCGATTAGCTATCCCACACTGATAAAATGTGTTCAGTAGTCCTCTCTGTATCATTTGAAACCATAAAATCACCGAAAATTTGTTGACCCGAAATCTGAAAATTTTGTGATGCCGGCATCACAGATTTTTTTTAATTTTGTCCCAAAAACCCAAACTTACAAAATGCTCAATAAATCTCAAACTTTTGCTCGATTACCCGTCCCACACTGATAAAATGTGTTCAGTAGTCCTTTCTGTATCATTTGAAACCATAAAATCACCCAAAATTTGTTGACCCGAAATCTGAAAATTTTGTGATGCCGGCATCACAGATTTTTTTATAATTTTGGCCCTAAAACCCAAACTTACAAAATGCTCAATAAATCTCAAACTTTTGCTCGATTAGCTATCCCACACTGATAAAATGTGTTCAATAGTCCTTTCTGTATCATTTGAAACCATAAAATCATCCAAAATTTGTTGACCCGAAATCTGAAAATTTTGTGATGCCGGCATCACAGATTTTTTAAATTTTGGCCCAAAAACCCAAACCTCCAAAATACTCAACAAATCTCAAACTTTGGCTCGATTACCCATCCCACACTAATGAAATGTGTTCAGGTAGTCCTTTCTGTATCATTTGAAACCATAAAATCACCCAAAATTTGTTGACCCGAAATTTGAAAATTTTGTGATGCCGGCATCACAGATTTTTTTTATAATTTTGGCCCAAAACCCCAAACTTACAAAATGCTCAATAAATCTCAAACTTTTGCTCGTTTACCCATCCCACACTGATAAAATGTGTTCAGTAGTCCTTTCTGTATCATTTGAAACCATGAAATCACTGAAAATTTGTTGACCCGAAATCTGAAAATTTTGTGATGCCGGCATCACAGATTTTTTTATAATTTTGGCCCAAAACCCCAAACTTACAAAATGCTCAATAAATCTCAAACTTTTGCTCGTTTACCAATCCCACACTGATAAAATGTGTTCGGCAGTCCTTTCTGTATCATTTGAAACCATAAAATCATCCAAAATTTGTTGACCCGAAATCTGAAAATTTTATGATGCCGGCATCACAGATTTTTTGTAATTTTGGTCCTAAAACCCAAACTTACAAAATGCTCAATAAATCTCAAACTTTTGCTCGATTAGCTATCCCACACTGATAAAATGTGTTCAGTAGTCCTTTCTGTATCATTTGAAACCATAAAATCATCCAAAATTTGTTGACCCGAAATCTGAAAATTTTATGATGCCGGCATCACAGATTTTTTAAATTTTGGCCCAAAAACCCAAACCTCCAAAATGCTCAATAAATCTCAAACTTTTGCTCGATTACCCATCCCACACTGATGAAATGTGTTCAGTAGTCCTTTCTGTATCATTTGAAACCATAAAATCACCGAAAATTTGTTGACCCGAAATCTGAAAATTTTGTGATGCCGGCATCACAGATTTTTTAAATTTTGGCCCAAAAACCCAAACCTCCAAAATGCTCAATAAATCTCAAACTTTTGCTCGATTACCCATCCCACACTGATGAAATGTGTTCAGTAGTCCTTTCTGTATCATTTGAAACCATAAAATCACCGAAAATTTGTTGACCCGAAATCTGAAAATGTTGTGATGCCGGCATCACAGATTTTTTTAAAATTTTGGCCCAAAAACCCAAACTTACAAAGTGCTCAATAAATCTCAAACTTTTGCTCGTTTACCCATCCCACACTGATAAAATGTGTTCAGTAGTCCTTTCTGTATCATTTGAAACCATAAAATCACCGAAAATTTGTTGACCCGAAATCTGAAAATTTTGTGATGCCGGCATCACAGATTTTTTTTAATTTTGGCCCAAAACCCCAAACTTACAAAATGCTCAATAAATCTCAAACTTTTGCTTGATTACCCATCCCACACTGATAAAATGTGTTCAGTAGTTCTTCCTGTATCATTTGAAACCATAAAATCCCTGAAAATTTGTTGACCCGAAATCTGAAAATTTTGTGATGCCGGCATCACAGATTTTTTAAATTTTGGCCCAAAAACCGAAACTTACAGAATGCTCAATAAATCTCAAACTTTTGCTCGATTACCCATCCCACACTGATAACATGTGTTCAGTAGTCCTTTCTGTATCATTTGAAACCATAAAATCACCCAAAATTTGTTGACCCGAAATCTGAAAATTTTGTGATTTTTTTAAATTTTGGCCCAAAAACTCAAACTTACAAAATGCTCAATAAATCTCAAACTTTTGCTCGATTAGCTATCCCACACTGATAAAATGTGTTCAGTAGTCCTTTCTGTATCATTTGAAACCATAAAATCACCGAAAATTTGTTGACCCGAAATCTGAAAATTTTGTGATGTCGGCATCACAGATTTTTTTAATTTTGGCCCAAAAACCCAAACTTACAAAATGCTCAATAAATCTCAAACTTTTGCTCGATTACCCGTCCCACACTGATAAAATGTGTTCAGTAGTCCTTTCTGTATCATTTGAAACCATAAAATCACCCAAAATTTGTTGACCCGAAATCTGAAAATTTTGTGATGCTGGCATCACAGATTTTTTTATAATTTTGGCCCAAAAACCCAAACTTACAAAGTGCTCAATAAATCTCAAACTTTTGCTGGTTTACCCATCCCACACTGATAAGATGTGTTCAGTAGTCCTTTCTGTATCATTTGAAACCATAAAATCACCCAAAATTTGTTGACCCGAAATCTGAAAATTTTGTGATGCCGGCATCACAGATTTTTTATAATTTTGGCCCTAAAACCCAAACTTAAAAAATGCTCAATAAATCTCAAACTTTTGCTCGATTAGCTATCCCACACTGATAAAATGTGTTCAGTAGTCCTTTCTGTATCATTTGAAACCATAAAATCACTGAAAATTTGTTGACCCGAAATCTGAAAATTTTGTGATGCCGGCATCACAGATTTTTTTATAATTTTGGCCCAAAACCCCAAACTTACAAAATGCTCAATAAATCTCAAACTTTTGCTTGATTACCCATCCCACACTGATAAAATGTGTTCAGTAGTCCTTTCTGTATCATTTGAAACCATAAAATCATCCAAAATTTGTTGACCCGAAATCTGAAAATTTTGTGATGCCGGCATCACAGATTTTTTGTAATTTTGGCCCTAAAACCCAAACTTACAAAATGCTCAATAAATCTCAAACTTTTGCTCGATTACCCGTCCCACACTGATAAAATGTGTTCAGTAGTCCTTTCTGTATCATTTGAAACCATAAAATCACCAAAAATTTGTTGACCCGAAATCTGAAAATTTTGTGATGCCGGCATCACAGATTTTTTAAATTTTGGCCCAAAAACCCAAACTTACAAAGTGCTCAATAAATCTCAAACTTTTACTCGTTTACCCATCCCACACTGATAAAATGTGTTCAGTAGTCCTTTCTGTATCATTTGAAACCATAAAATCACCCAAAATTTGTTGACCCGAAATTTGAAAATTTTGTGATGCCGGCATCACAGATTTTTTATAATTTTGGCCCTAAAACCCAAACTTAAAAAATGCTCAATAAATCTCAAACTTTTGCTCGATTAGCTATCCCACACTGATAAAATGTGTTCAGTAGTCCTTTCTGTATCATTTGAAACCATAAAATCACTGAAAATTTGTTGACCCGAAATCTGAAAATTTTGTGATGCCGGCATCACAGATTTTTTAAAATTTTGGCCCAAAAACTCAAACTTACAAAATGCTCAATAAATCTCAAACTTTTGCTCGATTACCCATCCCACACTGATGAAATGTGTTCAGTAGTTCTTTCTGTATCATTTGAAACCATAAAATCATCCATAATTTGTTGACCCAAAATCTGAAAATTTTGTGATGCCGGCATCACAGATTTTTTGTAATTTTGGCCCTAAAACCCAAACTTACAAAATGCTCAATAAATCTCAAACTTTTGCTCGATTACCCATCCCACACTGATAAAATGTGGACATAGTCCTTTTTGTATCATTTGAAACCATAAAATCACCCAAAATTTGTTGACCCGAAATTTGAAAATTTTGTGATGCCGGCATCACAGATTTTTTTATAATTTTGGCCCAAAACCCCGAACTTACAAAATGCTCAATAAATCTCAAACTTTTGCTCGTTTACCCATCCCACACTGATAAAATGTGTTCAGTAGTCCTTTCTGTATCATTTGAAACCATAAAATCACCCAAAATTTGTTGACCCGAAATCTGAAAATTTTGTGATGCCGGCATCACATATTTTTTTAAATTTTGGCCCAAAAACTCAAACTTACAAAATGCTCAATAAATCTCAAACTTTTGCTCGATTACGCATCCCACACTAATAAAATGTGTTCAGTAGTCCTTCCTGTATCATTTGAAACCATAAAATCCCCGAAAATTTGTTGACCCGAAATCTGAAAATTTTGTGATGCCGGCATCACAGATTTTTTAAATTTTGGCCCAAAAACCGAAACTTACAGAATGCTCAATAAATCTCAAACTTTTGCTCGATTACCCATCCCACACTGATAACATGTGTTCAGTTGTCCTTTCTGTATCATTTGAAACCATAAAATCACCGAAAATTTGTTGACCCGAAATCTGAAAATTTTGTGATTTTTTTAAATTTTGGCCCAAAAACTCAAACTTACAAAGTGCTCAATAAATCTTAAACTTTTGCTCGATTAGCTATCCCACACTGATAAAATGTGTTCAGTAGTCCTCTCTGTATCATTTGAAACCATAAAATCACCGAAAATTTGTTGACCCGAAATCTGAAAATTTTGTGATGCCGGCATCACAGATTTTTTTTAATTTTGTCCCAAAAACCCAAACTTACAAAATGCTCAATAAATCTCAAACTTTTGCTCGATTACCCGTCCCACACTGATAAAATGTGTTCAGTAGTCCTTTCTGTATCATTTGAAACCATAAAATCACCGAAAATTTGTTGACCCGAAATCTGAAAATTTTGTGATGCCGGCATCACATATTTTTTTAAATTTTGGCCCAAAAACTCAAACTTACAAAATGCTCAATAAATCTCAAACTTTTGCTCGATTACCCATCCCACACTAATAAAATGTGTTCAGTAGTCCTTCCTGTATCATTTGAAACCATAAAATCCCCGAAAATTTGTTGACCCGAAATCTGAAAATTTTGTGATGCCGGCATCACAGATTTTTTAAATTTTGGCCCAAAAACCGAAACTTACAGAATGCTCAATAAATCTCAAACTTTTGCTCGATTACCCATCCCACACTGATAAAATGTGTTCAGTTGTCCTTTCTGTATCATTTGAAACCATAAAATCACCGAAAATTTGTTGACCCGAAATCTGAAAATTTTGTGATTTTTTTAAATTTTGGCCCAAAAACTCAAACTTATAAAATGCTCAATAAATCTCAAACTTTTGCTCGATTAGCTATCCCACACTGATAAAATGTGTTCAGTAGTCCTTTCTGTATCATTTGAAACTATAAAATCACCGAAAATTTGTTGACCCGAAATCTGAAAATTTTGTGATGCCGGCATCACAGATTTTTTTAAATTTTGGCCCAAAAACCCAAACTTACAAAATGCTCAATAAATCTCAAACTTTTGCTCGATTACCCGTCCCACACTGATAAAATGTGTTCAGTAGTCCTTTCTGTATCATTTGAAACCATAAAATCACCCAAAATTTGTTGACCCGAAATCTGAAAATTTTGTGATGCCGGCATCACAGATTTTTTTTATTTTGGCCCAAAAACCGAAACTTAAAAAATGCTCAATAAATCTCAAACTTTTGCTCGATTAGCTATCCCACACTGATAAAATGTGTTCAGTAGTCCTTTCTGTATCATTTGAAACCATAAAATCACTGAAATTTTGTTGACCCGAAATCTGAAAATTTTGTGATGCCGGCATCACAGATTTTTTAAAATTTTGGCCCAAAAACTCAAACTTACAAAATGCTCAATAAATCTCAAACTTTTGCTCGATTACCCATCCCACACTGATGAAATGTGTTCAGTAGTCCTTTCTGTATCATTTGAAACCATAAAATCACCCAAAATTTGTTGACCCGAAATCTGAAAATTTTGTGACGCCGGCATCACAGATTTTTTAAATTTTGGCCCAAAAACCCAAACCTCCAAAATGCTCAATAAATCTCAAACTTTTGCTCAATTACCCATCCCACACTGATGAAATGTGTTCAGTAGTCCTTTCTGTATCATTTGAAACCATAAAATCACTGAAAATTTGTTGACCCGAAATCTGAAAATTTTGTGATGCCGGCAACACAGATCTTTTTAAATTTTGGCCCAAAAACTCAAACTTACAAAATGCTCAATAAATCTCAAACTTTTGCTCGATTAGCTATCCCACACTGATAAAATGTGTCCAGTAGTCCTTTCTGTATCATTTGAAACCATAAAATCACCCAAAATTTGTTGACCCGAAATCTGAAAATTTTGTGATGCCGGCATCACAGATTTTTTAAATTTTGGCCCAAAAACCCAAACCTCCAAAATGCTCAATAAATCTCAAACTTTTGCTCGATTACCCATCCCACACTAATAAAATGTGTTCAGTAGTCCTTCCTGTATCATTTGAAACCATAAAATCCCCGAAAATTTGTTGACCCGAAATCTGAAAATTTTGTGATGCCGGCATCACAGATTTTTTAAATTTTGGCCCAAAAACCGAAACTTACAGAATGCTCAATAAATCTCAAACTTTTGCTCGATTACCCATCCCACACTGATAACATGTGTTCAGTTGTCCTTTCTGTATCATTTGAAACCATAAAATCACCGAAAATTTGTTGACCCGAAATCTGAAAATTTTGTGATTTTTTTAAATTTTGGCCCAAAAAATCAAACTTACAAAGTGCTCAATAAATCTCAAACTTTTGCTCGATTAGCTATCCCACACTGATAAAATGTGTTCAGTAGTCCTCTCTGTATCATTTGAAACCATAAAATCACCGAAAATTTGTTGACCCGAAATCTGAAAATTTTGTGATGCCGGCATCACAGATTTTTTTTAATTTTGTCCCAAAAACCCAAACTTACAAAATGCTCAATAAATCTCAAACTTTTGCTCAATTACCCATCCCACACTGATGAAATGTGTTCAGTAGTCCTTTCTGTATCATTTGAAACCATAAAATCACCCAAAATTTGTTGACCCGAAATCTGAAAATTTTGTGATGCCGGCATCACATATTTTTTTAAATTTTGGCCCAAAAACTCAAACTTACAAAATGCTCAATAAATCTCAAACTTTTGCTCGATTAGCTATCCCACACTGATAAAATGTGTCCAGTAGTCCTTTCTGTATCATTTGAAACCATAAAATCACCCAAAATTTGTTGACCCGAAATCTGAAAATTTTGTGATGCCGGCATCACAGATTTTTTAAATTTTGGCCCAAAAACCCAAACCTCCAAAATGCTCAATAAATCTCAAACTTTTGCTCGATTACCCATCCCACACTAATAAAATGTGTTCAGTAGTCCTTCCTGTATCATTTGAAACCATAAAATCCCCGAAAATTTGTTGACCCGAAATCTGAAAATTTTGTGATGCCGGCATCACAGATTTTTTAAATTTTGGCCCAAAAACCGAAACTTACAGAATGCTCAATAAATCTCAAACTTTTGCTCGATTACCCATCCCACACTGATAACATGTGTTCAGTTGTCCTTTCTGTATCATTTGAAACCATAAAATCACCGAAAATTTGTTGACCCGAAATCTGAAAATTTTGTGATTTTTTTAAATTTTGGCCCAAAAACTCAAACTTACAAAATGCTCAATAAATCTCAAACTTTTGCTCGATTAGCTATCCCACACTGATAAAATGTGTTCAGTAGTCCTTTCTGTATCATTTGAAACTATAAAATCACCGAAAATTTGTTGACCCGAAATCTGAAAATTTTGTGATGCCGGCATCACAGATTTTTTTAAATTTTGTCCCAAAAACCCAAACTTACAAAATGCTCAATAAATCTCAAACTTTTGCTCGATTACCCGTCCCACACTGATAAAATGTGTTCAGTAGTCCTTTCTGTATCATTTGAAACCATAAAATCACCGAAAATTTGTTGACCCGAAATCTGAAAATTTTGTGATGCCGGCATCACATATTTTTTTTAATTTTGGCCCAAAAACTCAAACTTACAAAATGCTCAATAAATCTCAAACTTTTGCTCGATTACCCATCCCACACTAATAAAATGTGTTCAGTAGTCCTTCCTGTATCATTTGAAACCATAAAATCCCCGAAAATTTGTTGACCCGAAATCTGAAAATTTTGTGATGCCGGCATCACAGATTTTTTAAATTTTGGCCCAAAAACCGAAACTTACAGAATGCTCAATAAATCTCAAACTTTTGCTCGATTACCCATCCCACACTGATAAAATGTGTTCAGTTGTCCTTTCTGTATCATTTGAAACCATAAAATCACCGAAAATTTGTTGACCCGAAATCTGAAAATTTTGTGATTTTTTTTAAATTTTGGCCCAAAAACTCAAACTTACAAAATGCTCAATAAATCTCAAACTTTTGCTCGATTAGCTATCCCACACTGATAAAATGTGTTCAGTAGTCCTTTCTGTATCATTTGAAACTATAAAATCACCGAAAATTTGTTGACCCGAAATCTGAAAATTTTGTGATGCCGGCATCACAGATTTTTTTAAATTTTGGCCCAAAAACCCAAACTTACAAAATGCTCAATAAATCTCAAACTTTTGCTCGATTACCCGTCCCACACTGATAAAATGTGTTCAGTAGTCCTTTCTGTATCATTTGAAACCATAAAATCACCCAAAATTTGTTGACCCGAAATCTGAAAATTTTGTGATTTTTTTAAATTTTGGCCCAAAAACTCAAACTTACAAAGTGCTCAATAAATCTTAAACTTTTGCTCGATTAGCTATCCCACACTGATAAAATGTGTTCAGTAGTCCTCTCTGTATCATTTGAAACCATAAAATCACCGAAAATTTGTTGACCCGAAATCTGAAAATTTTGTGATGCCGGCATCACAGATTTTTTTTAATTTTGTCCCAAAAACCCAAACTTACAAAATGCTCAATAAATCTCAAACTTTTGCTCGATTACCCGTCCCACACTGATAAAATGTGTTCAGTAGTCCTTTCTGTATCATTTGAAACCATAAAATCACCGAAAATTTGTTGACCCGAAATCTGAAAATTTTGTGATGCCGGCATCACATATTTTTTTAAATTTTGGCCCAAAAACTCAAACTTACAAAATGCTCAATAAATCTCAAACTTTTGCTCGATTACCCATCCCACACTAATAAAATGTGTTCAGTAGTCCTTCCTGTATCATTTGAAACCATAAAATCCCCGAAAATTTGTTGACCCGAAATCTGAAAATTTTGTGATGCCGGCATCACAGATTTTTTAAATTTTGGCCCAAAAACCGAAACTTACAGAATGCTCAATAAATCTCAAACTTTTGCTCGATTACCCATCCCACACTGATAAAATGTGTTCAGTTGTCCTTTCTGTATCATTTGAAACCATAAAATCACCGAAAATTTGTTGACCCGAAATCTGAAAATTTTGTGATTTTTTTAAATTTTGGCCCAAAAACTCAAACTTATAAAATGCTCAATAAATCTCAAACTTTTGCTCGATTAGCTATCCCACACTGATAAAATGTGTTCAGTAGTCCTTTCTGTATCATTTGAAACTATAAAATCACCGAAAATTTGTTGACCCGAAATCTGAAAATTTTGTGATGCCGGCATCACAGATTTTTTTAAATTTTGGCCCAAAAACCCAAACTTACAAAATGCTCAATAAATCTCAAACTTTTGCTCGATTACCCGTCCCACACTGATAAAATGTGTTCAGTAGTCCTTTCTGTATCATTTGAAACCATAAAATCACCCAAAATTTGTTGACCCGAAATCTGAAAATTTTGTGATGCCGGCATCACAGATTTTTTTTATTTTGGCCCAAAAACCGAAACTTAAAAAATGCTCAATAAATCTCAAACTTTTGCTCGATTAGCTATCCCACACTGATAAAATGTGTTCAGTAGTCCTTTCTGTATCATTTGAAACCATAAAATCACTGAAAATTTGTTGACCCGAAATCTGAAAATTTTGTGATGCCGGCATCACAGATTTTTTAAAATTTTGGCCCAAAAACTCAAACTTACAAAATGCTCAATAAATCTCAAACTTTTGCTCGATTACCCATCCCACACTGATGAAATGTGTTCAGTAGTCCTTTCTGTATCATTTGAAACCATAAAATCACCCAAAATTTGTTGACCCGAAATCTGAAAATTTTGTGACGCCGGCATCACAGATTTTTTAAATTTTGGCCCAAAAACCCAAACCTCCAAAATGCTCAATAAATCTCAAACTTTTGCTCAATTACCCATCCCACACTGATGAAATGTGTTCAGTAGTCCTTTCTGTATCATTTGAAACCATAAAATCACTGAAAATTTGTTGACCCGAAATCTGAAAATTTTGTGATGCCGGCAACACAGATCTTTTTAAATTTTGGCCCAAAAACTCAAACTTACAAAATGCTCAATAAATCTCAAACTTTTGCTCGATTAGCTATCCCACACTGATAAAATGTGTCCAGTAGTCCTTTCTGTATCATTTGAAACCATAAAATCACCCAAAATTTGTTGACCCGAAATCTGAAAATTTTGTGATGCCGGCATCACAGATTTTTTAAATTTTGGCCCAAAAACCCAAACCTCCAAAATGCTCAATAAATCTCAAACTTTTGCTCGATTACCCATCCCACACTAATAAAATGTGTTCAGTAGTCCTTCCTGTATCATTTGAAACCATAAAATCCCCGAAAATTTGTTGACCCGAAATCTGAAAATTTTGTGATGCCGGCATCACAGATTTTTTAAATTTTGGCCCAAAAACCGAAACTTACAGAATGCTCAATAAATCTCAAACTTTTGCTCGATTACCCATCCCACACTGATAACATGTGTTCAGTTGTCCTTTCTGTATCATTTGAAACCATAAAATCACCGAAAATTTGTTGACCCGAAATCTGAAAATTTTGTGATTTTTTTAAATTTTGGCCCAAAAAATCAAACTTACAAAGTGCTCAATAAATCTCAAACTTTTGCTCGATTAGCTATCCCACACTGATAAAATGTGTTCAGTAGTCCTCTCTGTATCATTTGAAACCATAAAATCACCCAAAATTTGTTGACCCGAAATCTGAAAATTTTGTGATGCCGGCATCACAGATTTTTTTTAATTTTGTCCCAAAAACCCAAACTTACAAAATGCTCAATAAATCTCAAACTTTTGCTCAATTACCCATCCCACACTGATGAAATGTGTTCAGTAGTCCTTTCTGTATCATTTGAAACCATAAAATCACCGAAAATTTGTTGACCCGAAATCTGAAAATTTTGTGATGCCGGCATCACATATTTTTTTAAATTTTGGCCCAAAAACTCAAACTTACAAAATGCTCAATAAATCTCAAACTTTTGCTCGATTAGCTATCCCACACTGATAAAATGTGTCCAGTAGTCCTTTCTGTATCATTTGAAACCATAAAATCACCCAAAATTTGTTGACCCGAAATCTGAAAATTTTGTGATGCCGGCATCACAGATTTTTTAAATTTTGGCCCAAAAACCCAAACCTCCAAAATGCTCAATAAATCTCAAACTTTTGCTCGATTACCCATCCCACACTAATAAAATGTGTTCAGTAGTCCTTCCTGTATCATTTGAAACCATAAAATCCCCGAAAATTTGTTGACCCGAAATCTGAAAATTTTGTGATGCCGGCATCACAGATTTTTTAAATTTTGGCCCAAAAACCGAAACTTACAGAATGCTCAATAAATCTCAAACTTTTGCTCGATTACCCATCCCACACTGATAACATGTGTTCAGTTGTCCTTTCTGTATCATTTGAAACCATAAAATCACCGAAAATTTGTTGACCCGAAATCTGAAAATTTTGTGATTTTTTTAAATTTTGGCCCAAAAACTCAAACTTACAAAATGCTCAATAAATCTCAAACTTTTGCTCGATTAGCTATCCCACACTGATAAAATGTGTTCAGTAGTCCTTTCTGTATCATTTGAAACTATAAAATCACCGAAAATTTGTTGACCCGAAATCTGAAAATTTTGTGATGCCGGCATCACAGATTTTTTAAATTTTGGCCCAAAAACCGAAACTTACAGAATGCTCAATAAATCTCAAACTTTTGCTCGATTACCCATCCCACACTGATAACATGTGTTCAGTTGTCCTTTCTGTATCATTTGAAACCATAAAATCACCGAAAATTTGTTGACCCGAAATCTGAAAATTTTGTGATTTTTTTAAATTTTGGCCCAAAAAATCAAACTTACAAAGTGCTCAATAAATCTCAAACTTTTGCTCGATTAGCTATCCCACACTGATAAAATGTGTTCAGTAGTCCTCTCTGTATCATTTGAAACCATAAAATCACCGAAAATTTGTTGACCCGAAATCTGAAAATTTTGTGATGCCGGCATCACAGATTTTTTTTAATTTTGTCCCAAAAACCCAAACTTACAAAATGCTCAATAAATCTCAAACTTTTGCTCAATTACCCATCCCACACTGATGAAATGTGTTCAGTAGTCCTTTCTGTATCATTTGAAACCATAAAATCACCGAAAATTTGTTGACCCGAAATCTGAAAATTTTGTGATGCCGGCATCACATATTTTTTTAAATTTTGGCCCAAAAACTCAAACTTACAAAATGCTCAATAAATCTCAAACTTTTGCTCGATTAGCTATCCCACACTGATAAAATGTGTCCAGTAGTCCTTTCTGTATCATTTGAAACCATAAAATCACCCAAAATTTGTTGACCCGAAATCTGAAAATTTTGTGATGCCGGCATCACAGATTTTTTAAATTTTGGCCCAAAAACCCAAACCTCCAAAATGCTCAATAAATCTCAAACTTTTGCTCGATTACCCATCCCACACTAATAAAATGTGTTCAGTAGTCCTTCCTGTATCATTTGAAACCATAAAATCCCCGAAAATTTGTTGACCCGAAATCTGAAAATTTTGTGATGCCGGCATCACAGATTTTTTAAATTTTGGCCCAAAAACCGAAACTTACAGAATGCTCAATAAATCTCAAACTTTTGCTCGATTACCCATCCCACACTGATAACATGTGTTCAGTTGTCCTTTCTGTATCATTTGAAACCATAAAATCACCGAAAATTTGTTGACCCGAAATCTGAAAATTTTGTGATTTTTTTAAATTTTGGCCCAAAAACTCAAACTTACAAAATGCTCAATAAATCTCAAACTTTTGCTCGATTAGCTATCCCACACTGATAAAATGTGTTCAGTAGTCCTTTCTGTATCATTTGAAACTATAAAATCACCGAAAATTTGTTGACCCGAAATCTGAAAATTTTGTGATGCCGGCATCACAGATTTTTTTAAATTTTGTCCCAAAAACCCAAACTTACAAAATGCTCAATAAATCTCAAACTTTTGCTCGATTACCCGTCCCACACTGATAAAATGTGTTCAGTAGTCCTTTCTGTATCATTTGAAACCATAAAATCACCGAAAATTTGTTGACCCGAAATCTGAAAATTTTGTGATGCCGGCATCACATATTTTTTTAAATTTTGGCCCAAAAACTCAAAATTACAAAATGCTCAATAAATCTCAAACTTTTGCTCGATTACCCATCCCACACTAATAAAATGTGTTCAGTAGTCCTTCCTGTATCATTTGAAACCATAAAATCCCCGAAAATTTGTTGACCCGAAATCTGAAAATTTTGTGATGCCGGCATCACAGATTTTTTAAATTTTGGCCCAAAAACCGAAACTTACAGAATGCTCAATAAATCTCAAACTTTTGCTCGATTACCCATCCCACACTGATAAAATGTGTTCAGTTGTCCTTTCTGTATCATTTGAAACCATAAAATCACCGAAAATTTGTTGACCCGAAATCTGAAAATTTTGTGATTTTTTTTAAATTTTGGCCCAAAAACTCAAACTTACAAAATGCTCAATAAATCTCAAACTTTTGCTCGATTAGCTATCCCACACTGATAAAATGTGTTCAGTAGTCCTTTCTGTATCATTTGAAACTATAAAATCACCGAAAATTTGTTGACCCGAAATCTGAAAATTTTGTGATGCCGGCATCACAGATTTTTTTAAATTTTGGCCCAAAAACCCAAACTTACAAAATGCTCAATAAATCTCAAACTTTTGCTCGATTACCCGTCCCACACTGATAAAATGTGTTCAGTAGTCCTTTCTGTATCATTTGAAACCATAAAATCACCCAAAATTTGTTGACCCGAAATCTGAAAATTTTGTGATGCCGGCATCACAGATTTTTTTTATTTTGGCCCAAAAACCGAAACTTAAAAAATGCTCAATAAATCTCAAACTTTTGCTCGATTAGCTATCCCACACTGATAAAATGTGTTCAGTAGTCCTTTCTGTATCATTTGAAACCATAAAATCACCCAAAATTTGTTGACCCGAAATCTGAAAATTTTGTGATGCTGGCATCACAGATTTTTTTATAATTTTGGCCCAAAAACCCAAACTTACAAAGTGCTCAATAAATCTCAAACTTTTGCTGGTTTACCCATCCCACACTGATAAGATGTGTTCAGTAGTCCTTTCTGTATCATTTGAAACCATAAAATCATCCAAAATTTGTTGACCCGAAATCTGAAAATTTTGTGATGCTGGCATCACAGATTTTTTTAATTTTGGCCCAAAAACCCAAACTTACAAAATGCTCAAT